>NW_027472625.1:0-600000 GCF_030347505.1 Rhynchophorus ferrugineus
ATAGTTTCCGAGATATGGACTATCGATAATTTACACCTTAGGCTCTGCTTCTAACTTGGGCCCAAATTGTAAAATGGTCTTATCTATTGGCGATTTCGTTCCAATTCACATTCCAAGTTATATTGGGCATGCTAATTACATTGCCGTTGCCAAATTGCATTATCTCTTATAGTTTCCGAGATATGGACTATCGATAATTTACACCTTAGGCTCAGCTTCTAACTTGGGCCCAAATGTAAAATGGTCTTCTCTATTGGCGATTTCGTCCCAATTCACATTCCAGGTAATATTCGGCATGCTAATTACATTGCCGTTTGCGAAATTGCATTATCTCTTATAGTTTCAGAGATATGGACTATCGATAATTTACACCTTAGGCTCTGCTTCTAAATTAGGCCCAAATTGTAAAATGGTCTTATCTATTGGCGATTTCGTTCCAATTCACATTCCAAGTAATATTCGGCATGCTAATTACATTGCCGGTTGCCAAATTGCATTATCTCTTATAGTTTCCGAGATATGGGCTATCGATAATTTACACCTTAGGCTCGGCTTCTAACTTGGGCCCAAATTGTAAAATGGTCTTATCTATTGGCGATTTCGTTCCAATTCACATTCCAAGTTAATATTCGGCATGCTAATTACATTGCCGGGTTGCCAAATTGCATTAACTCTTATAGTTTCCGAGATATGGGACTATCGATTATTTACACTTTAGTCTCTGCTTCTAACTTGGGCCCAAATTGTAAAATGGTCTTATCTATTGGCGATTTCGTTCCAATTCACATTCCAAGTAATATTCGGCATGCTAATTACATTGCCGGTTGCCAAATTGCATTATCTCTTATAGTTTCCGAGATATGGACTATCGATAATTTACACCTTAGTCCTCTGCTTCTAACTTGGGCCCAAATTGTAAAATGGTCTTATCTAATTGGCGATTTCGTTCCAATTCACATTCCAAGTAATATTCGGCATGCTAATTACATTGCCGGTTGCCAAATTGCATTATCTCTTATAGTTTCCGAGATATGGGACTATCGATAATTTACACCTTAGGCTCTGCTTCTAACTTGGGCCCAAAATTGTAAAATGGTCTTATCTATTGGCGATTTCGTTCCAATTCACATTCCAAGTAATATTCGGCATGCTAATTACATTGCCGGTTGCCAAATTGCATTATCTCTTATAGTTTCCGAGATATGGGACTATCGATAATTTACACCTTAGGCTCTGCTTCTAACTTGGGCCCAAATTGTAAAATGGTCTTATCTATTGGCGATTTCGTTCCAATTCACACTCCAAGTAATATTCGGCATGCTAATTACATTGCCGGTTGCGAAATTGCATTATCTCTTATAGTTTCCGAGATATGGACTATCGATAATTTACACCTTAGGCTCTGCTTCTAACTTGGGCCCAAATTGTAAAATGGTCTTATCTATTGGCGATTTCGTTCCAATTCACATTCCAAGTAATATTCGGCATGCTAATTACATTGCCGGGTTGCCAAATTGCATTATCTCTTATAGGTTTCCGAGATATGGGACTATCGATAATTTACACCTTAGGCTCTGCTTCTAACTTGGGCCCAAATTGTAAAATGGTCTTCTCTATTGGCGATTTCGTCCCAATTCACATTCCAAGTAATATTCCGGCATGCTAATTACATTGCCGTTTGCGAAATTGCATTATCTCTTATAGTTTCAGAGATATGGACTATCGATAATTTACACCTTAGGCTCTGCTTTTAACTTAGGCCAAATTGTAAAATGGTCTTATCTATTGCGATTTCGTTCCAATTCACATTCCAAGTAATATTCGGCATGCTAATTACATTGCCGGTTGCCAAATTGCATTATCTCTTATAGTTTTCCGAGATATGGGCTATCGATAATTTACACCTTAGGCTCTGCTTCTAACTTGGGCCCAAATTGTAAAATGGTCTTATCTATTGGCGATTTCGTTCCAATTCACACTCCAAGTAATATTCGGCATGCTAATTACATTGCCGGTTGCCAAATTGCATTAACTCTTATAGTTTCCGAGATATGGGACTATCGATAATTTACACTTTAGGCTCTGCTTCTAACTTGGGCCCAAATTGTAAAATGGTCTTATCTATTGGCGATTTCGTTTCAATTCACATTCCAAGTAATATTCGGCATGCTAATTACATTGCCGGTTGCCAAATTGCATTATCTCTTATAGTTTCCGAGATATGGGGACTATCGATAATTTACACCATAGGCTCTGCTTCTAACTTGGGCCCAAATTGTAAAATGGTCTTATCTATTGGCGATTTCGTTCCAATTCACATTCCAAGTAATATTCGGCATGCTAATTACATTGCCGGTTGCCAAATTGCATTATCTCTTATAGTTTCCGAGATATGGACTATCGATAATTTACACTTAGGCTCTGCTTCTAACTTGGGCCCAAATTGTAAAATGGTCTTATCTATTGGCGATTTCGTTCCAATTCACATTCCAAGTAATATTCGGCATGCTAATTACATTGCCGGTTGCCAAATTGCATTATCTCTTATAGTTTCCGAGATATGGACTATCGATAATTTACACCTTAGGCTCTGCTTCTAACTTGGGCCCCAAATTGTAAAATGGTCTTATCTATTGGCGAATTTCGTTCCAATTCACATTCCAAGTAATATTCATCATGCTAATTACATTGCCGGTTGCCAAATTGAATTATCTCTTATAGTTTCCGAGATATGGACTATCGATAATTTACACCTTAGGCTCTGCTTCTAACTTGGGCCCAAATTGTAAAATGGTCTTACCCTATTGGCGATTTCGTTCCAATTCACATTCCAAGTAATATTCGGCATGCTAATTACATTGCCGGTTGCCAAATTGCATTATCTCTTATAGTTTCCGAGATATGGACTATCGATAATTTACACCTTAGGCTCTGCTTCTAACTTGGGCCCAAATTGTAAAATGGTCTTATCTATTGGCGATTTCGTTCCAATTCACATTCCAAGTAATATTCGGCATGCTAATTACATTGCCGGTTGCCAAATTGCATTATCTCTTATAGTTTCCGAGATATGGACTATCGATAATTTACACCTTAGGCTCTGCTTCTAACTTGGGGCCCAAATTGTAAATGGTCTTATCTATTGGCGATTTCGTCCCCAATTCACATTCCAAGTGATATTCGGCATGCTAATTACATTGCCGGTTGCGAAATTGCATTATCTCTTATAGTTTCCGAGATATGGACTATCAATAATTTACACCTTAGGCCTCTGCTTCTAACTTGGGGCCCAAATTGTAAAATGGTCTTATCTATTGGCGATTTTCGTTCCAATTCACATTCCAGTAATATTCGGCATGCTAATTACATTGCCGGTTGCCAAATTGCATTATCTCTTATAGTTTCCGAGATATGGACTATCGATAATTTACACCTTAGGCTCTGCTTCTAACTTGGGCCCAAATTGTAAAATGGTCTTATCTATTGGCGATTTCGTTCCAATTCACATTCCAAGTAATATTCGGCATGCTAATTACATTGCCGGTTGCCAAATTGCATTATCTCTTATAGTTTCCGAGATATGGACTATCGATAATTTACACCTTAGGCCCTGCTTCTAACTTGGGCCCAAATTGTAAAATGGTCTTATCTATTGGCGATTTCGTTCCCAATTCACATTCCAAGTAATATTCGGCATGCTAATTACATTGCCGGTTGCCAAATTGCATTATCTCTTATAGTTTCCGAGATATGGACTATCGATAATTTACACCTTAGGCTCTGCTTCTAAACTTGGGCCCAAATTGTAAAATGGTCTTATCTATTGGCGATTTCGTTTCCAATTCACATTCCAAGTAATATTCGGCATGCTAATTACATTGTCGGTTGCCAAATTGCATTATCTCTTATAGTTTCCGAGATATGGACTATCGATAATTTACACCTTAGGCTCTGCTTCTAACTTGGGCCCAAATTGTAAAATGGTCTTATCTATTGGCGATTTCGTTCCAATTCACACTCCAAGTAATATTCGGCATGCTAATTACATTGCCGGTTGCGAAATTGCATTATCTCTTATAGTTTCCGAGATATGGACTATCGATAATTTACACCTTAGGCTCTGGCTTCTAACTTGGGCCCAAATTGTAAAATGGTCTTATCTATTGGCGATTTCGTTCCAATTCACATTCCAAGTAATATTCGGCATGCTAATTACATTGCCGGTTGCCAAATTGCATTATCTCTTATAGTTTCCGAGATATGACTATCGATAATTTACACCTTAGGCTCTGCTTCTAACTTGGGCCCAAATTGTAAAATGGTCTTATCTATTGGCGATTTCGTTCCAATTCACATTCCAAGTAATATTCGGCATGCTAATTACATTGCCGGTTGCCAAATTGCATTATCTCTTATAGTTTCCGAGATATGGACTATCGATAATTTACAACTTAGGCTCTGCTTCTAACTTGGGCCCAAATTGTAAAATGGTCTTATCTCATTGGCGATTTTCGTTCCCAATTTCACATTCCAAGTAATATTCGGCATGCTAATTACATTGCCGGTTGCCAAATTGCATTATTCTCTTATAGTTTCCGAGATATGGACTATCGATAATTTACACCTTAGGCTCTGCTTCTAACTTGGGCCCAAATTGTAAAATGGTCTTCTCTATTGGCGATTTCGTTCCAATTCACATTCCAAGTAATATTCGGCATGCTAATTACATTGCCGGTTGCCAAATTGCATTACCTCTTATAGTTTCCGAGATATGGACTATCGATATTTTACACTTAGGCTCTGCTTCTAACTTGGGCCCAAATTGTAAAATGGTCTTATCTATTGGCGATTTCGTTCCAATTCACATTCCAAGTAATATTCGGCATGCTAATTACATTGCCGGTTGCCAAATTGCATTATCTCTTATAGTTTCCGAGATATGGACTATCGATAATTTACACCTTAGGCTTCTGCTTCTAACTTTGGGCCCAA
Source organism: Rhynchophorus ferrugineus (assembly GCF_030347505.1). Classification (NCBI taxonomy): domain Eukaryota; kingdom Metazoa; phylum Arthropoda; class Insecta; order Coleoptera; family Curculionidae; genus Rhynchophorus; species Rhynchophorus ferrugineus. The sequence continues at coordinate 4,993 of NW_027472625.1, forward strand.
ATTGTAAAAATGGTCTTCTCTATTGGCGATTTCGTTCCCAATTCACATTCCAAGTAATATTCGGCATGCTAATTACATTGCCGGTTGCCAAATTGCATTAACTCTTATAGTTTCCGAGTTATGGGACTATCGATAATTTACACCTTAGGCTCTGCTTCTAACCTGGGCCCAAATTGTAAAATGGTCTTATCTATTGGCGATTTCGTTCCAATTCACATTCCAAGTAATATTCGGCATGCTAATTACATTGCCGGTTGCCAAATTGCATTATCTCTTATAGTTTCCGAGATATGGACTATCGATAATTTACACCATAGGCTCTGCTTCTAACTTGTGCCCAAATTGTAAAATGGTCTTATCTATTGGCGATTTCGTTCCAATTCACATTCCAAGTAATATTCGGCATGCTAATTACATTGCCGGTTGCCAAATTGCATTATCTCTTATAGTTTCCGAGATATGGACTATCGATAATTTACACCTTAGGCTCTGCTTCTAACTTGGGCCCAAATTGTAAAATGGTCTTATCTATTGGCGATTTCGTTCCAATTCACATTCCAAGTAATATTCGGCATGCTAATTACATTGCCGGTTGCCAAATTGCATTATCTCTTATAGTTTCCGAGATATGGACTATCGATAATTTACACCTTAGGCTCTGCTTCTAACTTGGGCCCAAATTGTAAAATGGTCTTACCTATTGGCGATTTCGTTCCAATTCACATTCCAAGTAATATTCGGCATGCTAATTACATTGCCGGTTGCCAAATTGCATTATCTCTTATAGTTTCCGAGATATGGACTATCGATAATTTACACCTTAGGCTCTGCTTCTAACCTGGGCCCAAATTGTAAAATGGTCTTATCTATTGGCGATTTCGTTCCCAATTCACATTCCAAGTAATATTCGGCATGCTAATTACATTGCCGGTTGCCAAATTGCATTATCTCTTATAGTTTCCGAAGATATGGACTATCGATAATTTACACCATAGGCTCTGCTTCTAACTTGTGCCCAAATTGTAAAATGGTCTTATCTATTGGCGATTTCGTTCCAATTCACATTCAAGTAATATTCGGCATGCTAATTACATTGCCGGTTGCCAAATTGCATTAATCTCTTATAGTTTCCGAGATATGGACTATCGATAAATTTACACCTTAGGCTCTGCTTCTAACTTGGGCCCAAATTGTAAAATGGTCTTATCTATTGGGCGATTTCGTTCCAATTCACATTCAAGTAATATTCGGCATGCTAATTACATTGCCGGTTGCCAAATTGCATTATCTCTTATAGTTTCCGAGATATGGACTATCGATAATTTACACCTTAGGCTCTGCTTCTAACTTGGGCCCAAATTGTAAAATGGTCTTACCTATTGGCGATTTCGTTCCAATTCACATTCCAAGTAATATTCGGCATGCTAATTACATTGCCCGGTTGCCAAATTGCATTTATCTCTTATAGTTTCCGAGATATGGACTATCGATTAATTTACACCTTAGGCTCTGCTTCTAAACTTGGGCCCAAATTGTAATATGGTCTTATCTATTGGCGATTTCGTTCCAATTCACACTCCAAGTAATATTCGGCATGCTAATTACATTGCCGGTTGCGAAAATTGCATTATCTCTTATAGTTTCCGAGATATGGACTATCAATAATTTACACCTTAGGCTCTGCTTCTAACTTGGGCCCAAATTGTAAAATGGTCTTATCTATTGGCGATTTCGTTCCAATTCACATTCCCAAGTAATATTCGGCATGCTAATTACATTTCCGGTTGCCAAATTGCATTATCTCTTTATAGTTTCCGAGATATGTACTATCGATAATTTACACCTTAGGCTCTGCTTCTAACTTGGGCCCAAATTGTAAAATGGCCTTATCTATGGCGATTTCGTTCCAATTCACATTCCAAGTAATATTCGGCATGCTAATTACATTGCCGGGTTGCCAAATTGCATTATCTCTTATAGTTTCCGAGATATGGACTATCGATAATTTACACCTTAGGCTCTGCTTCTAACTTGGGCCCAAATTGTAAAATGGTCTTACCTATTGGCGATTTCGTTCCAATTCACACTCCAAGTAATATTCGGCAATGCTAATCACATTGCCGGTTGCGAAATTGCATTATCTCTTATAGTTTCCGAGATATGGACTATCAATAATTTACACCTTAGGCTCTGCTTCTAACTTGGGCCCAAATTGTAAAATGGTCTTATCTATTGGCGATTTCGTTCCAATTCACATTCCAATTAATATTCGGCATGCTAATTACATTGCCGGTTGCCAAATTGCATTATCTCTTATAGTTTCCGAGATATGGGACTATCGATAATTTACACCTTAGGCTCTGCTTCTAACTTGGGCCCAAATTGTAAAATGGTCTTATCTATTGGCGATTTCATTCCAATTCACATTCCAAGTAATATCCGGCATGCTAATTACATTGCCGGTTGCCAAATTGAATTATCTCTTATAGTTTCCGAGATATGGACTATCGATAATTTACACCTTAGGCTCTGCTTCTAACTTGGGCCCAAATTGTAAAATGGTCTTATCTATTGGCGATTTCGTTCCAATTCACATTCCAAGTAATATTCGGCATGCTAATTACATTGCCGGTTGCCAAATTGCATTATCTCTTATAGTTTCCGAGATATGGACTATCGGTCATTTACACCTTAGGCTCTGCTTCTAACTTGGGCCCAAATTGTAAAATGGTCTTATCTATTGGCGATTTCGTTCCAATTCACATTCCAAGTAATATCCGGCATGCTAATTACATTGCCGGTTGCCAAATTGAATTATCTCTTATAGTTTCCGAGATATGGACTATCGATAATTTACACCTTAGGCTCTGCTTCTAACTTGGGCCCAAATTGTAAAATGGTCTTACCTATTGGCGATTTCGTTCCAATTCATATTCCAAGTAATATTCGGCATGCTAATTACATTGCCGGTTGCCAAATTGAATTATCTCTTATAGTTTCCGAGATATGGACTATCGATAATTTACACCTTAGGCTCTGCTTCTAACTTGGGCCCAAATTGTAAAATGGTCTTATCTATTGGCGACTTCGTTCCAATTCATATTCCAAGTAATATTCGGCATGCTAATTACATTGCCGGTTGCCAAATTGCATTATCTCTTATAGTTTCCGAGATATGGACTATCGATAATTTACATCTTAGGCTCTGCTTCTAACTTGGGCCCAAATTGTAAAATCGTCTTATCTATTGGCGATTTCGTTCCAATTCACATTCCAAGTAATATTCGGCATGCTAATTACATTGCCGGTTGCCAAATTGCATTATCTCTTATAGTTTCCGAGATATGGACTATCGATAATTTACACCTTAGGCTCTGCTTCTAACTTGGGCCCAAATTGTAAAATGGTCTTATCTATTGGCGATTTCGTTCCAATTCACATTCCAGGTAATATCCGGCATGCTAATTACATTGCCGGTTGCCAAATTGAATTATCTCTTATAGTTTCCGAGATATGGACTATCGATAATTTACACCTTAGGCTCTGCTTCTAACTTGGGCCCAAATTGTAAAATGGTCTTATCTATTGGCGATTTCGTTCCAATTCACATTCCAAGTAATATTCGGCATGCTAATTACATTGCCGGTTGCCAAATTGCATTATCTCTTATAGTTTCCAAGATATGGACTATCGATAATTTACATCTTAGGCTCTGCTTCTAACTTGGGCCCAAATTGTAAAATGGTCTTATCTATTGGCGATTTCGTTCCAATTCACATTCCAAGTAATATTCGGCATGCTAATTACATTGCCGGTTGCCAAATTGCATTATCTCTTATAGTTTCCGAGATATGGACTATCGATAATTTACACCTTAGGCTCTGCTTCTAACTTGGGCCCAAATTGTAAAATGATCTTATCTATTGGCGATTTCGTCCCAATTCACATTCCAAGTGATATTCGGCATGCTAATTACATTTCCGGTTGCGAAATTGCATTATCTCTTATAGTTTCCAAGATATGGACTATCAATAATTTACACCTTAGGCTCTGCTTCTAACTTGGGCCCAAATTGTAAAATGGTCTTATCTATTGGCGATTTCGTTCCAATTCACATTCCAAGTAATATTCGGCATGCTAATTACATTGCCGGTTGCCAAATTGCATTATCTCTTATAGTTTCCGAGATATGGACTATCGATAATTTACACCTTAGGCTCTGCTTCTAACTTGGGCCCAAATTGTAAAATGGTCTTATCTATTGGCGATTTCGTCCCAATTCACATTCCAAGTGATATTCGGCATGCTAATTACATTGCCGGTTGCCAAATTGCATTATCTCTTATAGTTTCCGAGATATGGACTATCGATAATTTACAATATTGGCTCTGCTTCTAACTTGGGCCCAAATTGTAAAATGGTCTTATCTGTTGGCGATTTCGTTCCAATTCACATTCCAAGTAATATTCGGCATGCTAATTACATTGCCGGTTGCCAAATTGCATTATCTCTTATAGTTTCCGAGATATGGACTATCGATAATTTACACCTTAGGCTCTGCTTCTAACTTGGGCCCAAATTGTAAAATGGTCTTATCTATTGGCGATTTCGTTCCAATTCACATTCCAAGTAATATTCGGCATGCTAATTACATTGCCGGTTGCCAAATTGCATTATCTCTTATAGTTTCCGAGATATGGACTATCGATAATTTACACCTTAGGCTCTGCTTCTAACTTGGGCCCAAATTGTAAAATGGTCTTATCTATTGGCGATTTCGTTCCAATTCACATTCCAAGTAATATTCGGCATGCTAATTACATTGCCGGTTGCCAAATTGAATTATCTCTTATAGTTTCCGAGATATGGACTATCGATAATTTACACCTTAGGCTCTGCTTCTAACTTGGGCCCAAATTGTAAAATGGTCTTACCTATTGGCGATTTCGTTCCAATTCACATTCCAAGTAATATTCGGCATGCTAATTACATTGCCGGTTGCCAAATTGCATTATCTCTTATAGTTTCCGAGATATGGACTATCGATAATTTACACCTTAGGCTCTGCTTCTAACTTGGGCCCAAATTGTAAAATGGTCTTATCTATTGGCGATTTCGTTCCAATTCACATTCCAAGTAATATTCGGCATGCTAATTACATTGCCGGTTGCCAAATTGCATTATCTCTTATAGTTTCCGAGATATGGACTATCGATAATTTACACCTTAGGCTCTGCTTCTAACTTGGGCCCAAATTGTAAAATGGTCTTATCTATTGGCGATTTCGTTCCAATTCACATTCCAAGTAATATTCGGCATGCTAATTACATTGCCGGTTGCCAAATTGCATTAACTCTTATAGTTTCCGAGATATGGACTATCGATAATTTACACCTTAGGCTCTGCTTCTAACTTGGGCCCAAATTGTAAAATGGTCTTATCTATTGGCGATTTCGTTCCAATTCACATTCCAAGTAATATTCGGCATGCTAATTACATTGCCGGTTGCCAAATTGCATTATCTCTTATAGTTTCCGAGATATGGACTATCGATAATTTACACCATAAGCTCTGCTTATAACTTGGGCCCAAATTGTAAAATGGTCTTATCTATTGGCGATTTCGTTCCAATTCACATTCCAAGTAATATTCGGCATGCTAATTACATTGCCGGTTGCCAAATTGCATTATCTCTTATAGTTTCCGAGATATGGACTATCGATAATTTACACCTTAGGCTCTGCTTCTAACTTGGGCCCAAATTGTAAAATGGTCTTATCTATTGGCGATTTCGTTCCAATTCACATTCCAAGTAATATTCGGCATGCTAATTACATTGCCGGTTGCCAAATTGCATTATCTCTTATAGTTTCCGAGATATGGACTATCGATTATTTACACTTTAGTCTCTGCTTCTAACTTGGGCCCAAATTGTAAAATGGTCTTATCTATTGGCGATTTCGTTCCAATTCACATTCCAAGTAATATTCGGCATGCTAATTACATTGCCGGTTGCCAAATTGCATTATCTCTTATAGTTTCCGAGATATGGACTATCGATAATTTACACCTTAGACTCTGCTTCTAACTTGGGCCCAAATTGTAAAATGGTCTTATCTATTGGCGATTTCGTCCCAATTCACATTCCAAGTGATATTCGGCATGCTAATTACATTGCCGGTTGCGAAATTGCATTATCTCTTATAGTTTCCGAGATATGGACTATCAATAATTTACACCTTAGGCTCTGCTTCTAACTTGGGCCCAAATTGTAAAATGGTCTTATCTATTGGCGATTTCGTTCCAATTCACATTCCAAGTAATATTCGGCATGCTAATTACATTGCCGGTTGCCAAATTGCATTATCTCTTATAGTTTCCGAGATATGGACTATCGATAATTTACACCTTAGGCTCTGCTTCTAACTTGGGCCCAAATCGTAAAATGGTCTTATCTATTGGCGATTTCGTTCCAATTCACATTCCAAGTAATATTCGGCATGCTAATTACATTGCCGGTTGCCAAATTGCATCATCTCTTATAGTTTCCGAGATATGGACTATCGATAATATACACCTTAGGCTCTGCTTCTAACTTGGGCCCAAATTGTAAAATGGTCTTATCTATTGGCGATTTCGTTCCAATTCACATTCCAAGTAATATTCGGCATGCTAATTACATTGCCGGTTGCCAAATTGCATTATCTCTTATAGTTTCCGAGATATGGACTATCGATAATTTACACCTTAGGCTCTGCTTCTAACTTGGGCCCAAATTGTAAAATGGTCTTATCTATTGGCGATTTCGTTCCAATTCACATTCCAAGTATTATTCGGCATGCTAATTACATTGCCGGTTGCCAAATTGCATTATCTCTTATAGTTTCCGAGATATGGACTATCGATAATTTACACCTTAGGCTCTGCTTCTAACTTGGGCCCAAATTGTAAAATGGTCTTACCTATTGGCGATTTCGTTCCAATTCACATTCCAACTAATATTCGGCATGCTAATTACATTGCCGGTTGCCAAATTGCATTATCTCTTATAGTTTCCGAGATATGGACTATCGATAATTTACACCTTAGGCTCTGCTTCTAACTTGGGCCCAAATTGTAAAATGGTCTTATCTATTGGCTATTTCGTTCCATTTCACATTCCAAGTAATATTCGGCATGCTAATTACATTGCCGGTTGCCAAATTGCATTATCTCTTATAGTTTCCGAGATATGGACTATCGATAATTTACACCTTAGGCTCTGCTTCTAACTTGGGCCCAAATTGCAAAATGGTCTTATCTATTGGCGATTTCGTTCCAATTCACATTCCAAGTAATATTCGGCATGCTAATTACATTGCCGGTTGCCAAATTGCATTAACTCTTATAGTTTCCGAGATATGGACTATCGATAATTTACACCTTAGGCTCTGCTTCTAACTTGGGCCCAAATTGTAAAATGGTCTTATCTATTGGCGATTTCGTTCCAATTCACATTCCAAGTAATATTCGGCATGCTAATTTCATTGCCGGTTGCCAAATTGCATTATCTCTTATAGTTTCCGAGATATGGACTATCGATAATTTACACCTTAGGCTCTGCTTCTAACTTGGGCCCAAATCGTAAAATGGTCTTATCTATTGGCGATTTCGTTCCAATTCACATTCCAAGTAATATTCGGCATGCTAATTACATTGCCGGTTGCCAAATTGCATTATCTCTTATAGTTTCCGAGATATGGACTATCGATAATATACACCTTAGGCTCTGCTTCTAACTTGGGCCCAAATTGTAAAATGGTCTTATCTATTGGCGATTTCGTTCCAATTCACATTCCAAGTAATATTCGGCATGCTAATTACATTGCCGGTTGCCAAATTGCATTATCTCTTATAGTTTCCGAGATATGGACTATCGATAATTTACACCTTAGGCTCTGCTTCTAACTTGGGCCCAAATTGTAAAATGGTCTTATCTATTGGCGATTTCGTTCCAATTCACATTCCAAGTAATATTCGGCATGCTAATTACATTGCCGGTTGCCAAATTGCATTATCTCTTATAGTTTCCGAGATATGGACTATCGATAATTTACACCTTAGGCTCTGCTTCTAACTTGGGCCCAAATTGTAAAATGGTCTTACCTATTGGCGATTTCGTTCCAATTCACATTCCAAGTAATATTCGGCATGCTAATTACATTGCCGGTTGCCAAATTGCATTATCTCTTATAGTTTCCGAGATATGGACTATCGATAATTTACACCTTAGGCTCTGCTTCTAACTTGGGCCCAAATTGTAAAATGGTCTTATCTATTGGCTATTTCGTTCCATTTCACATTCCAAGTAATATTCGGCATGCTAATTACATTGCCGGTTGCCAAATTGCATTATCTCTTATAGTTTCCGAGATATGGACTATCGATAATTTACACCTTAGGCTCTGCTTCTAACTTGGGCCCAAATTGCAAAATGGTCTTATCTATTGGCGATTTCGTTCCAATTCACATTCCAAGTAATATTCGGCATGCTAATTACATTGCCGGTTGCCAAATTGCATTAACTCTTATAGTTTCCGAGATATGGACTATCGATAATTTACACCTTAGGCTCTGCTTCTAACTTGGGCCCAAATTGTAAAATGGTCTTATCTATTGGCGATTTCGTTCCAATTCACATTCCAAGTAATATTCGGCATGCTAATTTCATTGCCGGTTGCCAAATTGCATTATCTCTTATAGTTTCCGAGATATGGACTATCGATTATTTACACCTTAGGCTCTGCTTCTAACTTGGGCCCAAATTGTAAAATGGTCTTATCTATTGGCGATTTCGTTCCAATTCACATTCCAAGTAATGTTCGGCATGCTAATTACATTGCCGGTTGCCAAATTGCATTATCTCTTATAGTTTCCGAGATATGGACTATCGATAATTTACACCTTAGGCTCTGCTTCTAACTTGGGCCCAAATTGTAAAATGGTCTTATCTATTGGCGATTTCGTTCCAATTCACACTCCAAGTAATATTTGGCATGCTAATTACATTGCCGGTTGCGAAATTGCATTATCTCTTATAGTTTCCGAGATATGGACTATCGATAATTTACACCTTAGGCTCTGCTTCTAACTTGGGCCCAAATTGTAAAATGGTCTTATCTATTGGCGATTTCGTTCCAATTCACATTCCAAGTAATATTCGGCATGCTAATTACATTGCCGGTTGCCAAATTGCATTATCTCTTATAGTTTCCGAGATATGGACTATCGATAATTTACACCTTAGGCTCTGCTTCTAACTTGGGCCCAAATTGTAAAATGGTCTTATCTATTGGCGATTTCGTTCCAATTCACATTCCAAGTAATATTCGGCATGCTAATTACATTGCCGGTTGCCAAATTGCATTATCTCTTATAGTTTCCGAGATATGGACTATCGATAATTTACACCTTAGGCTCTGCTTCTAACTTGGGCCCAAACCGTAAAATGGTCTTATCTATTGGCGATTTCGTTCCAATTCACATTCCAAGTAATATTCGGCATGCTAATTACATTGCCGGTTGCCAAATTGCATTATCTCTTATAGTTTCCGAGATATGGACTATCGATAATTTACACCTTAGGCTCTGCTTCTAACTTGGGCCCAAATTGTAAAATGGTCTTATCTATTGGCGATTTCGTTCCAATTCACATTCCAAGTAATATTCGGCATGCTAATTACATTGCCGGTTGCCAAATTGAATTATCTCTTATAGTTTCTGAGATATGGACTATCGATAATTTACACCTTAGGCTCTGCTTCTAACTTGGGCCCAAATTGTAAAATGGTCTTACCTATTGGCGATTTCGTTCCAATTCACATTCCAAGTAATATTCGGCATGCTAATTACATTGCCGGTTGCCAAATTGCATTATCTCTTATAGTTTCCAAGATATGGACTATCGATAATTTACACCTTAGGCTCTGCTTCTAACTTGGGCCCAAATTGTAAAATGGTCTTACCTATTGGCGATTTCGTTCCAATTCACATTCCAAGTAATATTCGGCATGCTAATTACATTGCCGGTTTGCCAAATTGCATTATCTCTTATAGTTTCCGAGATATGGACTATCGATAATTTACACCTTAGGCTCTGCTTCTAACTTGGGCCCAAATTGTAAAATGGTCTTATCTATTGGCGATTTCGTTCCAATTCACATTCCAAGTAATATTCGGCATGCTAATTACATTGCCGGTTGCCAAATTGCATTATCTCTTATAGTTTCCGAGATATGGACTATCGATAATTTACACCTTAGGCTCTGCTTCTAACTTGGGCCCAAATTGTAAAATGGTCTTATCTATTGGTGATTTCGTTCCAATTCACATTCCAAGTAATATTCGGCATGCTAATTACATTGCCGGTTGCCAAATTGCATTAACTCTTATAGTTTCCGAGATATGGACTATCGATAATTTACACCTTAGGCTCTGCTTCTAACTTGGGCCCAAATTGTAAAATGGTCTTATCTATTGGCGATTTCGTTCCAATTCACATTCCAAGTAATATTCGGCATGCTAATTTCATTGCCGGTTGCCAAATTGCATTATCTCTTATAGTTTCCGAGATATGGACTATCGATAATTTACACCTTAGGCTCTGCTTCTAACTTGGGCCCAAATTGTAAAATGGTCTTATCTATTGGCGATTTCGTTCCAATTCACATTCCAAGTAATGTTCGGCATGCTAATTACATTGCCGGTTGCCAAATTGCATTATCTCTTATAGTTTCCGAGATATGGACTATCGATAATTTACACCTTAGGCTCTGCTTCTAACTTGGGCCCAAATTGTAAAATGGTCTTATATATTGGCGATTTCGTTCCAATTCACACTCCAAGTAATATTCGGCATGCTAATTACATTGCCGGTTGCGAAATTGCATTATCTCTTATAGTTTCCGAGATATGGACTATCGATAATTTACACCTTAGGCTCTGCTTCTAACTTGGGCCCAAATTGTAAAATGGTCTTATCTATTGGCGATTTCGTTCCAATTCACATTCCAAGTAATATTCGGCATGCTAATTACATTGCCGGTTGCCAAATTGCATTAACTCTTATAGTTTCCGAGATATGGACTATCGATAATTTACACCTTAGGCTCTGCTTCTAACTTGGGCCCAAATTGTAAAATGATCTTATCTATTGGCGATTTCGTCCCAATTCACATTCCAAGTGATATTCGGCATGCTAATTACATTGCCGGTTGCGAAATTGCATTATCTCTTATAGTTTCCGAGATATGGACTATCAATAATTTACACCTTAGACTCTGCTTCTAACTTGGGCCCAAATTGTAAAATGGTCTTATCTATTGGCGATTTCGTTCCAATTCACATTCCAAGTAATATTCGGCATGCTAATTACATTGCCGGTTGCCAAATTGCATTATCTCTTATAGTTTCCGAGATATGGACTATCGATAATTTACACCTTAGGCTCTGCTTCTAACTTGGGCCCAAATTGTAAAATGGTCTTATCTATTGGCGATTTCGTTCCAATTCACATTCCAAGTAATATTCGGCATGCTAATTACATTGCCGGTTGCCAAATTGCATTATCTCTTATAGTTTCCGAGATATGGACTATCGATAATTTACACCTTAGGCTCTGCTTCTAACTTGGGCCCAAATTGTAAAATGGTCTTATCTATTGGCGATTTCGTTCCAATTCACATTCCAAGTAATATTCGGCATGCTAATTACATTGCAGGTTGCCAAATTGCATTATCTCTTATAGTTTCCGAGATATGGACTATCGATAATTTACACCTTAGGCTCTGCTTCTAACTTGGGCCCAAATTGTAAAATGGTCTTATCTATTGGCGATTTCGTTCCAATTCACATTCCAAGTAATATTCGGCATGCTAATTACATTGCCGGTTGCCAAATTGAATTATCTCTTATAGTTTCCGAGATATGGACTATCGATAATTTACACCTTAGGCTCTGCTTCTAACTTGGGCCCAAATTGTAAAATGGTCTTACCTATTGGCGATTTCGTTCCAATTCACATTCCAAGTAATATTCGGCATGCTAATTACATTGCCGGTTGCCAAATTGCATTATCTCTTATAGTTTCCGAGATATGGACTATCGATAATTTACACCATGCTAATTACATTGCCGGTTGCCAAATTGCATTATCTCTTATAGTTTCCGAGATATGGACTATCGATAATTTACACCTTAGGCTCTGCTTCTAACTTGGGCCCAAATTGTAAAATGGTCTTATCTATTGGCGATTTCGTTCCAATTCACATTTCAAGTAATATTCGGCATGCTAATTACATTGCCGGTTGCCAAATTGCATTATCTCTTATAGTTTCCGAGATATGGACTATCGATAATTTACACCTTAGGCTCTGCTTCTAACTTGGGCCCAAATTGTAAAATGGTCTTATCTATTGGCGATTTCGTTCCAATTCACATTTCAAGTAATATTCGGCATGCTAATTACATTGCCGGTTGCCAAATTGCATTATCTCTTATAGTTTCCGAGATATGGACTATCAATAATTTACACCTTAGACTCTGCTTCTAACTTGGGCCCAAATTGTAAAATGGTCTTATCTATTGGCGATTTCGTTCCAATTCACATTCCAAGTAATATTCGGCATGCTAATTACATTGCCGGTTGCCAAATTGCATTATCTCTTATAGTTTCCGAGATATGGACTATCGATAATTTACACCTTAGGCTCTGCTTCTAACTTGGGCCCAAATTGTAAAATGGTCTTATCTATTGGCGATTTCGTTCCAATTCACATTCCAAGTAATATTCGGCATGCTAATTACATTGCCGGTTGCCAAATTGCATTATCTCTTATAGTTTCCGAGATATGGACTATCGATAATTTACACCTTAGGCTCTGCTTCTAACTTGGGCCCAAATTGCAAAATGGTCTTATCTATTGGCGATTTCGTTCCAATTCACATTCCAAGTAATATTCGGCATGCTAATTACATTGCCGGTTGCCAAATTGCATTAACTCTTATAGTTTCCGAGATATGGACTATCGATAATTTACACCTTAGGCTCTGCTTCTAACTTGGGCCCAAATTGTAAAATGGTCTTATCTATTGGCGATTTCGTTCCAATTCACATTCCAAGTAATATTCGGCATGCTAATTTCATTGCCGGTTGCCAAATTGCATTATCTCTTATAGTTTCCGAGATATGGACTATCGATAATTTACACCTTAGGCTCTGCTTCTAACTTGGGCCCAAATTGTAAAATGGTCTTACCTATTGGCGATTTCGTTCCAATTCACATTCCAAGTAATATTCGGCATGCTAATTACATTGCCGGTTGCCAAATTGCATTATCTCTTATAGTTTCCGAGATATGGACTATCGATAATTTACACCTTAGGCTCTGCTTCTAACTTGGGCCCAAATTGTAAAATGGTCTTATCTATTGGCTATTTCGTTCCATTTCACATTCCAAGTAATATTCGGCATGCTAATTACATTGCCGGTTGCCAAATTGCATTATCTCTTATAGTTTCCGAGATATGGACTATCGATAATTTACACCTTAGGCTCTGCTTCTAACTTGGGCCCAAATTGCAAAATGGTCTTATCTATTGGCGATTTCGTTCCAATTCACATTCCAAGTAATATTCGGCATGCTAATTACATTGCCGGTTGCCAAATTGCATTAACTCTTATAGTTTCCGAGATATGGACTATCGATAATTTACACCTTAGGCTCTGCTTCTAACTTGGGCCCAAATTGTAAAATGGTCTTATCTATTATCGATTTCGTTCCAATTCACATTCCAAGTAATATTCGGCATGCTAATTTCATTGCCGGTTGCCAAATTGCATTATCTCTTATAGTTTCCGAGATATGGACTATCGATTATTTACACCTTAGGCTCTGCTTCTAACTTGGGCCCAAATTGTAAAATGGTCTTATCTATTGGCGATTTCGTTCCAATTCACATTCCAAGTAATGTTCGGCATGCTAATTACATTGCCGGTTGCCAAATTGCATTATCTCTTATAGTTTCCGAGATATGGACTATCGATAATTTACACCTTAGGCTCTGCTTCTAACTTGGGCCCAAATTGTAAAATGGTCTTATCTATTGGCGATTTCGTTCCAATTCACACTCCAAGTAATATTTGGCATGCTAATTACATTGCCGGTTGCGAAATTGCATTATCTCTTATAGTTTCCGAGATATGGACTATCGATAATTTACACCTTAGGCTCTGCTTCTAACTTGGGCCCAAATTGTAAAATGGTCTTATCTATTGGCGATTTCGTTCCAATTCACATTCCAAGTAATATTCGGCATGCTAATTACATTGCCGGTTGCCAAATTGCATTATCTCTTATAGTTTCCGAGATATGGACTATCGATAATTTACACCTTAGGCTCTGCTTCTAACTTGGGCCCAAATTGTAAAATGGTCTTATCTATTGGCGATTTCGTTCCAATTCACATTCCAAGTAATATTCGGCATGCTAATTACATTGCCGGTTGCCAAATTGCATTATCTCTTATAGTTTCCGAGATATGGACTATCGATAATTTACACCTTAGGCTCTGCTTCTAACTTGGGCCCAAACCGTAAAATGGTCTTATCTATTGGCGATTTCGTTCCAATTCACATTCCAAGTAATATTCGGCATGCTAATTACATTGCCGGTTGCCAAATTGCATTATCTCTTATAGTTTCCGAGATATGGACTATCGATAATTTACACCTTAGGCTCTGCTTCTAACTTGGGCCCAAATTGTAAAATGGTCTTATCTATTGGCGATTTCGTTCCAATTCACATTCCAAGTAATATTCGGCATGCTAATTACATTGCCGGTTGCCAAATTGAATTATCTCTTATAGTTTCCGAGATATGGACTATCGACAATTTACACCTTAGGCTCTGCTTCTAACTTGGGCCCAAATTGTAAAATGGTCTTACCTATTGGCGATTTCGTTCCAATTCACATTCCAAGTAATATTCGGCATGCTAATTACATTGCCGGTTGCCAAATTGCATTATCTCTTATAGTTTCCAAGATATGGACTATCGATAATTTACACCTTAGGCTCTGCTTCTAACTTGGGCCCAAATTGTAAAATGGTCTTACCTATTGGCGATTTCGTTCCAATTCACATTCCAAGTAATATTCGGCATGCTAATTACATTGCCGGTTTGCCAAATTGCATTATCTCTTATAGTTTCCGAGATATGGACTATCGATAATTTACACCTTAGGCTCTGCTTCTAACTTGGGCCCAAATTGTAAAATGGTCTTATCTATTGGCGATTTCGTTCCAATTCACATTCCAAGTAATATTCGGCATGCTAATTACATTGCCGGTTGCCAAATTGCATTATCTCTTATAGTTTCCGAGATATGGACTATCGATAATTTACACCTTAGGCTCTGCTTCTAACTTGGGCCCAAATTGTAAAATGGTCTTATCTATTGGCGATTTCGTTCCAATTCACATTCCAAGTAATATTCGGCATGCTAATTACATTGCCGGTTGCCAAATTGCATTAACTCTTATAGTTTCCGAGATATGGACTATCGATAATTTACACCTTAGGCTCTGCTTCTAACTTGGGCCCAAATTGTAAAATGGTCTTATCTATTGGCGATTTCGTTCCAATTCACATTCCAAGTAATATTCGGCATGCTAATTTCATTGCCGGTTGCCAAATTGCATTATCTCTTATAGTTTCCGAGATATGGACTATCGATAATTTACACCTTAGGCTCTGCTTCTAACTTGGGCCCAAATTGTAAAATGGTCTTATCTATTGGCGATTTCGTTCCAATTCACATTCCAAGTAATGTTCGGCATGCTAATTACATTGCCGGTTGCCAAATTGCATTATCTCTTATAGTTTCCGAGATATGGACTATCGATAATTTACACCTTAGGCTCTGCTTCTAACTTGGGCCCAAATTGTAAAATGGTCTTATATATTGGCGATTTCGTTCCAATTCACACTCCAAGTAATATTCGGCATGCTAATTACATTGCCGGTTGCGAAATTGCATTATCTCTTATAGTTTCCGAGATATGGACTATCGATAATTTACACCTTAGGCTCTGCTTCTAACTTGGGCCCAAATTGTAAAATGGTCTTATCTATTGGCGATTTCGTTCCAATTCACATTCCAAGTAATATTCGGCATGCTAATTACATTGCCGGTTGCCAAATTGCATTAACTCTTATAGTTTCCGAGATATGGACTATCGATAATTTACACCTTAGGCTCTGCTTCTAACTTGGGCCCAAATTGTAAAATGATCTTATCTATTAGCGATTTCGTCCCAATTCACATTCCAAGTGATATTCGGCATGCTAATTACATTGCCGGTTGCGAAATTGCATTATCTCTTATAGTTTCCGAGATATGGACTATCAATAATTTACACCTTAGACTCTGCTTCTAACTTGGGCCCAAATTGTAAAATGGTCTTATCTATTGGCGATTTCGTTCCAATTCACATTCCAAGTAATATTCGGCATGCTAATTACATTGCCGGTTGCCAAATTGCATTATCTCTTATAGTTTCCGAGATATGGACTATCGATAATTTACACCTTAGGCTCTGCTTCTAACTTGGGCCCAAATTGTAAAATGGTCTTATCTATTGGCGATTTCGTTCCAATTCACATTCCAAGTAATATTCGGCATGCTAATTACATTGCCGGTTGCCAAATTGCATTATCTCTTATAGTTTCCGAGATATGGACTATCGATAATTTACACCTTAGGCTCTGCTTCTAACTTGGGCCCAAATTGTAAAATGGTCTTATCTATTGGCGATTTCGTTCCAATTCACATTCCAAGTAATATTCGGCATGCTAATTACATTGCAGGTTGCCAAATTGCATTATCTCTTATAGTTTCCGAGATATGGACTATCGATAATTTACACCTTAGGCTCTGCTTCTAACTTGGGCCCAAATTGTAAAATGGTCTTATCTATTGGCGATTTCGTTCCAATTCACATTCCAAGTAATATTCGGCATGCTAATTACATTGCCGGTTGCCAAATTGAATTATCTCTTATAGTTTCCGAGATATGGACTATCGATAATTTACACCTTAGGCTCTGCTTCTAACTTGGGCCCAAATTGTAAAATGGTCTTACCTATTGGCGATTTCGTTCCAATTCACATTCCAAGTAATATTCGGCATGCTAATTACATTGCCGGTTGCCAAATTGCATTATCTCTTATAGTTTCCGAGATATGGACTATCGATAATTTACACCATGCTAATTACATTGCCGGTTGCCAAATTGCATTATCTCTTATAGTTTCCGAGATATGGACTATCGATAATTTACACCTTAGGCTCTGCTTCTAACTTGGGCCCAAATTGTAAAATGGTCTTATCTATTGGCGATTTCGTTCCAATTCACATTCCAAGTAATATTCGGCATGCTAATTACATTGCCGGTTGCCAAATTGAATTATCTCTTATAGTTTCCGAGATATGGACTATCGATAATTTACACCTTAGGCTCTGCTTCTAACTTGGGCCCAAATTGTAAAATGGTCTTACCTATTGGCGATTTCGTTCCAATTCACATTCCAAGTAATATTCGGCATGCTAATTACATTGCCGGTTGCCAAATTGCATTATCTCTTATAGTTTCCGAGATATGGACTACCAATAATTTACACCTTAGACTCTGCTTCTAACTTGGGCCCAAATTGTAAAATGGTCTTATCTATTGGCGATTTCGTTCCAATTCACATTCCAAGTAATATTCGGCATGCTAATTACATTGCCGTTTGCCAAATTGCATTATCTCTTATAGTTTCCGAGATATGGACTATCGATAATTTACACCTTAGGCTCTGCTTCTAACTTGGGCCCAAATTGTAAAATGGTCTTATCTATTGGCGATTTCGTTCCAATTCACATTCCAAGTAATATTCGGCATGCTAATTACATTGCCGGTTGCCAAATTGCATTATCTCTTATAGTTTCCGAGATATGGACTATCGATAATTTACACCTTAGGCTCTGCTTCTAAGTTGGGCCCAAATTGTAAAATGGTCTTATCTATTGGCGATTTCGTTCCAATTCACATTCCAAGTAATATTCGGCATGCTAATTACATTGCAGGTTGCCAAATTGCATTATCTCTTATAGTTTCCGAGATATGGACTATCGATAATTTACACCTTAGGCTCTGCTTCTAACTTGGGCCCAAATTGTAAAATGGTCTTATCTATTGGCGATTTCGTTCCAATTCACAATCCAAGTAATATTCGGCATGCTAATTACATTGCCGGTTGCCAAATTGAATTATCTCTTATAGTTTCCGAGATATGGACTATCGATAATTTACACCTTAGGCTCTGCTTCTAACTTGGGCCCAAATTGTAAAATGGTCTTACCTATTGGCGATTTCGTTCCAATTCACATTCCAAGTAATATTCGGCATGCTAATTACATTGCCGGTTGCCAAATTGCATTATCTCTTATAGTTTCCGAGATATGGACTATCGATAATTTACACCATAGGCTCTGCTTCTAACTTGGGCCCAAATTGTAAAATGGTCTTATCTATTGGCGATTTCGTTCCAATTCACATTCCAAGTAATATTCGGCATGCTAATTACATTGCCGGTTGCCAAATTGCATTATCTCTTATAGTTTCCGAGATATGGACTATCGATAATTTACACCTTAGGCTCTGCTTCTAACTTGGGCCCAAATTGTAAAATGGTCTTATCTATTGGCGATTTCGTTCCAATTCACATTCCAAGTAATATTCGGCATGCTAATTACATTGCCGGTTGCCAAATTGCATTATCTCTTATAGTTTCCGAGATATGGACTATCGATAATTTACACCTTAGGCTCTGCTTCTAACTTGGGCCCAAATTGTAAAATGGTCTTATCTATTGGCGATTTCGTTCCAATTCACATTCCAAGTAATATTCGGCATGCTAATTACATTGCCGGTTGCCAAATTGAATTATCTCTTATAGTTTCCGAGATATGGACTATCGATAATTTACACCTTAGGCTCTGCTTCTAACTTGGGCCCAAATTGTAAAATGGTCTTACCTATTGGCGATTTCGTTCCAATTCACATTCCAAGTAATATTCGGCATGCTAATTACATTGCCGGTTGCCAAATTGCATTATCTCTTATAGTTTCCGAGATATGGACTATCGATAATTTACACCTTAGGCTCTGCTTCTAACTTGGGCCCAAATTGTAAAATGGTCTTATCTATTGGCGATTTCGTTCCAATTCACATTCCAAGTAATATTCGGCATGCTAATTACATTGCCGGTTGCCAAATTGCATTATCTCTTATAGTTTCCGAGATATGGACTATCGATAATTTACACCTTAGGCTCTGCTTCTAACTTGGGCCCAAATTGTAAAATGGTCTTATCTATTGGCGATTTCGTCCCAATTCACATTCCAAGTGATATTCGGCATGCTAATTACATTGCCGGTTGCGAAATTGCATTATCTCTTATAGTTTCCGAGATATGGACTATCAATAATTTACACCTTAGGCTCTGCTTCTAACTTGGGCCCAAATTGTAAAATGGTCTTATCTATTGGCGATTTCGTTCCAATTCACTTTCCAAGTAATATTCGGCATGCTAATTACATTGCCGGTTGCCAAATTGCATTATCTCTTATAGTTTCCGAGATATGGACTATCGATAATTTACACCTTAGGCTCTGCTTCTAACTTGGGTCCAAATTGTAAAATGGTCTTATCTATTGGCGATTTCGTTCCAATTCACATTCCAAGTAATATTCGGCATGCTAATTACATTGCCGGTTGCCAAATTGCATTATCTCTTATAGTTTCCGAGATATGGACTATCGATAATTTACACCTTAGGCTCTGCTTCTAACTTGGGCCCAAATTGTAAAATGGTCTTATCTATTGGTGATTTCGTTCCAATTCACATTCCAAGTAATATTCGGCATATTAATTACATTGCCGGTTGCCAAATTGCATTATCTCTTATAGTTTCCGAGATATGGACTATCGATAATTTACACCTTAGGCTCTGCTTCTAACTTGGGCCCAAATTGTAAAATGGTCTTATCTATTGGCGATTTCGTTCCAATTCACATTCCAAGTAATATTCGGCATGCTAATTACATTGCCGGTTGCCAAATTGAATTATCTTTTATAGTTTCCGAGATATGGACTATCGATAATTTACACCTTAGGCTCTGCTTCTAACTTGGGCCCAAATTGTAAAATGGTCTTACCTATTGGCGATTTCGTTCCAATTCACATTCCAAGTAATATTCGGCATGCTAATTACATTGCCGGTTGCCAAATTGCATTATCTCTTATAGTTTCCGAGATATGGACTATCGATAATTTACACCTTAGGCTCTGCTTCTAACTTGGGCCCAAATTGTAAAATGGTCTTATCTATTGGCGATTTCGTTCCAATTCACAATCCAAGTAATATTCGGCATGCTAATTACATTGCCGGTTGCCAAATTGAATTATCTCTTATAGTTTCCGAGATATGGACTATCGATAATTTACACCTTAGGCTCTGCTTCTAACTTGGGCCCAAATTGTAAAATGGTCTTACCTATTGGCGATTTCGTTCCAATTCACATTCCAAGTAATATTCGGCATGCTAATTACATTGCCGGTTGCCAAATTGCATTATCTCTTATAGTTTCCGAGATATGGACTATCGATAATTTACACCATAGGCTCTGCTTCTAACTTGGGCCCAAATTGTAAAATGGTCTTATCTATTGGCGATTTCGTTCCAATTCACATTCCAAGTAATATTCGGCATGCTAATTACATTGCCGGTTGCCAAATTGCATTATCTCTTATAGTTTCCGAGATATGGACTATCGATAATTTACACCTTAGGCTCTGCTTCTAACTTGGGCCCAAATTGTAAAATGGTCTTATCTATTGGCGATTTCGTTCCAATTCACATTCCAAGTAATATTCGGCATGCTAATTACATTGCCGGTTGCCAAATTGCATTATCTCTTATAGTTTCCGAGATATGGACTATCGATAATTTACACCTTAGGCTCTGCTTCTAACTTGGGCCCAAATTGTAAAATGGTCTTATCTATTGGCGATTTCGTTCCAATTCACATTCCAAGTAATATTCGGCATGCTAATTACATTGCCGGTTGCCAAATTGAATTATCTCTTATAGTTTCCGAGATATGGACTATCGATAATTTACACCTTAGGCTCTGCTTCTAACTTGGGCCCAAATTGTAAAATGGTCTTACCTATTGGCGATTTCGTTCCAATTCACATTCCAAGTAATATTCGGCATGCTAATTACATTGCCGGTTGCCAAATTGCATTATCTCTTATAGTTTCCGAGATATGGACTATCGATAATTTACACCTTAGGCTCTGCTTCTAACTTGGGCCCAAATTGTAAAATGGTCTTATCTATTGGCGATTTCGTTCCAATTCACATTCCAAGTAATATTCGGCATGCTAATTACATTGCCGGTTGCCAAATTGCATTATCTCTTATAGTTTCCGAGATATGGACTATCGATAATTTACACCTTAGGCTCTGCTTCTAACTTGGGCCCAAATTGTAAAATGGTCTTATCTATTGGCGATTTCGTCCCAATTCACATTCCAAGTGATATTCGGCATGCTAATTACATTGCCGGTTGCGAAATTGCATTATCTCTTATAGTTTCCGAGATATGGACTATCAATAATTTACACCTTAGGCTCTGCTTCTAATTTGGGCCCAAATTGTAAAATGGTCTTATCTATTGGCGATTTCGTTCCAATTCACTTTCCAAGTAATATTCGGCATGCTAATTACATTGCCGGTTGCCAAATTGCATTATCTCTTATAGTTTCCGAGATATGGACTATCGATAATTTACACCTTAGGCTCTGCTTCTAACTTGGGTCCAAATTGTAAAATGGTCTTATCTATTGGCGATTTCGTTCCAATTCACATTCCAAGTAATATTCGGCATGCTAATTACATTGCCGGTTGCCAAATTGCATTATCTCTTATAGTTTCCGAGATATGGACTATCGATAATTTACACCTTAGGCTCTGCTTCTAACTTGGGCCCAAATTGTAAAATGGTCTTATCTATTGGTGATTTCGTTCCAATTCACATTCCAAGTAATATTCGGCATATTAATTACATTGCCGGTTGCCAAATTGCATTATCTCTTATAGTTTCCGAGATATGGACTATCGATAATTTACACCTTAGGCTCTGCTTCTAACTTGGGCCCAAATTGTAAAATGGTCTTATCTATTGGCGATTTCGTTCCAATTCACATTCCAAGTAATATTCGGCATGCTAATTACATTGCCGGTTGCCAAATTGAATTATCTTTTATAGTTTCCGAGATATGGACTATCGATAATTTACACCTTAGGCTCTGCTTCTAACTTGGGCCCAAATTGTAAAATGGTCTTACCTATTGGCGATTTCGTTCCAATTCACATTCCAAGTAATATTCGGCATGCTAATTACATTGCCGGTTGCCAAATTGCATTATCTCTTATAGTTTCCGAGATATGGACTATCGATAATTTACACCTTAGGCTCTGCTTCTAACTTGGGCCCAAATTGTAAAATGGTCTTATCTATTGGCGATTTCGTTCCAATTCACATTTCAAGTAATATTCGGCATGCTAATTACATTGCCGGTTGCCAAATTGCATTATCTCTTATAGTTTCCGAGATATGGACTATCGATAATTTACACCTTAGGCTCTGCTTCTAACTTGGGCCCAAATTGTAAAATGGTCTTATCTATTGGCGATTTCGTTCCAATGGACACCTCAAGTAATATTCGGCATGCTAATTACATTGCCGGTTGCCAAATTGCATTATCTCTTATAGTTTCCGAGATATGGACTATCGATAATTTACACCTTAGGCTCTGCTTCTAACTTGGGCCCAAATTGTAAAATGGTCTTATCTATTGGCGATTTCGTTCCAATTCACATTTCAAGTAATATTCGGCATGCTAATTACATTGCCGGTTGCCAAATTGCATTATCTCTTATAGTTTCCGAGATATGGACTATCGATAATTTACACCTTAGGCTCTGCTTCTAACTTGGGCCCAAATTGTAAAATGGTCTTATCTATTGGCGATTTTGTTCCAATTCACACTCCAAGTAATATTCGGCATGCTAATTACATTGCCGGTTGCGAAATTGCATTATCTCTTATAGTTTCCGAGATATGGACTATCGATAATTTACACCTTAGGCTCTGCTTCTAACTTGGGCCCAAATTGTAAAATGGTCTTATCTATTGGCGATTTCGTTCCAATTCACATTCCAAGTAATATTCGGCATGCTAATTACATTGCCGGTTGCCAAATTGCATTATCTCTTATAGTTTCCGAGATATGGACTATCGATAATTTACACCTTAGGCTCTGCTTCTAACTTGGGCCCAAATTGTAAAATGGTCTTCTCTATTGGCGATTTCGTCCCAATTCACATTCCAAGTAATATTCGGCATGCTAATTACATTGCCGGTTGCCAAATTGCATTATCTCTTATAGTTTCCGAGATATGGGCTATCGATAATTTACACCATAGGCTCTGCTTATAACTTGGGCCCAAATTGTAAAATGGTCTTATCTATTGGCGATTTCTTTCCAATTCACATTCCAAGTAATATTCGGCATGCTAATTACATTGCCGGTTGCCAAATTGCATTATCTCTTATAGTTTCCGAGATATGGACTATCGATAATTTACACCTTAGGCTCTGCTTCTAACTTGGGCCCAAATTGTAAAATGGTCTTATCTATTGGCGATTTCGTTCCAATTCACATTCCAAGTAATATTCGGCATGCTAATTACATTGCCGGTTGCCAAATTGCATTATCTCTTATAGTTTCCGAGATATGGACTATCGATAATTTACACCTTAGGCTCTGCTTCTAACTTGGGCCCAAATTGTAAAATGGTCTTATCTATTGGCGATTTCGTCCCAATTCACATTCCAAGTGATATTCGGCATGCTAATTACATTGCCGGTTGCGAAATTGCATTATCTCTTATAGTTTCCGAGATATGGACTATCAATAATTTACACCTTAGGCTCTGCTTCTAACTTGGGCCCAAATTGTAAAATGGTCTTATCTATTGGCGATTTCGTTCCAATTCACATTCCAAGTAATATTCGGCATGCTAATTACATTGCCGGTTGCCAAATTGCATTATCTCTTATAGTTTCCGAGATATGGACTATCGATAATTTACACCTTAGGCTCTGCTTCTAACTTGGGCCCAAATTGTAAAATGGTCTTATCTATTGGCGATTTCGTTCCAATTCACATTCCAAGTAATATTCGGCATGCTAATTACATTGCCGGTTGCCAAATTGCATTATCTCTTATAGTTTCCGAGATATGGACTATCGATAATTTACACCTTAGGCTCTGCTTCTAACTTGGGCCCAAATTGTAAAATGGTCTTATCTATTGGCGATTTCGTTCCAATTCACATTCCAAGTAATATTCGGCATGCTAATTACATTGCCGGTTGCCAAATTGCATTATCTGTTATAGTTTCCGAGATATGGACTATCAATAATTTACACCTTAGGCTCTGCTTCTAACTTGGGCCCAAATTGTAAAATGGTCTTATCTATTGGCGATTTCGTTCCAATTCACATTCCAAGTAATATTCGGCATGCTAATTACATTGCCGGTTGCGAAATTGCATTATCTCTTATAGTTTCCGAGATATGGACTATCAATAATTTACACCTTAGGCTCTGCTTCTAACTTGGGCCCAAACTGTAAAATGGTCTTATCTATTGGCGATTTCGTTCCAATTCACATTCCAAGTAATATTCGGCATGCTAATTACATTGCCGGTTGCCAAATTGCATTATCTCTTACAGTTTCCGAGATATGGACTATCGATAATTTACACCTTAGGCTCTGCTTCTAACTTGGGCCCAAATTGTAAAATGGTCTTATCTATTGGCGATTTCGTTCCAATTCACATTCCAAGTAATATTCGGCATGCTAAATACATTGCCGGTTGCCAAATTGCATTATCTCTTATAGTTTGCGAGATATGGACTATCAATTATTTACACCTTAGGCTCTGCTTCTAACTTGGGCCCAAATTGTAAAATGGTCTTATCTATTGGCGATTTCGTTCCAATTCACATTCCAAGTAATATTCGGCATGCTAATTACATTGCCGGTTGCGAAATTGCATTATCTCTTATAGTTTCCGAGATATGGACTATCAATAATTTACACCTTACGCTCTGCTTCTAACTTGGGCCCAAATTGTAAAATGGTCTTATCTATTGGCGATTTCGTTCCAATTCACATTCCAAGTAATATTCGGCATGCTAATTACATTGCCGGTTGCCAAATTGCATTATCTCTTATAGTTTCCGAGATATGGACTATCGATAATTTACACCTTAGGCTCTGTTTCTAACTTGGGCCCAAATTGTAAAATGGTCTTATCTATTGGCGATTTCGTTCCAATTCACATTCCAAGTAATATTCGGCATGCTAATTACATTGCCGGTTGCCAAATTGCATTAACTCTTATAGTTTCCGAGATATGGACTATCGATAATTTACACCTTAGGCTCTGCTTCTAACTTGGGCCCAAATTGTAAAATGGCCTTATCTATTGGCGATTTCGTTCCAATTCACATTCCAAGTAATATTCGGCATGCTAATTACATTGCCGGTTGCCAAATTGCATTATCTCTTATAGTTTCCGAGATATGGACTATCGATAATTACACCATAGGCTCTGCTTATAACTTGGGCCCAAATTGTAAAATGGTCTTATCTATTGGCGATTTCGTTGAAATTCACATTCCAAGTAATATTCGGCATGCTAATTACATTACCGGTTGCCAAATTGCATTATCTCTTATAGTTTCCGAGATATGGACTATCGATAATTTACACCTTAGGCTCTGCTTCTAACTTGGGCCCAAATTGTAAAATGGTCTTATCTATTGGCGATTTCGTTCCAATTCACATTCCAAGTAATATTCGGCATGCTAATTACATTGCCGGTTGCCAAATTGCATTATCTCTTATAGTTTCCGAGATATGGACTATCGATAATTTACACCTTAGGCTCTGCTTCTAACTTGGGCCCAAATTGTAAAATGGTCTTATCTATTGGCGATTTCGTCCCAATTCACATTCCAAGTAATATTCGGCATGCTAATTACATTGCCGGTTGCCAAATTGCATTATCTCTTATAGTTTCCGAGATATGGACTATCGATAATTTACACCTTAGGCTCTGCTTCTAACTTGGGCCCAAATTGTAAAATGGCCTTATCTATTGGCGATTTCGTTCCAATTCACATTCCAAGTAATATTCGGCATGCTAATTACATTGCCGGTTGCCAAATTGCATTATCTCTTATAGTTTCCGAGATATGGACTATCGATAATTACACCATAGGCTCTGCTTATAACTTGGGCCCAAATTGTAAAATGGTCTTATCTATTGGCGATTTCGTTGAAATTCACATTCCAAGTAATATTCGGCATGCTAATTACATTACCGGTTGCCAAATTGCATTATCTCTTATAGTTTCCGAGATATGGACTATCGATAATTTACACCTTAGGCTCTGCTTCTAACTTGGACCCAAATTGTAAAATGGTCTTATCTATTGGCGATTTCGTTCCAATTCACATTCCAAGTAATATTCGGCATGCTAATTACATTGCCGGTTGCCAAATTGCATTATCTCTTATAGTTTCCGAGATATGGACTATCGATAATTTACACCTTAGGCTCTGCTTCTAACTTGGGCCCAAATTGTAAAATGGTCTTATCTATTGGCGATTTCGTTCCAATTCACATTCCAAGTAATATTCGGCATGCTAATTACATTGCCGGTTGCCAAATTGCATTATCTCTTATAGTTTCCGAGATATGGACTATCGATAATTTACACCTTAGGCTCTGCTTCTAACTTGGGCCCAAATTATAAAATGGTCTTATCTATTGGCGATTTCGTCCCAATTCACATTCCAAGTGATATTCGGCATGCTAATTACATTGCCGGTTGCGAAATTGCATTATCTCTTATAGTTTCCGAGATATGGACTATCAATAATTTACACCTTAGGCTCTGCTTCTAACTTGGGCCCAAATTGTAAAATGGTCTTATCTATTGGCGATTTCGTTCCAATTCACATTCCAAGTAATATTCGGCATGCTAATTACATTGCCGGTTGCCAAATTGCATTATCTCTTATAGTTTCCGAGATATGGACTATCGATAATTTACACCTTAGGCTCAGCTTCTAACTTGGGCCCAAATTGTAAAATGGTCTTATCTATTGGCGATTTCGTTCCAATTCACATTCCAAGTAATATTCGGCATGCTAATTACATTGCCGGTTGCCAAATTGCATTATCTCTTATAGTTTCCGAGATATGGACTATCGATAATTTACACCTTAGGCTCTGCTTCTAACTTGGGCCCAAATTGTAAAATGGTCTTATCTATTGGCGATTTCGTTCCAATTCACAATCCAAGTAATATTCGGCATGCTAATTACATTGCCGGTTGCCAAATTGCATTATCTCTTATAGTTTCCGAGATATGGACTATCAATAATTTACACCTTAGGCTCTGCTTCTAACTTGGGCCCAAATTGTAAAATGGTCTTATCTATTGGCGATTTCGTTCCAATTCACATTCCAAGTAATATTCGGCATGCTAATTACATTGCCGGTTGCCAAATTGCATTATCTCTTATAGTTTCCGAGATATGGACTATCGATAATTTACACCTTAGGCTCTGCTTCTAACTTGGGCCCAAATTGTAAAATGGCCTTATCTATTGGCGATTTCGTTCCAATTCACATTCCAAGTAATATTCGGCATGCTAATTACATTGCCGGTTGCCAAATTGCATTATCTCTTATAGTTTCCGAGATATGGACTATCGATAATTTACACCTTAGGCTCTGCTTCTAACTTGGGCCCAAATTGTAAAATGGTCTTACCTATTGGCGATTTCGTTCCAATTCACACTCCAAGTAATATTCGGCATGCTAATTACATTGCCGGTTGCGAAATTGCATTATCTCTTATAGTTTCCGAGATATGGACTATCAATAATTTACACCTTAGGCTCTGCTTCTAACTTGGGCCCAAATTGTAAAATGGTCTTATCTATTGGCGATTTCGTTCCAATTCACATTCCAAGTAATATTCGGCATGCTAATTACATTGCCGGTTGCCAAATTGCATTATGTCTTATAGTTTCCGAGATATGGACTCTCGATAATTTACACCTTAGGCTCTGCTTCTAACTTGGGCCCAAATTGTAAAATGGTCTTATCTATTGGCGATTTCGTTCCAATTCACATTCCAAGTAATATTCGGCATGCTAATTACATTGCCGGTTGCCAAATTGCATTATCTCTTATAGTTTCCGAGATATGGACTATCGATAATTTACACCTTAGGCTCTGCTTCTAACTTGGGCCCAAATTGTAAAATGGTCTTATCTATTGGCGATTTCGTCCCAATTCACATTCCAAGTGATATTCGGCATGCTAATTACATTGCCGATTGCGAAATTGCATTATCTCTTATAGTTTCCGAGATATGGACTATCAATAATTTACACCTTAGGCTCTGCTTCTAACTTGGGCCCAAATTGTAAAATGGTCTTATCTATTGGCGATTTCGTTCCAATTCACATTCCAAGTAATATTCGGCATGCTAATTACATTGCCGGTTGCCAAATTGCATTATCTCTTATAGTTTCCGAGATATGGACTATCGATAATTTACACCTTAGGCTCTGCTTCTAACTTGGGCCCAAATTGTAATATGGTCTTATCTATTGGCGATTTCGTTCCAATTCACATTCCAAGTAATACTCGGCATGCTAATTACATTGCCGGTTGCCAAATTGCATTATCTCTTATAGTTTCCGAGATATGGACTATCGATAATTTACACCTTAGGCTCTGCTTCTAACTTGGGCCCAAATTGTAAAATGGTCTTATCTATTGGCGATTTCGTTCCAATTCACATTCCAAGTAATATTCGGCATGCTAATTACATTGCCGGTTGCCAAATTGCATTATCTCTTATAGTTTCCGAGATATGGACTATCGATAATTTACATCTTAGGCTCTGCTTCTAACTTGGGCCCAAATTGTAAAATGGTCTTATCTATTGGCGATTTCGTTCCAATTCACATTCCAAGTAATATTCGGCATGCTAATTACATTGCCGGTTGCCAAATTGCATTATCTCTTATAGTTTCCGAGATATGGACTATCGATAATTTACACCTTAGGCTCTGCTTCTAACTTGGGCCCAAATTGTAAAATGGTCTTATCTATTGGCGATTTCGTTCCAATTCACATTCCAAGTAATATTCGGCATGCTAATTACATTGCCGGTTGCCAAATTGCATTATCTCTTATAGTTTCCGAGATATGGACTATCGATAATTTACACCTTAGGCTCTGCTTCTAACTTGGGCCCAAATTGTAAAATGGTCTTCTCTATTGGCGATTTCGTTCCAATTCACATTCCAAGTAATATTCGGCATGCTAATTACATTGCCGGTTGCCAAATTGCATTATCTCTTATAGTCTCCGAGATATGGACAATCGATAATTTACACCTTAGGCTCTGCTTCTAACTTGGGCCCAAATTGTAAAATGGTCTTCTCTATTGGCGATTTCGTTCCAATTCACATTCCAAGTAATATTCGGCATGCTAATTACATTGCCGGTTGCCAAATTGCATTATCTCTTATAGTTTCCGAGATATGGACTATCGATAATTTACACCTTAGGCTCTGCTTCTAACTTGGGCCCAAATTGTAAAATGGTCTTCTCTATTGGCGATTTCGTTCCAATTCACATTCCAAGTAATATTCGGCATGCTAATTACATTGCCGGTGGCCAAATTGCATTATCTCTTATAGTCTCCGAGATATGGACTATCGATAATTTACACCTTAGGCTCTGCTTCTAACTTGGGCCCAAATTGTAAAATGGTCTTCTCTATTGGCGATTTCGTTCCAATTCACATTCCAAGTAATATTCGGCATGCTAATTACATTGCCGGTTGCCAAATTGCATTATCTCTTATAGTTTCCGAGATATGGACTATCGATAATTTACACCTTAGGCTCTGCTTCTAACTTGGGCCCAAATTGTAAAATGGTCTTCTCTATTGGCGATTTCGTTCCAATTCACATTCCAAGTAATATTCGGCATGCTAATTACATTGCCGGTTGCCAAATTGCATTATCTCTTATAGTTTCCGAGATATGGACTATCGATAATTTACACCTTAGGCTCTGCTTCTAACTTGGGCCCAAATTGTAAAATCGTCTTATCTATTGGCGATTTCGTTCCAATTCACATTCCAAGTAATATTCGGCATGCTAATTACATTGCCGGTTGCCAAATTGCATTATCTCTTATAGTTTCCGAGATATGGACTATCGGTAATTTACACCTTAGGCTCTGCTTCTAACTTGGGCCCAAATTGTAAAATGGTCTTATCTATTGGCGATTTCGTTCCAATTCACATTCCAAGTAATATCCGGCATGCTAATTACATTGCCGGTTGCCAAATTGAATTATCTCTTATAGTTTCCGAGATATGGACTATCGATAATTTACACCTTAGGCTCTGCTTCTAACTTGGGCCCAAATTGTAAAATGGTCTTACCTATTGGCGATTTCGTTCCAATTCACATTCCAAGTAATATTCGGCATGCTAATTACATTGCCGCTTGCCAAATTGCATTATCTCTTATAGTTTCCGAGATATGGACTATCGATAATTTACACCTTAGGCTCTGCTTCTAACTTGGGCCCAAATTGTAAAATGGTCTTATCTATTGGCGATTTCGTTCCAATTCACATTCCAAGTAATATTCGGCATGCTAATTACATTGCCGGTTGCCAAATTGCATTATCTCTTATAGTTTCCGAGATATGGACTATCGATAATTTACATCTTAGGCTCTGCTTCTAACTTGGGCCCAAATTGTAAAATCGTCTTATCTATTGGCGATTTCGTTCCAATTCACATTCCAAGTAATATTCGGCATGCTAATTACATTGCCGGTTGCCAAATTGCATTATCACTTATAGTTTCCGAGATATGGACTATCGATAATTTACACCTTAGGCTCTGCTTCTAACTTGGGCCCAAATTGTAAAATGGTCTTATCCATTGGCGATTTCGTTCCAATTCACATTCCAAGTAATATCCGGCATGCTAATTACATTGCCGGTTGCCAAATTGAATTATCTCTTATAGTTTCCGAGATATGGACTATCGATAATTTACATCTTAGGCTCTGCTTCTAACTTGGGCCCAAATTGTAAAATGGTCTTATCTATTGGCGATTTCGTTCCAATTCACATTCCAAGTAATATTCGGCATGCTAATTACATTGCCGGTTGCCAAATTGCATTATCTCTTATAGTTTCCGAGATATGGACTATCGATAATTTACACCTTAGGCTCTGCTTCTAACTTGGGCCCAAATTGTAAAATGGTCTTATCTATTGGCGATTCCGTCCCAATTCACATTCCAAGTGATATTCGGCATGCTAATTACATTGCCGGTTGCGAAATTGCATTATCTCTTATAGTTTCCGAGATATGGACTATCAATAATTTACACCTTACGCTCTGCTTCTAACTTGGGCCCAAATTGTAAAATGGTCTTATCTATTGGCGATTTCGTTCCAATTCACATTCCAAGTAATATTCGGCATGCTAATTACATTGCCGGTTGCCAAATTGCATTATCTCTTATAGTTTCCGAGATATGGACTATCGATAATTACACCATAGGCTCTGCTTATAACTTGGGCCCAAATTGTAAAATGGTCTTATCTATTGGCGATTTCGTTGAAATTCACATTCCAAGTAATATTCGGCATGCTAATTATATTACCGGTTGCCAAATTGCATTATCTCTTATAGTTTCCGAGATATGGACTATCGATAATTTACACCTTAGGCTCTGCTTCTAACTTGGGCCCAAATTGTAAAATGGTCTTATCTATTGGCGATTTCGTTCCAATTCACATTCCAAGTAATATTCGGCATGCTAATTACATTGCCGGTTGCCAAATTGCATTATCTCTTATAGTTTCCGAGATATGGACTATCGATAATTTACACCTTAGGCTCTGCTTCTAACTTGGGCCCAAATTGTAAAATGGTCTTATCTATTGGCGATTTCGTTCCAATTCACATTCCAAGTAATATTCGGCATGCTAATTACATTGCCGGTTGCCAAATTGCATTATCTCTTATAGTTTCCGAGATATGGACTATCGATAATTTACACCTTAGGCTCTGCTTCTAAC
This sequence comes from Rhynchophorus ferrugineus, assembly GCF_030347505.1. Lineage (NCBI taxonomy): Eukaryota > Metazoa > Arthropoda > Insecta > Coleoptera > Curculionidae > Rhynchophorus > Rhynchophorus ferrugineus. Next base: position 37,432 of record NW_027472625.1, read on the forward strand.
TTGGGCCCAAATTGTAAAATGGTCTTATCTATTGGCGTTTTCGTTCCAATTCACATTCCAAGTAATATTCGGCATGCTAATTACATTGCCGGTTGCCAAATTGCATTATCTCTTATAGTTTCCGAGATATGGACTATCGATAATTTACACCTTAGGCTCTGCTTCGAACTTGGGCCCAAATTGTAAAATGGTCTTCTCTATTGGCGATTTCGTTCCAATTCACATTCCAAGTAATATTCGGCATGCTAATTACATTGCCGGTTGCCAAATTGCATTATCTCTTATAGTTTCCGAGATATGGACTATCGATAATTTACACCTTAGGCTCTGCTTCTAACTTGGGCCCAAATTGTAAAATGGTCTTATCTATTGGCGTTTTCGTTCCAATTCACATTCCAAGTAATATTCGGCATGCTAATTACATTGCCGGTTGCCAAATTGCATTATCTCTTATAGTTTCCGAGATATGGACTATCGATAATTTACACCTTAGGCTCTACTTCTAACTTGGGCCCAAATTGTAAAATGGTCTTCTCTATTGGCGATTTCGTTCCAATTCACATTCCAAGTAATATTCGGCATGCTAATTACATTGCCGGTTGCCAAATTGCATTATCTCTTATAGTTTCCGAGATATGGACTATCGATAATTTACACCTTAGGCTCTGCTTCTAACTTGGGCCCAAATTGTAAAATGGTCTTATCTATTACCGATTTCGTTCCAATTCACATTCCAAGTAATATTCGGCATGCTAATTACATTGCCGGTTGTCAAATTGCATTATCTCTTATAGTTTCCGAGATATGGACTATCGATAATTTACACCTTAGGCTCTGCTTCTAACTTGGGCCCAAATTGTAAAATGGTCTTCTCTATTGGCGATTTCGTTCCAATTCACATTCCAAGTAATATTCGGCATGCTAATTACATTGCCGGTTGCCAAATTGCATTATCTCTTATAGTTTCCGAGATATGGACTATCGATAATTTACACCTTAGGCTCTGCTTCTAACTTGGGCCCAAATTGTAAAATGGTCTTCTCTATTGGCGATTTCGTTCCAATTCACATTCCAAGTAATATTCGGCATGCTAATTACATTGCCGGTTGCCAAATTGCATTATCTCTTATAGTTTCCGAGATACGGACTATCGATAATTTACACCTTAGGCTCTGCTTCTAACTTGGGCCCAAATTGTAAAATCGTCTTATCTATTGGCGATTTCGTTCCAATTCACATTCCAAGTAATATTCGGCATGCTAATTACATTGCCGGTTGCCAAATTGCATTATCTCTTATAGTTTCCGAGATATGGACTATCGGTAATTTACACCTTAGGCTCTGCTTCTAACTTGGGCCCAAATTGTAAAATGGTCGTATCTATTGGCGATTTCGTTCCAATTCACATTCCAAGTAATATCCGGCATGCTAATTACATTGCCGGTTGCCAAATTGAATTATCTCTTATAGTTTCCGAGATATGGACATTCGATAATTTACACCTTAGGCTCTGCTTCTAACTTGGGCCCAAATTGTAAAATGGTCTTACCTATTGGCGATTTCGTTCCAATTCACATTCCAAGTAATATTTGGCATGCTAATTACATTGCCGGTTGCCAAATTGCATTATCTCTTATAGCTTCCGAGATATGGACTATCGATAATTTACACCTTAGGCTCTGCTTCTAACTTGGGCCCAAATTGTAAAATGGTCTTATCTATTGGCGATTTCGTTCCAATTCACATTCCAAGTAATATTCTTCATGCTAATTACATTGCCGGTTGCCAAATTGCATTATCTCTTATAGTTTCCGAGATATGGACTATCGATAATTTACATCTTAGGCTCTGCTTCTAACTTGGGCCCAAATTGTAAAATCGTCTTATCTATTGGCGATTTCGTTCCGATTCACATTCCAAGTAATATTCGGCATGCTAATTACATTGCCGGTTGCCAAATTGCATTATCTCTTATAGTTTCCGAGATATGGACTATCGATAATTTACACCTTAGGCTCTCCATCTAACTTGGGCCCAAATTGTAAAATTGTCTTATCTATTGGCGATTTCGTTCCAATTCACACTCCAAGTAATATTCGGCATGCTAATTACATTGCCGGTTGCGAAATTGCATTATCTCTTATAGTTTCCGAGATATGGACTATCAATAATTTACACCTTAAGCTCTGCTTCTAACTTGGGCCCAAATTGTAAAATGGTCTTATCTATTGGCGATTTCGTTCCAATTCACATTCCAAGTAATATTCGGCATGCTAATTACATTGCCGGTTGCCAAATTGCATTATCTCTTATAGTTTCCGAGATATGGACTATCGATAATTTACACCTTAGGCTCTGCTTATATCTTGGGCCCAAATTGTAAAATGGTCTTATCTATTGGCGATTTCGTTCCAATTCACATTCCAAGTAATATTCGGCATGCTAATTACATTGCCGGTTGCCAAATTGCATTATCTCTTATAGTTTCCGAGATATGGACTATCGATAATTTACACCTTAGGCTCTGCTTCTAACTTGGGCCCAAATTGTAAAATGGTCTTATCTATTGGCGATTTCGTTCCAATTCACATTCCAAGTAATATTCGGCATGCTAATTACATTGCCGGTTGCCAAATTGCATTATCTCTTATAGTTTCCGAGATATGGACTATCGATAATTTACACCTTAGGCTCTGCTTCTAACTTGGGTCCAAATTGTAAAATGGTCTTATCTATTGGCGATTTCGTTCCAATTCACATTCCAAGTAATATTCGGCATGCTAATTACATTGCCGGTTGCCAAATTGCATTATCTCTTATAGTTTCCGAGATATGGACTATCGATAATTTACACCTTAGGCTCTGCTTCTAACTTGGGCCCAAATTGTAAAATGGTCTTCTCTATTGGCGATTTCGTTCCAATTCACATTCCAAGTAATATTCGGCATGCTAATTACATTGCCGGTTGCCAAATTGCATTACCTCTTATAGTTTCCGAGATATGGACTATCGATAATTTACACCTTAGGCTCTGCTTTTAACTTGGGCCCAAATTGTAAAATGGTCTTCTCTATTGGCGATTTCGTTCCAACTCACATTCCAAGTAATATTCGGCATGCTAATTACATTGCCGGTTGCCAAATTGCATTACCTCTTATAGTTTCCGAGATATGGACTATCGATAATTTACACCTTAGGCTCTGCTTCTAACTTGGGCCCAAATTGTAAAATGGTCTTATCTATTGGCGATTTCGTTCCAATTCACATTCCAAGTAATATTCCGCATGCTAATTACATTGCCGGTTGCCAAATTGCATTATCTCTTATAGTTTCCGAGATATGGACTATCGATAATTTACACCTTAGGCTCTGCTTCTAACTTGGGCCCAAATTGTAAAATGGTCTTCTCTATTGGCGATTTCGTTCCAATTCACATTCCAAGTAATATTCGGCATGCTAATTACATTGCCGGTTGCCAAATTGCATTATCTCTTATAGTTTCCGAGATATGGACTATCGATAATTTACACCTTAGCCTCTGCTTCTAACTTGGGCCCAAATTGTAAAATGGTCTTATCTATTGGCGTTTTCGTTCCAATTCACATTCCAAGTAATATTCGGCATGCTAATTACATTGCCGGTTGCCAAATTGCATTATCTCTTATAGTTTCCGAGATATGGACTATCGATAATTTACACCTTAGGCTCTGCTTCTAACTTGGGCCCAAATTGTAAAATGGTTTTCTCTATTGGCGATTTCGTTCCAATTCACATTCCAAGTAATATTCGGCATGCTAATTACATTGCCGGTTGCCAAATTGCATTATCTCTTATAGTTTCCGAGATATGGACTATCGATAATTTACACCTTAGGCTCTGCTTCTAACTTGGGCCCAAATTGTAAAATCGTCTTATCTATTGGCGATTTCGTTCCAATTCACAATCCAAGTAATATTCGGCATGCTAATTACATTGCCGGTTGCCAAATTGCATTATCTCTTATAGTTTCCGAGATATGGACTATCGGTAATTTACACCTTAGGCTCTGCTTCTAACTTGGGCCCAAATTGTAAAATGGTCTTATCTATTGGCGATTTCGTTCCAATTCACATTCCAAGTAATATCCGGCATGCTAATTACATTGCCGGTTGCCAAATTGAATTATCTCTTATAGTTTCCGAGATATGGACTATCGATAATTTACACCTTAGGCTCTGCTTCTAACTTGGGCCCAGATTGTAAAATGGTCTTACCTATTGGCGATTTCGTTCCAATTCACATTCCAAGTAATATTCGGCATGCTAATTACATTGCCGGTTGCCAAATTGCATTATCTCTTATAGTTTCCGAGATATGGACTATCGATAATTTACACCTTAGGCTCTGCTTCTAACTTGGGCCCAAATTGTAAAATGGTCTTATCTATTGGCGATTTCGTTCCAATTCACATTCCAAGTAATATTCGGCATGCTAATTACATTGCCGGTTGCCAAATTGCATTATCTCTTATAGTTTCCGAGATATGGACTATCGATAATTTACATCTTAGGCTCTGCTTCTAACTTGGGCCCAAATTGTAAAATCGTCTTATCTATTGGCGATTTCGTTCCAATTCACATTCCAAGTAATATTCGGCATGCTAATTACATTGCCGGTTGCCAAATTGCATTATCTCTTATAGTTTCCGAGATATGGACTATCGATAATTTACACCTTAGGCTCTGCTTCTAACTTGGGCCCAAATTGTAAAATGGTCTTATCCATTGGCGATTTCGTTCCAATTCACATTCCAAGTAATATCCGGCATGCTAATTACATTGCCGGTTGCCAAATTGAATTATCTCTTATAGTTTCCGAGATATGGACTATCGATAATTTACATCTTAGGCTCTGCTTCTAACTTGGGCCCAAATTGTAAAATGGTCTTATCTATTGGCGATTTCGTTCCAATTCACATTCCAAGTAATATTCGGCATGCTAATTACATTGCCGGTTGCCAAATTGCATTATCTCTTATAGTTTCCGAGATATGGACTATCGATAATTTACACCTTAGGCTCTGCTTCTAACTTGGGCCCAAATTGTAAAATGGTCTTATCTATTGGCGATTTCGTCCCAATTCACATTCCAAGTGATATTCGGCATGCTAATTACATTGCCGGTTGCGAAATTGCATTATCTCTTATAGTTTCCGAGATATGGACTATCAATAATTTACACGTTAGGCTCTGCTTCTAACTTGGGCCCAAATTGTAAAATGGTCTTATCTATTGGCGATTTCGTTCCAATTCACATTCCAAGTAATATTCGGCATGCTAATTACATTGCCGGTTGCCAATTTGCATTATCTCTTATAGTTTCCGAGATATGGACTATCGATAATTTACACCTTAGGCTCTGCTTCTAACTTGGGCCCAAATTGTAAAATGGTCTTATCTATTGGCGATTTCGTTCCAATTCACATTCCAAGTAATATTCGGCATGCTAATTACATTGCCGGTTGCCAAATTGCATTATCTCTTATAGTTTCCGAGATATGGACTATCGATAATTTACACCTTAGGCTCTGCTTCTAACTTGGGCCCAAATTGTAAAATGGTCTTATCTATTGGCGTTTTCGTTCCAATTCACATTCCAAGTAATATTCGGCATGCTAATTACATTGCCGGTTGCCAAATTGCATTATCTCTTATAGTTTCCGAGATATGGACTATCGATAATTTATACCTTAGGCTCTGCTTCTAACTTGGGCCCAAATTGTAAAATGGTCTTCTCTATTGGCGATTTCGTTCCAATTCACATTCCAAGTAATATTCGGCATGCTAATTACATTGCCGGTTGCCAAATTGCATTATCTCTTATAGTTTCCGAGATATGGACTATCGATAATTTACACCTTAGGCTCTGCTTCTAACTTGGGCCCAAATTGTAAAATGGTCTTATCTATTGGCGATTTCGTTCCAATTCACATTCCAAGTAATATTCGGCATGCTAATTACATTGCCGGTTGCCAAATTGCATTATCTCTTATAGTTTCCGAGATATGGACTATCGATAATTTACACCTTAGGCTCTGCTTCTAACTTGGGCCCAAATTGTAAAATGGTTTTCTCTATTGGCGATTTCGTTCCAATTCACATTCCAAGTAATATTCGGCATGCTAATTACATTGCCGGTTGCCAAATTGCATTATCTCTTATAGTTTCCGAGATATGGACTATCGATAATTTACACCTTAGGCTCTGCTTCTAACTTGGGCCCAAATTGTAAAATGGTCTTCTCTATTGGCGATTTCGTTCCAATTCACATTCCAAGTAATATTCGGCATGCTAATTACATTGCCGGTTGCCAAATTGCATTATCTCTTATAGTTTCCGAGATATGGACTATCGATAATTTACACCTTAGGCTCTGCTTCTAACTTGGGCCCAAATTGTAAAATGGTCTTATCTATTGGCGATTTCGTTCCAATTCACATTCCAAGTAATATCCGGCATGCTAATTACATTGCCGGTTGCCAAATTGAATTATCTCTTATAGTTTCCGAGATATGGACTATCGATAATTTACACCTTAGGCTCTGCTTCTAACTTGGGCCCAAATTGTAAAATGGTCTTACCTATTGGCGATTTCGTTCCAATTCACATTCCAAGTAATATTCGGCATGCTAATTACATTGCCGGTTGCCAAATTGCATTATCTCTTATAGTTTCCGAGATATGGACTATCGATAATTTACACCTTAGGCTCTGCTTCTAACTTGGGCCCAAATTGTAAAATCGTCTTATCTATTGGCGATTTCGTTCCGATTCACATTCCAAGTAATATTCGGCATGCTAATTACATTGCCGGTTGCCAAATTGCATTATCTCTTATAGTTTCCGAGATATCGACTATCGATAATTTACACCTTAGGCTCTGCTTCTAACTTGGGCCCAAATTGTAAAATGGTCTTATCTATTGGCGATTTCGTTCCAATTCACATTCCAAGTAATATCCGGCATGCTAATTACATTGCCGGTTGCCAAATTGAATTATCTCTTATAGTTTCCGAGATATGGACTATCGATAATTTACACCTTAGGCTCTGCTTCTAACTTGGGCCCAAATTGTAAAATGGTCTTATCTATTGGCGATTTCGTTCCAATTCACATTCCAAGTAATATTCGGCATGCTAATTACATTGCCGGTTGCCAAATTGCATTATCTCTTATAGTTTCCGAGATATGGACTATCGATAATTTACATCTTAGGCTCTGCTTCTAACTTGGGCCCAAATTGTAAAATGGTCTTATCTATTGGCGATTTCGTTCCAATTCACATTCCAAGTAATATTCGACATGCTAATTACATTGCCGGTTGCCAAATTGCATTATCTCTTATAGTTTCCGAGATATGGACTATCGATAATTTACACCTTAGGCTCTGCTTCTAACTTGGGCCCCAAATGTAAAATGGTCTTATATATTGGCGATTTCGTCCCAATTCACATTCCAAGTGATATTCGGCATGCTAATTACATTGCCGGTTGCGAAATTGCATTATCTCTTATAGTTTCCGAGATATGGACTATCAATAATTTACACCTTAGGCTCTGCTTCTAACTTGGGCCCAAATTGTAAAATGACCTTATCTATTGGCGATTTCGTTCCAATTCACATTCCAAGTAATATTCGGCATGCTAATTACATTGCCGGTTGCCAAATTGCATTATCTCTTATAGTTTCCGAGATATGGACTATCGATAATTTACACCTTAGGCTCTGCTTCTATCTTGGGCCCAAATTGTAAAATGGTCTTATCTATTGGCGATTTCGTTCCAATTCACATTCCAAGTAATATTCGGCATGCTAATTAAATTTCCGGTTGCCAAATTGCATTATCTCTTATAGTTTCCGAGATATGGACTATCGATAATTTACACCTTAGGCTCTGCTTCTAACTTGGGCCCAAATTGTAAAATGGTCTTATCTATTGGCGATTTCGTTTCAATTCACATTCCAAGTAATATTCGGCATGCTAATTACATTGCCGGTTGCCAAATTGCATTATCTCTTATAGTTTCCGAGATATGGACTATCGATAATTTACACCTTAGGCTCTGCTTCTAACTTGGGCCCAAATTGTAAAATGGTCTTATCTATTGGCGATTTCGTTCCAATTCACACTCCAAGTAATATTCGGCATGCTAATTACATTGCCGGTTGCGAAATTGCATTAACTCTTATAGTTTCCGAGATATGGACTATCAATAATTTACACCTTAGGCTCTGCTTCTAACTTGGGCCCAAATTGTAAAATGGTCTTATCTATTGGCGATTTCGTTCCAATTCACATTCCAAGTAATATTCGGCATGCTAATTACATTGCCGGTTGCCAAATTGCATTATCTCTTATAGTTTCCGAGATATGGACTATCGATAATTTACACCTTAGGCTCTGCTTATATCTTGGGCCCAAATTGTAAAATCGTCTTATCTATTGGCGATTTCGTTCCAATTCACATTCCAAGTAATATTCGGCATGCTAATTACATTGCCGGTTGCCAAATTGCATTATCTCTTATAGTTTCCGAGATATGGACTATCGATAATTTACACCTTAGGCTCTGCTTCTAACTTGGGCCCAAATTGTAAAATGGTCTTATCTATTGGCGATTTCGTTCCAATTCACATTCCAAGTAATATTCGGCATGCTAATTACATTTCCGGTTGCCAAATTGCATTATCTCTTATAGTTTCCGAGATATGGACTATCGATAATTTACACCTTAGGCTCTGCTTCTAACTTGGGCCCAAATTGTAAAATCGTCTTATCTATTGGCGATTTCGTTCCAATTCACATTCCAAGTAATATTCGGCATGCTAATTACATTGCCGGTTGCCAAATTGCATTATCTCTTATAGTTTCCGAGATATGGACTATCGATAATTTACACCTTAGGCTCTGCTTCTAACTTGGGCCCAAATTGTAAAATGGTCTTCTCTATTGGCGATTTCGTTCCAATTCACATTCCAAGTAATATTCGGCATGCTAATTACATTGCCGGTTTCCAAATTGCATTATCTCTTATAGTTTCCGAGATATGGACTATCCATAATTTACACCTTAGGCTCTGCTTCTAACTTGGGCCCAAATTGTAAAATGGTCTTATCTATTGGCGATTTCGTTCCAATTCACATTCCAAGTAATATTCGGCATGCTAATTACATTGCCGGTTGCCAAATTGAATTATCTCTTATAGTTTCCGAGATATGGACTATCGATAATTTACACCTTAGGCTCTGCTTCTAACTTGGGCCCAAATTGTAAAATGGTCTTACCTATTGGCGATTTCGTTTCAATTCACATTCCAAGTAATATTCGGCATGCTAATTACATTGCCGGTTGCCAAATTGCATTATCTCTTATAGTTTCCGAGATATGGACTATCGATAATTTACACCTTAGGCTCTGCTTCTAACTTGGGCCCAAATTGTAAAATGGTCTTCTCTATTGGCGATTTCGTTCCAATTCACATTCCAAGTAATATTCGGCATGCTAATTACATTGCCGGTTGCCAAATTGAATTATCTCTTATATTTTCCGAGATATGGACTATCGATAATTTACACCTTAGGCTCTGCTTCTAACTTGGGCCCAAATTGTAAAATGGTCTTACCTATTGGCGATTTCGTTCCAATTCACATTCCAAGTAATATTCGGCATGCTAATTACATTGCCGGTTGCCAAATTGCATTATCTCTTATAGTTTCCGAGATATAGACTATCGATAATTTACACCTTAGGCTCTGCTTCTAACTTGGGCCCAAATTGTAAAATGGTCTTATCTATTGGCGATTTCGTTCCAATTCACATTCCAATTAATATTCGGCATGCTAATTACATTGCCGGTTGCCAAATTGCATTATCTCTTATAGTTTCCGAGATATGGACTATCGATAATTTACACCTTAGGGTCTGCTTCTAACTTGGGCCCAAATTGTAAAATGGTCTTATCTATTGGCGATTTCGTTCCAATTCACATTCCAAGTAATATTCGGCATGCTAATTACATTGCCGGTTGCCAAATTGCATTATCTCTTATAGTTTCCGAGATATGGACTATCGATAATTTACACCTTAGGCTCTGCTTCTAACTTGGGCCCAAATTGTAAAATGGCCTTATCTATTGGCGATTTCGTTCCAATTCACATTCCAAGTAATATTCGGCATGCTAATTACATTGCCGGTTGCCAAATTGAATTATCTCTTATAGTTTCCGAGATATGGACTATCGATAATTTACACCTTAATCTCTGCTTCTAACTTGGGCCCAAATTGTAAAATGGTCTTACCTATTGGCGATTTCGTTCCAATTCACATTCCAAGTAATATTCGGCATGCTAATTACATTGCCGGTTGCCAAATTGCATTATCTCTTATAGTTTCCGAGATATGGACTATCGATAATTTACACCTTAGGCTCTGCTTCTAACTTGGGCCCAAATTGTAAAATGGTCTTATCTATTGGCGATTTCGTTCCAATTCACATTCCATGTAATATTCGGCATGCTAATTACATTGCCGGTTGCCAAATTGCATTATCTCTTATAGTTTCCGAGATATGGACTATCGATAATTTACATCTTAGGCTCTGCTTCTAACTTGGGCCCAAATTGTAAAATCGTCTTATCTATTGGCGATTTCGTTCCAATTAACATTCCAAGTAATATTCGGCATGCTGATTACATTGCCGGTTGCCAAATTGCATTATCTCTTATAGTTTCCGAGATATGGACTATCGATAATTTACACCTTAGGCTCTGCTTCTAACTTGGGCCCAAATTGTAAAATGGTCTTATCTATTGGCGATTTCGTTCCAATTCACATTCCAGGTAATATCCGGCATGCTAATTACATTGCCGGTTGCCAAATTGAATTATCTCTTATAGTTTCCGAGATATGGACTATCGATAATTTACACCTTAGGCTCTGCTTCTAACTTGGGCCCAAATTGTAAAATGGTCTTACCTATTGGCGATTTCGTTCCAATTCACATTCCAAGTAATATTCGGCATGCTAATTACATTGCCGGTTGCCAAATTGCATTATCTCTTATAGTTTCCGAGATATGGACTATCGATAATTTACACCTTAGGCTCTGCTTCTAACTTGGGCCCAAATTGTAAAATGGTCTTACCTATTGGCGATTTCGTTCCAATTCACATTCCAAGTAATATTCGGCATGCTAATTACATTGCCGGTTGCCAAATTGCATTATCTCTTATAGTTTCCGAGATATGGACTATCGATAATTTACACCTTAGGCTCTGCTTCTAACTTGGGCCCAAATTGTAAAATCGTCTTATCTATTGGCGATTTCGTTCCGATTCACATTCCAAGTAATATTCGGCATGCTAATTACATTGCCGGTTGCCAAATTGCATTATCTCTTATAGTTTCCGAGATATCGACTATCGATAATTTACACCTTAGGCTCTGCTTCTAACTTGGGCCCAAATTGTAAAATCGTCTTATCTATTGGCGATTTCGTTCCGATTCACATTCCAAGTAATATTCGGCATGCTAATTACATTGCCGGTTGCCAAATTGCATTATCTCTTATAGTTTCCGAGATATCGACTATCGATAATTTACACCTTAGGCTCTGCTTCTAACTTGGGCCCAAATTGTAAAATGGTCTTATCTATTGGCGATTTCGTTCCAATTCACATTCCAAGTAATATCCGGCATGCTAATTACATTGCCGGTTGCCAAATTGAATTATCTCTTATAGTTTCCGAGATATGGACTATCGATAATTTACACCTTAGGCTCTGCTTCTAACTTGGGCCCAAATTGTAAAATGGTCTTATCTATTGGCGATTTCGTTCCAATTCACATTCCAAGTAATATTCGGCATGCTAATTACATTGCCGGTTGCCAAATTGCATTATCTCTTATAGTTTCCGAGATATGGACTATCGATAATTTACATCTTAGGCTCTGCTTCTAACTTGGGCCCAAATTGTAAAATGGTCTTATCTATTGGCGATTTCGTTCCAATTCACATTCCAAGTAATATTCGACATGCTAATTACATTGCCGGTTGCCAAATTGCATTATCTCTTATAGTTTCCGAGATATGGACTATCGATAATTTACACCTTAGGCTCTGCTTCTAACTTGGGCCCCAAATGTAAAATGGTCTTATATATTGGCGATTTCGTCCCAATTCACATTCCAAGTGATATTCGGCATGCTAATTACATTGCCGGTTGCGAAATTGCATTATCTCTTATAGTTTCCGAGATATGGACTATCAATAATTTACACCTTAGGCTCTGCTTCTAACTTGGGCCCAAATTGTAAAATGGCCTTATCTATTGGCGATTTCGTTCCAATTCACATTCCAAGTAATATTCGGCATGCTAATTACATTGCCGGTTGCCAAATTGCATTATCTCTTATAGTTTCCGAGATATGGACTATCGATAATTTACACCTTAGGCTCTGCTTCTATCTTGGGCCCAAATTGTAAAATGGTCTTATCTATTGGCGATTTCGTTCCAATTCACATTCCAAGTAATATTCGGCATGCTAATTAAATTTCCGGTTGCCAAATTGCATTATCTCTTATAGTTTCCGAGATATGGACTATCGATAATTTACACCTTAGGCTCTGCTTCTAACTTGGGCCCAAATTGTAAAATGGTCTTATCTATTGGCGATTTCGTTTCAATTCACATTCCAAGTAATATTCGGCATGCTAATTACATTGCCGGTTGCCAAATTGCATTATCTCTTATAGTTTCCGAGATATGGACTATCGATAATTTACACCTTAGGCTCTGCTTCTAACTTGGGCCCAAATTGTAAAATGGTCTTATCTATTGGCGATTTCGTTCCAATTCACACTCCAAGTAATATTCGGCATGCTAATTACATTGCCGGTTGCGAAATTGCATTAACTCTTATAGTTTCCGAGATATGGACTATCAATAATTTACACCTTAGGCTCTGCTTCTAACTTGGGCCCAAATTGTAAAATGGTCTTATCTATTGGCGATTTCGTTCCAATTCACATTCCAAGTAATATTCGGCATGCTAATTACATTGCCGGTTGCCAAATTGCATTATCTCTTATAGTTTCCGAGATATGGACTATCGATAATTTACACCTTAGGCTCTGCTTATATCTTGGGCCCAAATTGTAAAATCGTCTTATCTATTGGCGATTTCGTTCCAATTCACATTCCAAGTAATATTCGGCATGCTAATTACATTGCCGGTTGCCAAATTGCATTATCTCTTATAGTTTCCGAGATATGGACTATCGATAATTTACACCTTAGGCTCTGCTTCTAACTTGGGCCCAAATTGTAAAATGGTCTTATCTATTGGCGATTTCGTTCCAATTCACATTCCAAGTAATATTCGGCATGCTAATTACATTTCCGGTTGCCAAATTGCATTATCTCTTATAGTTTCCGAGATATGGACTATCGATAATTTACACCTTAGGCTCTGCTTCTAACTTGGGCCCAAATTGTAAAATCGTCTTATCTATTGGCGATTTCGTTCCAATTCACATTCCAAGTAATATTCGGCATGCTAATTACATTGCCGGTTGCCAAATTGCATTATCTCTTATAGTTTCCGAGATATGGACTATCGATAATTTACACCTTAGGCTCTGCTTCTAACTTGGGCCCAAATTGTAAAATGGTCTTCTCTATTGGCGATTTCGTTCCAATTCACATTCCAAGTAATATTCGGCATGCTAATTACATTGCCGGTTTCCAAATTGCATTATCTCTTATAGTTTCCGAGATATGGACTATCCATAATTTACACCTTAGGCTCTGCTTCTAACTTGGGCCCAAATTGTAAAATGGTCTTATCTATTGGCGATTTCGTTCCAATTCACATTCCAAGTAATATTCGGCATGCTAATTACATTGCCGGTTGCCAAATTGAATTATCTCTTATAGTTTCCGAGATATGGACTATCGATAATTTACACCTTAGGCTCTGCTTCTAACTTGGGCCCAAATTGTAAAATGGTCTTACCTATTGGCGATTTCGTTTCAATTCACATTCCAAGTAATATTCGGCATGCTAATTACATTGCCGGTTGCCAAATTGCATTATCTCTTATAGTTTCCGAGATATGGACTATCGATAATTTACACCTTAGGCTCTGCTTCTAACTTGGGCCCAAATTGTAAAATGGTCTTCTCTATTGGCGATTTCGTTCCAATTCACATTCCAAGTAATATTCGGCATGCTAATTACATTGCCGGTTGCCAAATTGAATTATCTCTTATAGTTTCCGAGATATGGACTATCGATAATTTACACCTTAGGCTCTGCTTCTAACTTGGGCCCAAATTGTAAAATGGTCTTACCTATTGGCGATTTCGTTTCAATTCACATTCCAAGTAATATTCGGCATGCTAATTACATTGCCGGTTGCCAAATTGCATTATCTCTTATAGTTTCCGAGATATGGACTATCGATAATTTACACCTTAGGCTCTGCTTCTAACTTGGGCCCAAATTGTAAAATGGTCTTCTCTATTGGCGATTTCGTTCCAATTCACATTCCAAGTAATATTCGGCATGCTAATTACATTGCCGGTTGCCAAATTGAATTATCTCTTATATTTTCCGAGATATGGACTATCGATAATTTACACCTTAGGCTCTGCTTCTAACTTGGGCCCAAATTGTAAAATGGTCTTACCTATTGGCGATTTCGTTCCAATTCACATTCCAAGTAATATTCGGCATGCTAATTACATTGCCGGTTGCCAAATTGCATTATCTCTTATAGTTTCCGAGATATAGACTATCGATAATTTACACCTTAGGCTCTGCTTCTAACTTGGGCCCAAATTGTAAAATGGTCTTATCTATTGGCGATTTCGTTCCAATTCACATTCCAATTAATATTCGGCATGCTAATTACATTGCCGGTTGCCAAATTGCATTATCTCTTATAGTTTCCGAGATATGGACTATCGATAATTTACACCTTAGGGTCTGCTTCTAACTTGGGCCCAAATTGTAAAATGGTCTTATCTATTGGCGATTTCGTTCCAATTCACATTCCAAGTAATATTCGGCATGCTAATTACATTGCCGGTTGCCAAATTGCATTATCTCTTATAGTTTCCGAGATATGGACTATCGATAATTTACACCTTAGGCTCTGCTTCTAACTTGGGCCCAAATTGTAAAATGGCCTTATCTATTGGCGATTTCGTTCCAATTCACATTCCAAGTAATATTCGGCATGCTAATTACATTGCCGGTTGCCAAATTGAATTATCTCTTATAGTTTCCGAGATATGGACTATCGATAATTTACACCTTAATCTCTGCTTCTAACTTGGGCCCAAATTGTAAAATGGTCTTACCTATTGGCGATTTCGTTCCAATTCACATTCCAAGTAATATTCGGCATGCTAATTACATTGCCGGTTGCCAAATTGCATTATCTCTTATAGTTTCCGAGATATGGACTATCGATAATTTACACCTTAGGCTCTGCTTCTAACTTGGGCCCAAATTGTAAAATGGTCTTATCTATTGGCGATTTCGTTCCAATTCACATTCCATGTAATATTCGGCATGCTAATTACATTGCCGGTTGCCAAATTGCATTATCTCTTATAGTTTCCGAGATATGGACTATCGATAATTTACATCTTAGGCTCTGCTTCTAACTTGGGCCCAAATTGTAAAATCGTCTTATCTATTGGCGATTTCGTTCCAATTAACATTCCAAGTAATATTCGGCATGCTGATTACATTGCCGGTTGCCAAATTGCATTATCTCTTATAGTTTCCGAGATATGGACTATCGATAATTTACACCTTAGGCTCTGCTTCTAACTTGGGCCCAAATTGTAAAATGGTCTTATCTATTGGCGATTTCGTTCCAATTCACATTCCAGGTAATATCCGGCATGCTAATTACATTGCCGGTTGCCAAATTGAATTATCTCTTATAGTTTCCGAGATATGGACTATCGATAATTTACACCTTAGGCTCTGCTTCTAACTTGGGCCCAAATTGTAAAATGGTCTTATCTATTGGCGATTTCGTTCCAATTCACATTCCAAGTAATATTCGGCATGCTAATTACATTGCCGGTTGCCAAATTGCATTATCTCTTATAGTTTCCAAGATATGGACTATCGATAATTTACATCTTAGGCTCTGCTTCTAACTTGGGCCCAAATTGTAAAATGGTCTTATCTATTGGCGATTTCGTTCCAATTCACATTCCAAGTAATATTCGGCATGCTAATTACATTGCCGGTTGCCAAATTGCATTATCTCTTATAGTTTCCGAGATATGGACTATCGATAATTTACACCTTAGGCTCTGCTTCTAACTTGGGCCCAAATTGTAAAATGGTCTTATCTATTGGCGATATCGTCCCAATTCACATTCCAAGTGATATTCGGCATGCTAATTACATTGCCGGTTGCGAAATTGCATTATCTCTTATAGTTTCCGAGATATGGACTATCGGTAATTTACACCTTAGGCTCTGCTTCTAACTTGGGCCCAAATTGTAAAATGGTCTTATCTATTGGCGATTTCGTTCCAATTCACATTCCAAGTAATATCCGGCATGCTAATTACATTGCCGGTTGCCAAATTGAATTATCTCTTATAGTTTCCGAGATATGGACTATCGATAATTTACACCTTAGGCTCTGCTTCTAACTTGGGCCCAAATTGTAAAATGGTCTTACCTATTGGCGATTTCGTTCCAATTCACATTCCAAGTAATATTCGGCATGCTAATTACATTGCCGGTTGCCAAATTGCATTATCTCTTATAGTTTCCGAGATATGGACTATCGATAATTTACACCTTAGGCTCTGCTTCTAACTTGGGCCCAAATTGTAAAATCGTCTTATCTATTGGCGATTTCGTTCCGATTCACATTCCAAGTAATATTCGGCATGCTAATTACATTGCCGGTTGCCAAATTGCATTATCTCTTATAGTTTCCGAGATATGGACTATCGATAATTTACACCTTAGGCTCTGCTTCTAACTTGGGCCCAAATTGTAAAATGGTCTTATCTATTGGCGATTTCGTTCCAATTCACATTCCAAGTAATATCCGGCATGCTAATTACATTGCCGGTTGCCAAATTGAATTATCTCTTATAGTTTCCGAGATATGGACTATCGATAATTTACACCTTAGGCTCTGCTTCTAACTTGGGCCCAAATTGTAAAATGGTCTTATCTATTGGCGATTTCGTTCCAATTCACATTCCAAGTAATATTCGGCATGCTGATTACATTGCCGGTTGCCAAATTGCATTATCTCTTATAGTTTCCGAGATATGGACTATCGATAATTTACATCTTAGGCTCTGCTTCTAACTTGGGCCCAAATTGTAAAATGGTCTTATCTATTGGCGATTTCGTTCCAATTCACATTCCAAGTAATATTCGACATGCTAATTACATTGCCGGTTGCCAAATTGCATTATCTCTTATAGTTTCCGAGATATGGACGATCGACAATTTACACCTTAGGCTCTGCTTCTAACTTGGGCCCCAAATGTAAAATGGTCTTATATATTGGCGATTTCGTCCCAATTCACATTCCAAGTGATATTCGGCATGCTAATTACATTGCCGGTTGCGAAATTGCATTATCTCTTATAGTTTCCGAGATATGGACTATCAATAATTTACACCTTAGGCTCTGCTTCTAACTTGGGCCCAAATTGTAAAATGGCCTTATCTATTGGCGATTTCGTTCCAATTCACATTCCAAGTAATATTCGGCATGCTAATTACATTGCCGGTTGCCAAATTGCATTATCTCTTATAGTTTCCGAGATATGGACTATCGATAATTTACACCTTAGGCTCTGCTTCTAACTTGGGCCCAAATTGTAAAATGGTCTTATCTATTGGCGATTTCGTTTCAATTCACATTCCAAGTAATATTCGGCATGCTAATTACATTGCCGGTTGCCAAATTGCATTATCTCTTATAGTTTCCGAGATATGGACTATCGATAATTTACACCTTAGGCTCTGCTTCTAACTTGGGCCCAAATTGTAAAATGGTCTTATCTATTGGCGATTTCGTTCCAATTCACACTCCAAGTAATATTCGGCATGCTAATTACATTGCCGGTTGCGAAATTGCATTAACTCTTATAGTTTCCGAGATATGGACTATCAATAATTTACACCTTAGGCTCTGCTTCTAACTTGGGCCCAAATTGTAAAATGGTCTTATCTATTGGCGATTTCGTTCCAATTCACATTCCAAGTAATATTCGGCATGCTAATTACATTGCCGGTTGCCAAATTGCATTATCTCTTATAGTTTCCGAGATATGGACTATCGATAATTTACACCTTAGGCTCTGCTTATATCTTGGGCCCAAATTGTAAAATGGTCTTATCTATTGGCGATTTCGTTCCAATTCACATTCCAAGTAATATTCGGCATGCTAATTACATTGCCGGTTGCCAAATTGCATTATCTCTTATAGTTTCCGAGATATGGACTATCGATAATTTACACCTTAGGCTCTGCTTCTAACTTGGGCCCAAATTGTAAAATGGCCTTATCTATTGGCGATTTCGTTCCAATTCACATTCCAAGTAATATTCGGCATGCTAATTACATTTCCGGTTGCCAAATTGCATTATCTCTTATAGTTTCCGAGATATGGACTATCGATAATTTACACCTTAGGCTCTGCTTCTAACTTGGGCCCAAATTGTAAAATGGTCTTCTCTATTGGCGATTTCGTTCCAATTCACATTCCAAGTAATATTCGGCATGCTAATTACATTGCCGGTTGCCAAATTGCATTACCTCTTATAGTTTCCGAGATATGGACTATCGATAATTTACACCTTAGGCTCTGCTTCTAACTTGGGCCCAAATTGTAAAATGGTCTTATCTATTGGCGATTTCGTTCCAATTCACATTCCAAGTAATATTCGGCATGCTAATTACATTGCCGGTTGCCAAATTGCATTATCTCTTATAGTTTCCGAGATATGGACTATCGATAATTTACACCTTAGGCTCTGCTTCTAACTTGGGCCCAAATTGTAAAATGGTCTTCTCTATTGGCGATTTCGTTCCAATTCACATTCCAAGTTATATTCGGCATGCTAATTACATTGCCGGTTTCCAAATTGCATTATCTCTTATAGTTTCCGAGATATGGACTATCCATAATTTACACCTTAGGCTCTGCTTCTAACTTGGGCCCAAATTGTAAAATGGTCTTATCTATTGGCGATTTCGTTCCAATTCACATTCCAAGTAATATTCGGCATGCTAATTACATTGCCGGTTGCCAAATTGAATTATCTCTTATAGTTTCCGAGATATGGACTATCGATAATTTACACCTTAGGCTCTGCTTCTAACTTGGGCCCAAATTGTAAAATGGTCTTACCTATTGGCGATTTCGTTCCAATTCACATTCCAAGTAATATTCGGCATGCTAATTACATTGCCGGTTGCCAAATTGCATTATCTCTTATAGTTTCCGAGATATGGACTATCGATAATTTACACCTTAGGCTCTGCTTCTAACTTGGGCCCAAATTGTAAAATGGTCTTCTCTATTGGCGATTTCGTTCCAATTCACATTCCAAGTAATATTCGGCATGCTAATTACATTGCCGGTTGCCAAATTGAATTATCTCTTATAGTTTCCGAGATATGGACTATCGATAATTTACACCTTAGGCTCTGCTTCTAACTTGGGCCCAAATTGTAAAATGGTCTTACCTATTGGCGATTTCGTTCCAATTCACATTCCAAGTAATATTCGGCATGCTAATTACATTGCCGGTTGCCAAATTGCATTATCTCTTATAGTTTCCGAGATATAGACTATCGATAATTTACACCTTAGGCTCTGCTTCTAACTTGGGCCCAAATTGTAAAATGGTCTTATCTATTGGCGATTTCGTTCCAATTCACATTCCAATTAATATTCGGCATGCTAATTACATTGCCGGTTGCCAAATTGCATTATCTCTTATAGTTTCCGAGATATGGACTATCGATAATTTACACCTTAGGCTCTGCTTCTAACTTGGGCCCAAATTGTAAAATGGTCTTATCTATTGGCGATTTCGTTCCAATTCACATTCCAAGTAATATTCGGCATGCTAATTACATTACCGGTTGCCAAATTGCATTATCTCTTATAGTTTCCGAGATATGGACTATCGATAATTTACACCTTAGGCTCTGCTTCTAACTTGGGCCCAAATTGTAAAATGGCCTTATCTATTGGCGATTTCGTTCCAATTCACATTCCAAGTAATATTCGGCATGCTAATTACATTGCCGGTTGCCAAATTGAATTATCTCTTATAGTTTCCGAGATATGGACTATCGATAATTTACACCTTAATCTCTGCTTCTAACTTGGGCCCAAATTGTAAAATGGTCTTACCTATTGGCGATTTCGTTCCAATTCACATTCCAAGTAATATTCGGCATGCTAATTACATTGCCGGTTGCCAAATTGCATTATCTCTTATAGTTTCCGAGATATGGACTATCGATAATTTACACCTTAGGCTCTGCTTCTAACTTGGGCCCAAATTGTAAAATGGTCTTATCTATTGGCGATTTCGTTCCAATTCACATTCCAAGTAATATTCGGCATGCTAATTACATTGCCGGTTGCCAAATTGCATTATCTCTTATAGTTTCCAAGATATGGACTATCGATAATTTACATCTTAGGCTCTGCTTCTAACTTGGGCCCAAATTGTAAAATGGTCTTATCTATTGGCGATTTCGTTCCAATTCACATTCCAAGTAATATTCGGCATGCTAATTACATTGCCGGTTGCCAAATTGCATTATCTCTTATAGTTTCCGAGATATGGACTATCGATAATTCACACCTTAGGCTCTGCTTCTAACTTGGGCCCAAATTGTAAAATGGTCTTATCTATTGGCGATTTCGTCCCAATTCACATTCCAAGTGATATTCGGCATGCTAATTACATTGCCGGTTGCGAAATTGCATTATCTCTTATAGTTTCCGAGATATGGACTATCAATAATTTACACCTTAGGCTCTGCTTCTAACTTGGGCCCAAATTGTAAAATGGTCTTATCTATTGGCGATTTCGTTCCAATTCACATTCCAAGTAATATTCGACATGCTAATTACATTGCCGGTTGCCAAATTGCATTATCTCTTATAGTTTCCGAGATATGGACTATCGATAATTTACACCTTAGGCTCTGCTTCTAACTTGGGCCCAAATTGTAAAATGGTCTTATCTATTGGCGATTTCGTTCCAATTCACATTCCAAGTAATATTCGGCATGCTAATTACATTGCCGGTTGCCAAATTGCATTATCTCTTATAGTTTCCGAGATATGGACTATCGATAATTTACACCTTAGGCTCTGCTTCTAACTTGGGCCCAAATTGTAAAATGGTCTTATCTATTGGCGATTTCGTTCCAATTCACATTCCAAGTAATATTCGGCATGCTAATTACATTGCCGGTTGCCAAATTGCATTATCTCTTATAGTTTCCGAGATATGGACTATCGATAATTTACACCTTAGGCTCTGTTTCTAACTTGGGCCCAAATTGTAAAATGGTCTTATCTATTGGCGATTTCGTTCCAATTCACATTACAAGTAATATTCGGCATGCTAATTACATTGCCGGTTGCCAAATTGCATTATCTCTTATAGTTTCCGAGATATGGACTATCGATAATTTACACCTTAGGCTCTGCTTCTAACTTGGGCCCAAATTGTAAAATGGTCTTATCTATTGGCGATTTCGTTCTAATTCACACTCCAAGTAATATTCGGCATGCTAATTACATTGCCGGTTGCGAAATTGCATTATCTCTTATAGTTTCCGAGATATGGACTATCAATAATTTACACCTTAGGCTCTGCTTCTAACTTGGGCCCAAATTGTAAAATGGTCTTATCTATTGGCGATTTCGTTCCAATTCACATTCCAAGTAATATTCAGCATGCTAATTACATTGCCGGTTGCCAAATTGCATTATCTCTTATAGTTTCCGAGATATGGACTATCGATAATTTACACCTTAGGCTCTGCTTCTAACTTGGGCCCAAATTGTAAAATGGTCTCATCTATTGGCGATTTCGTTCCAATTCACATTCCAAGTAATATTCGGCATGCTAATTACATTGCCGGTTGCCAAATTGCATTATCTCTTATAGTTTCCGAGATATGGACTATCGATAATTTACACCTTAGGCTCTGCTTCTAACTTGGGCCCAAATTGTAAAATGGTCTTATCTATTGGCGATTTCGTTCCAATTCACATTCCAAGTAATATTCGGCATGCTAATTACATTGCCGGTTGCCAAATTGCATTATCTCTTATAGTTTCCGAGATATGGACTATCGATAATTTACACCTTAGGCTCTGCTTCTAACTTGGGCCCAAATTGTAAAATGGTCTTCTCTATTGGCGATTTCGTTCCAATTCACATTCCAAGTAATATTCGGCATGCTAATTACATTGCCGGTTGCCAAATTGCATTACCTCTTATAGTTTCCGAGATATGGACTATCGATAATTTACACCTTAGGCTCTGCTTCTAACTTGGGCCCAAATTGTAAAATGGTCTTATCTATTGGCGATTTCGTTCCAACTCACATTCCAAGTAATATTCGGCATGCTAATTACATTGCCGGTTGCCAAATTGCATTATCTCTTATAGTTTCCGAGATATGGACTATCGATAATTTACACCTTAGACTCTGCTTCTAACTTGGGCCCAAATTGTAAAATGGTTTCTCTATTGGCGATTTCGTTCCAATTCACATTCCAAGTAATATTCGGCATGCTAAATACATTGCCGGTTGCCAAATTGCATTAACTCTTATAGTTTCCGAGATATGGACTATCGATAATTTACACCTTAGGCTCTGCTTCTAACTTGGGCCCAAATTGTAAAATGGTCTTATCTATTGGCGATTTCGTTCCAATTCACATTCCAAGTAATATTCGGCATGCTAATTACATTGCCGGTTGCCAAATTGCATTATCTCTTATAGTTTCCGAGATATGGACTATCGATAATTTACACCATAGGCTCTGCTTCTAACTTGGGCCCAAATTGTAAAATGGTCTTATCTATTGGCGATTTCGTTCCAATTCACATTCCAAGTAATATTCGGCATGCTAATTACATTGCCGGTTGCCAAATTGCATTATCTCTTATAGTTTCCGAGATATGGACTATCGATAATTTACACCTTAGGCTCTGCTTCTAACTTGGGCCCAAATTGTAAAATGGTCTTATCTATTGGCGATTTCGTTCCAATTCACATTCCAAGTAATATTCGGCATGCTAATTACATTGCCGGTTGCCAAATTGCATTATCTCTTATAGTTTCCGAGATATGGACTATCGATAATTTACACCTTAGGCTCTGCTTCTAACTTGGGCCCAAATTGTAAAATGGTCTTATCTATTGGCGATTTCGTTCCAATTCACATTCCAAGTAATATTCGGCATGCTAATTGCATTGCCGGTTGCCTAATTAAATTATCTCTTATAGTTTCCGAGATATGGACTATCGATAATTTACACCTTAGGCTCTGCTTCTAACTTGGGCCCAAATTGTAAAATGGTCTTACCTATTGGCGATTTCGTTCCAATTCACATTCCAAGTAATATTCGGCATGCTAATTACATTGCCGGTTGCCAAATTGCATTATCTCTTATAGTTTCCGAGATATGGACTATCGATAATTTACACCTTAGGCTCTGCTTCTAACTTGGGCCCAAATTGTAAAATGGTCTTATCTATTGGCGATTTCGTTCCAATTCACATTCCAAGTAATATTCGGCATGCTAATTACATTGCCGGTTGCCAAATTGCATTATCTCTTATAGTTTCCGAGATATGGACTATCGATAATTTACACCTTAGGCTCTGCTTCTAACTTGGGCCCAAATTGTAAAATGGTCTTACCTATTGGCGATTTCGTTCCAATTCACATTCCAAGTAATATTCGGCATGCTAATTACATTGCCGGTTGCCAAATTGCATTATCTCTTATAGTTTCCGAGATATGGACTATCGATAATTTACGCCTTAGGCTCTGCTTCTAACTTGGGCCCAAATTGTAAAATGGTCTTATCTATTGGCGATTTCGTTCCAATTCACATTCCAAGTAATATTCGGCATGCTAATTACATTGCCGGTTGCCAAATTGCATTATCTCTTATAGTTTCCGAGATATGGACTATCGATAATTTACAACTTAGGCTCTGCTTCTAACTTGGGCCCAAATTGTAAAATGGTCTTATCTATTGGCGATTTCGTCCCAATTCACATTCCAAGTGATATTCGGCATGGTAATTACATTGCCGGTTGCGAAATTGCATTATCTCTTATAGTTTCCGAGATATGGACTATCAATAATTTACACCTTAGGCTCTGCTTCTAACTTGGGCCCAAATTGTAAAATGGTCTTATCTATTGGCGATTTCGTTCCAATTCACATTCCAAGTAATATTCGGCATGCTAATTACATTGCCATTTGCCAAATTGCATTATCTCTTATAGTTTCCGAGATATGGACTATCGATAATTTACACCTTAGGCTCTGCTTCTAACTTGGGCCCAAATTGTAAAATGGTCTTAT
Organism: Rhynchophorus ferrugineus; assembly: GCF_030347505.1. Lineage (NCBI taxonomy): Eukaryota > Metazoa > Arthropoda > Insecta > Coleoptera > Curculionidae > Rhynchophorus > Rhynchophorus ferrugineus. The sequence continues at coordinate 62,133 of NW_027472625.1, forward strand.
CTATTGGCGATTTCGTACCAATTCACATTCCAAGTAATATTCGGCATGCTAATTACATTGCCGGTTGCCAAATTGCACTATCTCTTATAGTTTCCGAGATATGGACTATCGATAATTTACAGCTTAGGCTCTGCTTCTAACTTGGGCCCAAATTGTAAAATGGTCTTATCTATTGACGATTTCGTTCCAATTCACATTCCAAGTAATATTCGGCATGCTAATTACATTGCCGGTTGCCAAATTGCATTATCTCTTATATTTTCCGAGATATGGACTATCGATAATTTACACCTTAGGCTCTGCTTCTAACTTGGGCCCAAATTGTAAAATGGTCTTATCTATTGGCGATTTCGTTCCAATTCACATTCCAAGTAATATTCGGCATGCTAATTACATTGCCGGTTGCCAAATTGCATTACCTCTTATAGTTTCCGAGATATGGACTATCGATAATTTACACCTTAGGCTCTGCTTCTAACTTGGGCCCAAATTGTAAAATGGTCTTATCTATTGGCGATTTCGTTCCAATTCACATTCCAAGTAATATTCGGCATGCTAATTACATTGCCGGTTGCCAAATTGCATTATCTCTTATAGTTTCCGAGATATGGACTATCGATAATTTACACCTTAGGCTCTGCTTCTAACTTGGGCCCAAATTGTAAAATGGTCTTATCTATTGGCGATTTCGTTCCAATTCACATTCCAAGTAATATTCGGCATGCTAATTACATTGCCGGTTGCCAAATTGCATTATCTCTTATAGTTTCCGAGATATGGACTATCGATATATTACACCTTAGGCTCTGCTTCTAACTTGGGCCCAAATTGTAAAATGGTCTTATCTATTGGCGATTTCGTTCCAATTCACATTACAAGTAATATTCGGCATGCTAATTACATTGCCGGTTGCCAAATTGCATTATCTCTTATAGTTTCCGAGATATGGACTATCGATAATTTACACCTTAGGCTCTGCTTCTAACTTGGGCCCAAATTGTAAAATGGTCTTATCTATTGGCGATTTCGTTCTAATTCACACTCCAAGTAATATTCGGCATGCTAATTACATTGCCGGTTGCGAAATTGCATTATCTCTTATAGTTTCCGAGATATGGACTATCAATAATTTACACCTTAGGCTCTGCTTCTAACTTGGGCCCAAATTGTAAAATGGTCTTATCTATTGGCGATTTCGTTCCAATTCACATTCCAAGTAATATTCGGCATGCTAATTGCATTGCCGGTTGCCTAATTAAATTATCTCTTATAGTTTCCGAGATATGGACTATCGATAATTTACACCTTAGGCTCTGCTTCTAACTTGGGCCCAAATTGTAAAATGGTCTTACCTATTGGCGATTTCGTTCCAATTCACATTCCAAGTAATATTCGGCATGCTAATTACATTGCCGGTTGCCAAATTGCATTATCTCTTATAGTTTCCGAGATATGGACTATCGATAATTTACACCTTAGGCTCTGCTTCTAACTTGGGCCCAAATTGTAAAATGGTCTTATCTATTGGCGATTTCGTTCCAATTCACATTCCAAGTAATATTCGGCATGCTAATTACATTGCCGGTTGCCAAATTGCATTATCTCTTATAGTTTCCGAGATATGGACTATCGATAATTTACACCTTAGGCTCTGCTTCTAACTTGGGCCCAAATTGTAAAATGGTCTTACCTATTGGCGATTTCGTTCCAATTCACATTCCAAGTAATATTCGGCATGCTAATTACATTGCCGGTTGCCAAATTGCATTATCTCTTATAGTTTCCGAGATATGGACTATCGATAATTTACGCCTTAGGCTCTGCTTCTAACTTGGGCCCAAATTGTAAAATGGTCTTATCTATTGGCGATTTCGTTCCAATTCACATTCCAAGTAATATTCGGCATGCTAATTACATTGCCGGTTGCCAAATTGCATTATCTCTTATAGTTTCCGAGATATGGACTATCGATAATTTACAACTTAGGCTCTGCTTCTAACTTGGGCCCAAATTGTAAAATGGTCTTATCTATTGGCGATTTCGTCCCAATTCACATTCCAAGTGATATTCGGCATGGTAATTACATTGCCGGTTGCGAAATTGCATTATCTCTTATAGTTTCCGAGATATGGACTATCAATAATTTACACCTTAGGCTCTGCTTCTAACTTGGGCCCAAATTGTAAAATGGTCTTATCTATTGGCGATTTCGTTCCAATTCACATTCCAAGTAATATTCGGCATGCTAATTACATTGCCATTTGCCAAATTGCATTATCTCTTATAGTTTCCGAGATATGGACTATCGATAATTTACACCTTAGGCTCTGCTTCTAACTTGGGCCCAAATTGTAAAATGGTCTTATCTATTGGCGATTTCGTACCAATTCACATTCCAAGTAATATTCGGCATGCTAATTACATTGCCGGTTGCCAAATTGCACTATCTCTTATAGTTTCCGAGATATGGACTATCGATAATTTACAGCTTAGGCTCTGCTTCTAACTTGGGCCCAAATTGTAAAATGGTCTTATCTATTGACGATTTCGTTCCAATTCACATTCCAAGTAATATTCGGCATGCTAATTACATTGCCGGTTGCCAAATTGCATTATCTCTTATATTTTCCGAGATATGGACTATCGATAATTTACACCTTAGGCTCTGCTTCTAACTTGGGCCCAAATTGTAAAATGGTCTTATCTATTGGCGATTTCGTTCCAATTCACATTCCAAGTAATATTCGGCATGCTAATTACATTGCCGGTTGCCAAATTGCATTACCTCTTATAGTTTCCGAGATATGGACTATCGATAATTTACACCTTAGGCTCTGCTTCTAACTTGGGCCCAAATTGTAAAATGGTCTTATCTATTGGCGATTTCGTTCCAATTCACATTCCAAGTAATATTCGGCATGCTAATTACATTGCCGGTTGCCAAATTGCATTATCTCTTATAGTTTCCGAGATATGGACTATCGATAATTTACACCTTAGGCTCTGCTTCTAACTTGGGCCCAAATTGTAAAATGGTCTTATCTATTGGCGATTTCGTTCCAATTCACATTCCAAGTAATATTCGGCATGCTAATTACATTGCCGGTTGCCAAATTGCATTATCTCTTATAGTTTCCGAGATATGGACTATCGATATATTACACCTTAGGCTCTGCTTCTAACTTGGGCCCAAATTGTAAAATGGTCTTATCTATTGGCGATTTCGTTCCAATTCACATTACAAGTAATATTCGGCATGCTAATTACATTGCCGGTTGCCAAATTGCATTATCTCTTATAGTTTCCGAGATATGGACTATCGATAATTTACACCTTAGGCTCTGCTTCTAACTTGGGCCCAAATTGTAAAATGGTCTTATCTATTGGCGATTTCGTTCTAATTCACACTCCAAGTAATATTCGGCATGCTAATTACATTGCCGGTTGCGAAATTGCATTATCTCTTATAGTTTCCGAGATATGGACTATCAATAATTTACACCTTAGGCTCTGCTTCTAACTTGGGCCCAAATTGTAAAATGGTCTTATCTATTGGCGATTTCGTTCCAATTCACATTCCAAGTAATATTCAGCATGCTAATTACATTGCCGGTTGCCAAATTGCATTATCTCTTATAGTTTCCGAGATATGGACTATCGATAATTTACACCTTAGGCTCTGCTTCTAACTTGGGCCCAAATTGTAAAATGGTCTCATCTATTGGCGATTTCGTTCCAATTCACATTCCAAGTAATATTCGGCATGCTAATTACATTGCCGGTTGCCAAATTGCATTATCTCTTATAGTTTCCGAGATATGGACTATCGATAATTTACACCTTAGGCTCTGCTTCTAACTTGGGCCCAAATTGTAAAATGGTCTTATCTATTGGCGATTTCGTTCCAACTCACATTCCAAGTAATATTCGGCATGCTAATTACATTGCCGGTTGCCAAATTGCATTATCTCTTATAGTTTCCGAGATATGGACTATCGATAATTTACACCTTAGACTCTGCTTCTAACTTGGGCCCAAATTGTAAAATGGTTTCTCTATTGGCGATTTCGTTCCAATTCACATTCCAAGTAATATTCGGCATGCTAAATACATTGCCGGTTGCCAAATTGCATTAACTCTTATAGTTTCCGAGATATGGACTATCGATAATTTACACCTTAGGCTCTGCTTCTAACTTGGGCCCAAATTGTAAAATGGTCTTATCTATTGGCGATTTCGTTCCAATTCACATTCCAAGTAATATTCGGCATGCTAATTACATTGCCGGTTGCCAAATTGCATTATCTCTTATAGTTTCCGAGATATGGACTATCGATAATTTACACCATAGGCTCTGCTTCTAACTTGGGCCCAAATTGTAAAATGGTCTTATCTATTGGCGATTTCGTTCCAATTCACATTCCAAGTAATATTCGGCATGCTAATTACATTGCCGGTTGCCAAATTGCATTATCTCTTATAGTTTCCGAGATATGGACTATCGATAATTTACACCTTAGGCTCTGCTTCTAACTTGGGCCCAAATTGTAAAATGGTCTTCTCTATTGGCGATTTCGTTCCAATTCACATTCCAAGTAATATTCGGCATGCTAATTACATTGCCGGTTGCCAAATTGCATTACCTCTTATAGTTTCCGAGATATGGACTATCGATAATTTACACCTTAGGCTCTGCTTCTAACTTGGGCCCAAATTGTAAAATGGTCTTATCTATTGGCGATTTCGTTCCAACTCACATTCCAAGTAATATTCGGCATGCTAATTACATTGCCGGTTGCCAAATTGCATTATCTCTTATAGTTTCCGAGATATGGACTATCGATAATTTACACCTTAGACTCTGCTTCTAACTTGGGCCCAAATTGTAAAATGGTTTCTCTATTGGCGATTTCGTTCCAATTCACATTCCAAGTAATATTCGGCATGCTAAATACATTGCCGGTTGCCAAATTGCATTAACTCTTATAGTTTCCGAGATATGGACTATCGATAATTTACACCTTAGGCTCTGCTTCTAACTTGGGCCCAAATTGTAAAATGGTCTTATCTATTGGCGATTTCGTTCCAATTCACATTCCAAGTAATATTCGGCATGCTAATTACATTGCCGGTTGCCAAATTGCATTATCTCTTATAGTTTCCGAGATATGGACTATCGATAATTTACACCATAGGCTCTGCTTCTAACTTGGGCCCAAATTGTAAAATGGTCTTATCTATTGGCGATTTCGTTCCAATTCACATTCCAAGTAATATTCGGCATGCTAATTACATTGCCGGTTGCCAAATTGCATTATCTCTTATAGTTTCCGAGATATGGACTATCGATAATTTACACCTTAGGCTCTGCTTCTAACTTGGGCCCAAATTGTAAAATGGTCTTATCTATTGGCGATTTCGTTCCAATTCACATTCCAAGTAATATTCGGCATGCTAATTACATTGCCGGTTGCCAAATTGCATTATCTCTTATAGTTTCCGAGATATGGACTATCGATAATTTACACCTTAGGCTCTGCTTCTAACTTGGGCCCAAATTGTAAAATGGTCTTATCTATTGGCGATTTCGTTCCAATTCACATTCCAAGTAATATTCGGCATGCTAATTGCATTGCCGGTTGCCTAATTAAATTATCTCTTATAGTTTCCGAGATATGGACTATCGATAATTTACACCTTAGGCTCTGCTTCTAACTTGGGCCCAAATTGTAAAATGGTCTTACCTATTGGCGATTTCGTTCCAATTCACATTCCAAGTAATATTCGGCATGCTAATTACATTGCCGGTTGCCAAATTGCATTATCTCTTATAGTTTCCGAGATATGGACTATCGATAATTTACACCTTAGGCTCTGCTTCTAACTTGGGCCCAAATTGTAAAATGGTCTTATCTATTGGCGATTTCGTTCCAATTCACATTCCAAGTAATATTCGGCATGCTAATTACATTGCCGGTTGCCAAATTGCATTATCTCTTATAGTTTCCGAGATATGGACTATCGATAATTTACACCTTAGGCTCTGCTTCTAACTTGGGCCCAAATTGTAAAATGGTCTTACCTATTGGCGATTTCGTTCCAATTCACATTCCAAGTAATATTCGGCATGCTAATTACATTGCCGGTTGCCAAATTGCATTATCTCTTATAGTTTCCGAGATATGGACTATCGATAATTTACGCCTTAGGCTCTGCTTCTAACTTGGGCCCAAATTGTAAAATGGTCTTATCTATTGGCGATTTCGTTCCAATTCACATTCCAAGTAATATTCGGCATGCTAATTACATTGCCGGTTGCCAAATTGCATTATCTCTTATAGTTTCCGAGATATGGACTATCGATAATTTACAACTTAGGCTCTGCTTCTAACTTGGGCCCAAATTGTAAAATGGTCTTATCTATTGGCGATTTCGTCCCAATTCACATTCCAAGTGATATTCGGCATGGTAATTACATTGCCGGTTGCGAAATTGCATTATCTCTTATAGTTTCCGAGATATGGACTATCAATAATTTACACCTTAGGCTCTGCTTCTAACTTGGGCCCAAATTGTAAAATGGTCTTATCTATTGGCGATTTCGTTCCAATTCACATTCCAAGTAATATTCGGCATGCTAATTACATTGCCATTTGCCAAATTGCATTATCTCTTATAGTTTCCGAGATATGGACTATCGATAATTTACACCTTAGGCTCTGCTTCTAACTTGGGCCCAAATTGTAAAATGGTCTTATCTATTGGCGATTTCGTACCAATTCACATTCCAAGTAATATTCGGCATGCTAATTACATTGCCGGTTGCCAAATTGCACTATCTCTTATAGTTTCCGAGATATGGACTATCGATAATTTACAGCTTAGGCTCTGCTTCTAACTTGGGCCCAAATTGTAAAATGGTCTTATCTATTGACGATTTCGTTCCAATTCACATTCCAAGTAATATTCGGCATGCTAATTACATTGCCGGTTGCCAAATTGCATTATCTCTTATATTTTCCGAGATATGGACTATCGATAATTTACACCTTAGGCTCTGCTTCTAACTTGGGCCCAAATTGTAAAATGGTCTTATCTATTGGCGATTTCGTTCCAATTCACATTCCAAGTAATATTCGGCATGCTAATTACATTGCCGGTTGCCAAATTGCATTACCTCTTATAGTTTCCGAGATATGGACTATCGATAATTTACACCTTAGGCTCTGCTTCTAACTTGGGCCCAAATTGTAAAATGGTCTTATCTATTGGCGATTTCGTTCCAATTCACATTCCAAGTAATATTCGGCATGCTAATTACATTGCCGGTTGCCAAATTGCATTATCTCTTATAGTTTCCGAGATATGGACTATCGATAATTTACACCTTAGGCTCTGCTTCTAACTTGGGCCCAAATTGTAAAATGGTCTTATCTATTGGCGATTTCGTTCCAATTCACATTCCAAGTAATATTCGGCATGCTAATTACATTGCCGGTTGCCAAATTGCATTATCTCTTATAGTTTCCGAGATATGGACTATCGATATATTACACCTTAGGCTCTGCTTCTAACTTGGGCCCAAATTGTAAAATGGTCTTATCTATTGGCGATTTCGTTCCAATTCACATTACAAGTAATATTCGGCATGCTAATTACATTGCCGGTTGCCAAATTGCATTATCTCTTATAGTTTCCGAGATATGGACTATCGATAATTTACACCTTAGGCTCTGCTTCTAACTTGGGCCCAAATTGTAAAATGGTCTTATCTATTGGCGATTTCGTTCTAATTCACACTCCAAGTAATATTCGGCATGCTAATTACATTGCCGGTTGCGAAATTGCATTATCTCTTATAGTTTCCGAGATATGGACTATCAATAATTTACACCTTAGGCTCTGCTTCTAACTTGGGCCCAAATTGTAAAATGGTCTTATCTATTGGCGATTTCGTTCCAATTCACATTCCAAGTAATATTCGGCATGCTAATTGCATTGCCGGTTGCCTAATTAAATTATCTCTTATAGTTTCCGAGATATGGACTATCGATAATTTACACCTTAGGCTCTGCTTCTAACTTGGGCCCAAATTGTAAAATGGTCTTACCTATTGGCGATTTCGTTCCAATTCACATTCCAAGTAATATTCGGCATGCTAATTACATTGCCGGTTGCCAAATTGCATTATCTCTTATAGTTTCCGAGATATGGACTATCGATAATTTACACCTTAGGCTCTGCTTCTAACTTGGGCCCAAATTGTAAAATGGTCTTATCTATTGGCGATTTCGTTCCAATTCACATTCCAAGTAATATTCGGCATGCTAATTACATTGCCGGTTGCCAAATTGCATTATCTCTTATAGTTTCCGAGATATGGACTATCGATAATTTACACCTTAGGCTCTGCTTCTAACTTGGGCCCAAATTGTAAAATGGTCTTACCTATTGGCGATTTCGTTCCAATTCACATTCCAAGTAATATTCGGCATGCTAATTACATTGCCGGTTGCCAAATTGCATTATCTCTTATAGTTTCCGAGATATGGACTATCGATAATTTACGCCTTAGGCTCTGCTTCTAACTTGGGCCCAAATTGTAAAATGGTCTTATCTATTGGCGATTTCGTTCCAATTCACATTCCAAGTAATATTCGGCATGCTAATTACATTGCCGGTTGCCAAATTGCATTATCTCTTATAGTTTCCGAGATATGGACTATCGATAATTTACAACTTAGGCTCTGCTTCTAACTTGGGCCCAAATTGTAAAATGGTCTTATCTATTGGCGATTTCGTCCCAATTCACATTCCAAGTGATATTCGGCATGGTAATTACATTGCCGGTTGCGAAATTGCATTATCTCTTATAGTTTCCGAGATATGGACTATCAATAATTTACACCTTAGGCTCTGCTTCTAACTTGGGCCCAAATTGTAAAATGGTCTTATCTATTGGCGATTTCGTTCCAATTCACATTCCAAGTAATATTCGGCATGCTAATTACATTGCCATTTGCCAAATTGCATTATCTCTTATAGTTTCCGAGATATGGACTATCGATAATTTACACCTTAGGCTCTGCTTCTAACTTGGGCCCAAATTGTAAAATGGTCTTATCTATTGGCGATTTCGTACCAATTCACATTCCAAGTAATATTCGGCATGCTAATTACATTGCCGGTTGCCAAATTGCACTATCTCTTATAGTTTCCGAGATATGGACTATCGATAATTTACAGCTTAGGCTCTGCTTCTAACTTGGGCCCAAATTGTAAAATGGTCTTATCTATTGACGATTTCGTTCCAATTCACATTCCAAGTAATATTCGGCATGCTAATTACATTGCCGGTTGCCAAATTGCATTATCTCTTATATTTTCCGAGATATGGACTATCGATAATTTACACCTTAGGCTCTGCTTCTAACTTGGGCCCAAATTGTAAAATGGTCTTATCTATTGGCGATTTCGTTCCAATTCACATTCCAAGTAATATTCGGCATGCTAATTACATTGCCGGTTGCCAAATTGCATTACCTCTTATAGTTTCCGAGATATGGACTATCGATAATTTACACCTTAGGCTCTGCTTCTAACTTGGGCCCAAATTGTAAAATGGTCTTATCTATTGGCGATTTCGTTCCAATTCACATTCCAAGTAATATTCGGCATGCTAATTACATTGCCGGTTGCCAAATTGCATTATCTCTTATAGTTTCCGAGATATGGACTATCGATAATTTACACCTTAGGCTCTGCTTCTAACTTGGGCCCAAATTGTAAAATGGTCTTATCTATTGGCGATTTCGTTCCAATTCACATTCCAAGTAATATTCGGCATGCTAATTACATTGCCGGTTGCCAAATTGCATTATCTCTTATAGTTTCCGAGATATGGACTATCGATATATTACACCTTAGGCTCTGCTTCTAACTTGGGCCCAAATTGTAAAATGGTCTTATCTATTGGCGATTTCGTTCCAATTCACATTACAAGTAATATTCGGCATGCTAATTACATTGCCGGTTGCCAAATTGCATTATCTCTTATAGTTTCCGAGATATGGACTATCGATAATTTACACCTTAGGCTCTGCTTCTAACTTGGGCCCAAATTGTAAAATGGTCTTATCTATTGGCGATTTCGTTCTAATTCACACTCCAAGTAATATTCGGCATGCTAATTACATTGCCGGTTGCGAAATTGCATTATCTCTTATAGTTTCCGAGATATGGACTATCAATAATTTACACCTTAGGCTCTGCTTCTAACTTGGGCCCAAATTGTAAAATGGTCTTATCTATTGGCGATTTCGTTCCAATTCACATTCCAAGTAATATTCAGCATGCTAATTACATTGCCGGTTGCCAAATTGCATTATCTCTTATAGTTTCCGAGATATGGACTATCGATAATTTACACCTTAGGCTCTGCTTCTAACTTGGGCCCAAATTGTAAAATGGTCTCATCTATTGGCGATTTCGTTCCAATTCACATTCCAAGTAATATTCGGCATGCTAATTACATTGCCGGTTGCCAAATTGCATTATCTCTTATAGTTTCCGAGATATGGACTATCGATAATTTACACCTTAGGCTCTGCTTCTAACTTGGGCCCAAATTGTAAAATGGTCTTATCTATTGGCGATTTCGTTCCAATTCACATTCCAAGTAATATTCGGCATGCTAATTACATTGCCGGTTGCCAAATTGCATTATCTCTTATAGTTTCCGAGATATGGACTATCGATAATTTACACCTTAGGCTCTGCTTCTAACTTGGGCCCAAATTGTAAAATGGTCTTCTCTATTGGCGATTTCGTTCCAATTCACATTCCAAGTAATATTCGGCATGCTAATTACATTGCCGGTTGCCAAATTGCATTACCTCTTATAGTTTCCGAGATATGGACTATCGATAATTTACACCTTAGGCTCTGCTTCTAACTTGGGCCCAAATTGTAAAATGGTCTTATCTATTGGCGATTTCGTTCCAACTCACATTCCAAGTAATATTCGGCATGCTAATTACATTGCCGGTTGCCAAATTGCATTATCTCTTATAGTTTCCGAGATATGGACTATCGATAATTTACACCTTAGGCTCTGCTTCTAACTTGGGCCCAAATTGTAAAATGGTTTCTCTATTGGCGATTTCGTTCCAATTCACATTCCAAGTAATATTCGGCATGCTAAATACATTGCCGGTTGCCAAATTGCATTAACTCTTATAGTTTCCGAGATATGGACTATCGATAATTTACACCTTAGGCTCTGCTTCTAACTTGGGCCCAAATTGTAAAATGGTCTTATCTATTGGCGATTTCGTTCCAATTCACATTCCAAGTAATATTCGGCATGCTAATTACATTGCCGGTTGCCAAATTGCATTATCTCTTATAGTTTCCGAGATATGGACTATCGATAATTTACACCATAGGCTCTGCTTCTAACTTGGGCCCAAATTGTAAAATGGTCTTATCTATTGGCGATTTCGTTCCAATTCACATTCCAAGTAATATTCGGCATGCTAATTACATTGCCGGTTGCCAAATTGCATTATCTCTTATAGTTTCCGAGATATGGACTATCGATAATTTACACCTTAGGCTCTGCTTCTAACTTGGGCCCAAATTGTAAAATGGTCTTATCTATTGGCGATTTCGTTCCAATTCACATTCCAAGTAATATTCGGCATGCTAATTACATTGCCGGTTGCCAAATTGCATTATCTCTTATAGTTTCCGAGATATGGACTATCGATAATTTACACCTTAGGCTCTGCTTCTAACTTGGGCCCAAATTGTAAAATGGTCTTATCTATTGGCGATTTCGTTCCAATTCACATTCCAAGTAATATTCGGCATGCTAATTACATTGCCGGTTGCCTAATTAAATTATCTCTTATAGTTTCCGAGATATGGACTATCGATAATTTACACCTTAGGCTCTGCTTCTAACTTGGGCCCAAATTGTAAAATGGTCTTACCTATTGGCGATTTCGTTCCAATTCACATTCCAAGTAATATTCGGCATGCTAATTACATTGCCGGTTGCCAAATTGCATTATCTCTTATAGTTTCCGAGATATGGACTATCGATAATTTACACCTTAGGCTCTGCTTCTAACTTGGGCCCAAATTGTAAAATGGTCTTATCTATTGGCGATTTCGTTCCAATTCACATTCCAAGTAATATTCGACATGCTAATTACATTGCCGGTTGCCAAATTGCATTATCTCTTATAGTTTCCGAGATATGGACTATCGATAATTTACACCTTAGGCTCTGCTTCTAACTTGGGCCCAAATTGTAAAATGGTCTTACCTATTGGCGATTTCGTTCCAATTCACATTCCAAGTAATATTCGGCATGCTAATTACATTGCCGGTTGCCAAATTGCATTATCTCTTATAGTTTCCGAGATATGGACTATCGATAATTTACGCCTTAGGCTCTGCTTCTAACTTGGGCCCAAATTGTAAAATGGTCTTATCTATTGGCGATTTCGTTCCAATTCACATTCCAAGTAATATTCGGCATGCTAATTACATTGCCGGTTGCCAAATTGCATTATCTCTTATAGTTTCCGAGATATGGACTATCGATAATTTACAACTTAGGCTCTGCTTCTAACTTGGGCCCAAATTGTAAAATGGTCTTATCTATTGGCGATTTCGTCCCAATTCACATTCCAAGTGATATTCGGCATGGTAATTACATTGCCGGTTGCGAAATTGCATTATCTCTTATAGTTTCCGAGATATGGACTATCAATAATTTACACCTTAGGCTCTGCTTTTAACTTGGGCCCAAATTGTAAAATGGTCTTATCTATTGGCGATTTCGTTCCAATTCACATTCCAAGTAATATTCGGCATGCTAATTACATTGCCATTTGCCAAATTGCATTATCTCTTATAGTTTCCGAGATATGGACTATCGATAATTTACACCTTAGGCTCTGCTTCTAACTTGGGCCCAAATTGTAAAATGGTCTTATCTATTGGCGATTTCGTTCCAATTCACATTCCAAGTAATATTCGGCATGCTAATTACATTGCCGGTTGCCAAATTGCATTATCTCTTATAGTTTCCGAGATATGGACTATCGATAATTTACAGCTTAGGCTCTGCTTCTAACTTGGGCCCAAATTGTAAAATGGTCTTATCTATTGACAATTTCGTTCCAATTCACATTCCAAGTAATATTCGGCATGCTAATTACATTGCCGGTTGCCAAATTGCATTATCTCTTATATTTTCCGAGATATGGACTATCGATAATTTACACCTTAGGCTCTGCTTCTAACTTGGGCCCAAATTGTAAAATGGTCTTATCTATTGGCGATTTCGTTCCAATTCACACTCCAAGTAATATTCGGCATGCTAATTACATTGCCGGTTGCCAAATTGCATTATCTCTTATATTTTCCGAGATATGGACTATCGATAATTTACACCTTAGGCTCTGCTTCTAACTTGGGCCCAAATTGTAAAATGGTCTTATCTATTGGCGATTTCGTTCCAATTCACACTCCAAGTAATATTCGGCATGCTAATTACATTGCCGGTTGCGAAATTGCATTATCTCTTATAGTTTCCGAGATATGGACTATCAATAATTTACACCTTAGGCTCTGCTTCTAACTTGGGCCCAAATTGTAAAATAGCCTTATCTATTGGCGATTTCGTTCCAATTCACATTCCAAGTAATATTCGGCATGCTAATTACATTGCCGGTTGCCAAATTGCATTATCTCTTATAGTTTCCGAGATATGGACTATCGATAATTTACACCTTAGGCTCTGCTTCTAACTTGGGCCCAAATTGTAAAATGGTCTTACCTATTGGCGATTTCGTTCCAATTCACACTCCAAGTAATATTCGGCATGCTAATTACATTGTCGGTTGCGAAATTGCATTATCTCTTATAGTTTCCGAGATATGGACTATCAATAATTTACACCTAAGGCTCTGCTTCTAACTTGGGCCCAAATTGTAAAATGGTCTTATCTATTGGCGATTTCGTTCCAATTCACATTCCAAGTAATATTCGGCATGCTAATTACATTGCCGGTTGCCAAATTGCATTATCTCTTATAGTTTCCGAGATATGGACTATCGATAATTTACACCTTAGGCTCTGCTTCTAACTTGGGCCCAAATTGTAAAATGGTCTTATCTATTGGCGATTTCGTTCCAATTCACATTCCAAGTAATATTCGGCATGCTAATTACATTGCCGGTTGCCAAATTGCATTATCTCTTATAGTTTCCGAGATATGGACTATCGATAATTTACACCTTAGGCTCTGCTTCTAACTTGGGCCCAAATTGTAAAATGGTCTTATCTATTGGCGATTTCGTTCCAATTCACATTCCAAGTAATATTCGGCATGCTAATTACATTGCCGGTTGCCAAATTGCATTAACTCTTATAGTTTCCGAGATATGGACTATCGATAATTTACACCTTAGGCTCTGCTTCTAACTTGGGCCCAAATTGTAAAATGGTCTTATCTATTGGCGATTTCGTTCCAATTCACATTCCAAGTAATATTCGGCATGCTAATTACATTGCCGGTTGCCAAATTGCATTATCTCTTATAGTTTCCGAGATATGGACTATCGATAATTTACACCTTAGGCTCTGCTTCTAACTTGGGCCCAAATTGTAAAATGGTCTTATCTATTGGCGATTTCGTTCCAATTCACATTCCAAGTAATATTCGGCATGCTAATTACATTGCCGGTTGCCAAATTGCATTATCTCTTATAGTTTCCGAGATATGGACTATCGATAATTTACACCTTAGGCTCTGCTTCTAACTTGGGCCCAAATTGTAAAATGGTCTTATCTATTGGCGATTTCGTCCCAATTCACATTCCAAGTGATATTTGGCATGCTAATTACATTGCCGGTTGCGAAATTGCATTATCTCTTATAGTTTCCGAGATATGGACTATCAATAATTTACACCTTAGGCTCTGCTTCTAACTTGGGCCCAAATTGTAAAATGGTCTTATCTATTGGCGATTTCGTTCCAATTCACATTCCAAGTAATATTCGGCATGCTAATTACATTGCCGGTTGCCAAATTGCATTATCTCTTATAGTTTCCGAGATATGGACTATCGATAATTTACACCTAAGGCTCTGCTTCTAACTTGGGCCCAAATTGTAAATTGGTCTTATCTATTGGCGATTTCGTTCCAATTCACATTCCAAGTAATATTCGGCATGCTAATTACATTGCCGGTTGCCAAATTGCATTATCTCTTATAGTTTCCGAGATATGGACTATCGATAATTTACACCTTAGGCTCTGCTTCTAACTTGGGCCCAAATTGTAAAATGGTCTTATCTATTGGCGATTTCGTTCCAATTCACATTCCAAGTAATATTCGGCATGCTAATTACATTGCCGGTTGCCAAATTGCATTATCTCTTATAGTTTCCGAGATATGGACTATCGATAATTTACACCTTAGGCTCTGCTTCTAACTTGGGCCCAAATTGTAAAATAGTCTTATCTATTGGCGATTTAGTTGCAATTCACATTCCAAGTAATATTCGGCATGCTAATTACATTGCCGGTTGCCAAATTGCATTATCTCTTATAGTTTCCGAGATATGGACTATCGATAATTTACACCTTAGGCTCTGCTTCTAACTTGGGCCCAAATTGTAAAATGGTCTTATCTATTGGCGATTTCATTCCAATTCACATTCCAAGTAATATTCGGCATGCTAATTACATTGCCGGTTGCCAAATTGCATTATCTCTTATAGTTTCCGAGATATGGACTATCGATTATTTACACCTTAGGCTCTGCTTCTAACTTGGGCCCAAATTGTAAAATGGTCTTATCTATTGGCGATTTCGTTCCAATTCACACTCCAAGTAATATTCGGCATGCTAATTACATTGCCGGTTGCGAAATTGCATTATCTCTTATAGTTTCCGAGATATGGACTATCGATAATTTACACCTTAGGCTCTGCTTCTAACTTGGGCCCAAATTGTAAAATGGTCTTATCTATTGGCGATTTCGTTCCAATTCACATTCCAAGTAATATTCGGCATGCTAATTACATTGCCGGTTGCCAAATTGCATTATCTCTTATAGTTTCCGAGATATGGACTATCGATAATTTACACCTTAGGCTCTGCTTCTAACTTGGGCCCAAATTGTAAAATGGTCTTATCTATTGGCGATTTCGTTCCAATTCACATTCCAAGTAATATTCGGCATGCTAATTACATTGCCGGTTTTCAAATTGCATTATCTCTTATAGTTTCCGAGATATGGACTATCGATAATTTACACCTTAGGCTCTGCTTCTAACTTGGGCCCAAATTGTAAAATGGTCTTATCTATTGGCGATTTCGTCCCAATTCACATTCCAAGTGATATTCGGCATGCTAATTACATTGCCGGTTGCGAAATTGCATTATCTCTTATAGTTTCCGAGATATGGACTATCCATAATTTACACCTTAGGCTCTGCTTCTAACTTGGGCCCAAATTGTAAAATGGTCTTATCTATTGGCGATTTCGTTCCAATTCACATTCCAAGTAATATTCGGCATGCTAATTACATTGCCGGTTGCCAAATTGCATTATCTCTTATAGTTTCCGAGATATGGACTATCGATAATTTACACCTTAGGCTCTGCTTCTAACTTGGGCCCAAATTGTAAAATGGTCTTATCTATTGGCGATTTCGTTCCAATTCACATTCCAAGTAATATTCGGCATGCTAATTACATTGCCGGTTGCCAAATTGAATTATCTCTTATAGTTTCCGAGATATGGACTATCGATAATTTACATCTTAGGCTCTGCTTCTAACTTGGGCCCAAATTGTAAAATGGTCTTACCTATTGGCGATTTCGTTCCAATTCACATTCCAAGTAATATTCGGCATGCTAATTACATTGCCGGTTGCCAAATTGCATTATCTCTTATAGTTTCCGAGATATGGACTATCGATAATTTACACCTTAGGCTCTGCTTCTAACTTGGGCCCAAATTGTAAAATGGTCTTATCTATTGGCGATTTCGTTCCAATTCACATTCCAAGTAATATTCGGCATGCTAATTACATTGCCGGTTGCCAAATTGCATTATCTCTTATAGTTTCCGAGATATGGACTATCGATAATTTACACCTTAGGCTCTGCTTCTAACTTGGGCCCAAATTGTAAAATGGTCTTATCTATTGGCGATTTCGTCCCAATTCACATTCCAAGTGATATTCGGCATGCTAATTACATTGCCGGTTGCGAAATTGCATTATCTCTTATAGTTTCCGAGATATGGACTATCAATAATTTACACCTTAGGCTCTGCTTCTAACTTGGGCCCAAATTGTAAAATGGTCTTATCTATTGGCGGTTTCGTTCCAATTCACATTCCAAGTAATATTCGGCATGCTAATTACATTGCCGGTTGCCAAATTGCATTATCTCTTATAGTTTCCGAGATATGGACTATCGATAATTTACACCTTAGGCTCTGCTTCTAACTTGGGCCCAAATTGTAAAATGGTCTTATCTATTGGCGATTTCGTTCCAATTCACATTCCAAGTAATATTCGGCATGCTAATTACATTGCCGGTTGCCAAATTGCATTATCTCTTATAGTTTCCGAGATATGGACTATCGATAATTTACACCTTAGGCTCTGCTTCTAACTTGGGCCCAAATTGTAAAATGGTCTTATCTATTGGCGATTTCGTTCCAATTCACATTCCAAGTAATATTCGGCATGCTAATTACATTGCCGGTTGCCAAATTGCATTATCTCTTATAGTTTCCGAGATATGGACTATCGATAATTTACACCATAGGCTCTGCTTCTAACTTGGGCCCAAATTGTAAAATGGTCTTATCTATTGGCGATTTCGTTCCAATTCACATTCCAAGTAATATTCGGCATGCTAATTACATTGCCGGTTGCCAAATTGCATTATCTCTTATAGTTTCCGAGATATGGACTATCGATAATTTACACCTTAGGCTCTGCTTCTAACTTGGGCCCAAATTGTAAAATGGTCTCATCTATTGGCGATTTCGTTCCAATTCACATTCCAAGTAATATTCGGCATGCTAATTACATTGCCGGTTGCCAAATTGCATTATCTCTTATAGTTTCCGAGATATGGACTATCGATTATTTACACCTTAGGCTCTGCTTCTAACTTGGGCCCAAATTGTAAAATGGTCTTATCTATTGGCGATGTCGTTCCAATTCACATTCCAAGTAATATTCGGCATGCTAATTACATTGCCGGTTGCCAAATTGAATTATCTCTTATAGTTTCCGAGATATGGACTATCGATAATTTACACCTTAGGCTCTGCTTCTAACTTGGCCCCAAATTGTAAAATGGTCTTACCTATTGGCGATTTCGTTCCAATTCACATTCCAAGTAATATTCGGCATGCTAATTACATTGCCGGTTGCCAAATTGCATTATCTCTTATAGTTTCCGAGATATGGACTATCGATAATTTACACCTTAGGCTCTGCTTCTAACTTGGGCCCAAATTGTAAAATGGTCTTATCTATTGGCGATTTCGTTCCAATTCACATTCCAAGTAATATTCGGCATGCTAATTACATTGCCGGTTGCCAAATTGCATTATCTCTTATAGTTTCCGAGATATGGACTATCGATAATTTACACCTTAGGCTCTGCTTCTAACTTGGGCCCAAATTGTAAAATGGTCTTATCTATTGGCGATTTCGTCCCAATTCACATTCCAAGTGATATTCGGCATGCTAATTACATTGCCGGTTGCGAAATTGCATTATCTCTTATAGTTTCCGAGATATGGACTATCGATAATTTACACCATAGGCTCTGCTTCTAACTTGGGCCCAAATTGTAAAATGGTCTTATCTATTGGCGATTTCGTTCCAATTCACATTCCAAGTAATATTCGGCATGCTAATTACATTGCCGGTTGCCAAATTGCATTATCTCTTATAGTTTCCGAGATATGGACTATCGATAATTTACACCTTAGGCTCTGCTTCTAACTTGGGCCCAAATTGTAAAATGGTCTTATCTATTGGCGATTTCGTTCCAATTCACATTCCAAGTAATATTCGGCATGCTAATTACATTGCCGGTTGTCAAATTGCATTATCTCTTATAGTTTCCGAGATATGGACTATCGATAATTTACACCTTAGGCTCTGCTTCTAACTTGGGCCCAAATTGTAAAATGGTCTTATCTATTGGCGATTTCGTTCCAATTCACATTCCAAGTAATATTCGGCATGCTAATTACATTGCCGGTTGCCAAATTGAATTATCTCTTATAGTTTCCGAGATATGGACTATCGATAATTTACACCTTAGGCTCTGCTTCTAACTTGGGCCCAAATTGTAAAATGGTCTTACCTATTGGCGATTTCGTTCCAATTCACATTCCAAGTAATATTCGGCATGCTAATTACATTGCCGGTTGCCAAATTGCATTATCTCTTATAGTTTCCGAGATATGGACTATCGATAATTTACACCTTAGGCTCTGCTTCTAACTTGGGCCCAAATTGTAAAATGGTCTTATCTATTGGCGATTTCGTTCCAATTCACATTCCAAGTAATATTCGGCATGCTAATTACATTGCCGGTTGCCAAATTGCATTATCTCTTATAGTTTCCGAGATATGGACTATCGATAATTTACACCTTAGGCTCTGCTTCTAACTTGGGCCCAAATTGTAAAATGGTCTTATCTATTGGCGATTTCGTCCCAATTCACATTCCAAGTGATATTCGGCATGCTAATTACATTGCCGGTTGCGAAATTGCATTATCTCTTATAGTTTCCGAGATATGGATTATCAATAATTTACACCTTAGGCTCTGCTTCTAACTTGGGCCCAAATTGTAAAATGGTCTTATCTATTGGCGATTTCGTTCCAATTCACATTCCAAGTAATATTCGGCATGCTAATTACATTGCCGGTTGCCAAATTGCATTATCTCTTATAGCTTCCGAGATATGGACTATCGATAATTTACACCTTAGGCTCTGCTTCTAACTTGGGCCCAAATTGTAAAATGGTCTTATCTATTGGCGATTTCGTTCCAATTCACATTCCAAGTAATATTCGGCATGCTAATTACATTGCCGGTTGCCAAATTGCATTATCTCTTATAGTTTCCGAGATATCGACTATCGATAATTTACACCTTAGGCTCTGCTTCTAACTTGGGCCCAAATTGTAAAATGGTCTTATCTATTGGCGATTTCGTTCCAATTCACATTCCAAGTAATATTCGGCATGCTAATTACATTGCCGGTTGCCAAATTGCATTAACTCTTATAGTTTCCGAGATATGGACTATCGATAATTTACACCTTAGGCTCTGCTTCTAACTTGGGCCCAAATTGTAAAATGGTCTTATCTATTGGCGATTTCGTTCCAATTCACATTCCAAGTAATATTCGGCATGCTAATTACATTGCCGGTTGCCAAATTGCATTATCTCTTATAGTTTCCGAGATATGGACTATCGATAATTTACACCTTAGGCTCTGCTTCTAACTTGGGCCCAAATTGTAAAATGGTCTTATCTATTGGCGATTTCGTTCCAATTCACATTCCAAGTAATATTCGGCATGCTAATTACATTGCCGGTTGCCAAATTGCATTATCTCTTATAGTTTCCGAGATATGGACTATCGATAATTTACACCTTAGGCTCTGCTTCTAACTTGGGCCCAAATTGTAAAATGGTCTTATCTATTGGCGATTTCGTCCCAATTCACATTCCAAGTGATATTTGGCATGCTAATTACATTGCCGGTTGCGAAATTGCATTATCTCTTATAGTTTCCGAGATATGGACTATCAATAATTTACACCTTAGGCTCTGCTTCTAACTTGGGCCCAAATTGTAAAATGGTCTTATCTATTGGCGATTTCGTTCCAATTCACATTCCAAGTAATATTCGGCATGCTAATTACATTGCCGGTTGCCAAATTGCATTATCTCTTATAGTTTCCGAGATATGGACTATCGATAATTTACACCTAAGGCTCTGCTTCTAACTTGGGCCCAAATTGTAAATTGGTCTTATCTATTGGCGATTTCGTTCCAATTCACATTCCAAGTAATATTCGGCATGCTAATTACATTGCCGGTTGCCAAATTGCATTATCTCTTATAGTTTCCGAGATATGGACTATCGATAATTTACACCTTAGGCTCTGCTTCTAACTTGGGCCCAAATTGTAAAATGGTCTTATCTATTGGCGATTTCGTTCCAATTCACATTCCAAGTAATATTCGGCATGCTAATTACATTGCCGGTTGCCAAATTGCATTATCTCTTATAGTTTCCGAGATATGGACTATCGATAATTTACACCTTAGGCTCTGCTTCTAACTTGGGCCCAAATTGTAAAATAGTCTTATCTATTGGCGATTTAGTTGCAATTCACATTCCAAGTAATATTCGGCATGCTAATTACATTGCCGGTTGCCAAATTGCATTATCTCTTATAGTTTCCGAGATATGGACTATCGATAATTTACACCTTAGGCTCTGCTTCTAACTTGGGCCCAAATTGTAAAATGGTCTTATCTATTGGCGATTTCATTCCAATTCACATTCCAAGTAATATTCGGCATGCTAATTACATTGCCGGTTGCCAAATTGCATTATCTCTTATAGTTTCCGAGATATGGACTATCGATTATTTACACCTTAGGCTCTGCTTCTAACTTGGGCCCAAATTGTAAAATGGTCTTATCTATTGGCGATTTCGTTCCAATTCACACTCCAAGTAATATTCGGCATGCTAATTACATTGCCGGTTGCGAAATTGCATTATCTCTTATAGTTTCCGAGATATGGACTATCGATAATTTACACCTTAGGCTCTGCTTCTAACTTGGGCCCAAATTGTAAAATGGTCTTATCTATTGGCGATTTCGTTCCAATTCACATTCCAAGTAATATTCGGCATGCTAATTACATTGCCGGTTGCCAAATTGCATTATCTCTTATAGTTTCCGAGATATGGACTATCGATAATTTACACCTTAGGCTCTGCTTCTAACTTGGGCCCAAATTGTAAAATGGTCTTATCTATTGGCGATTTCGTTCCAATTCACATTCCAAGTAATATTCGGCATGCTAATTACATTGCCGGTTTTCAAATTGCATTATCTCTTATAGTTTCCGAGATATGGACTATCGATAATTTACACCTTAGGCTCTGCTTCTAACTTGGGCCCAAATTGTAAAATGGTCTTATCTATTGGCGATTTCGTCCCAATTCACATTCCAAGTGATATTCGGCATGCTAATTACATTGCCGGTTGCGAAATTGCATTATCTCTTATAGTTTCCGAGATATGGACTATCCATAATTTACACCTTAGGCTCTGCTTCTAACTTGGGCCCAAATTGTAAAATGGTCTTATCTATTGGCGATTTCGTTCCAATTCACATTCCAAGTAATATTCGGCATGCTAATTACATTGCCGGTTGCCAAATTGCATTATCTCTTATAGTTTCCGAGATATGGACTATCGATAATTTACACCTTAGGCTCTGCTTCTAACTTGGGCCCAAATTGTAAAATGGTCTTATCTATTGGCGATTTCGTTCCAATTCACATTCCAAGTAATATTCGGCATGCTAATTACATTGCCGGTTGCCAAATTGAATTATCTCTTATAGTTTCCGAGATATGGACTATCGATAATTTACATCTTAGGCTCTGCTTCTAACTTGGGCCCAAATTGTAAAATGGTCTTACCTATTGGCGATTTCGTTCCAATTCACATTCCAAGTAATATTCGGCATGCTAATTACATTGCCGGTTGCCAAATTGCATTATCTCTTATAGTTTCCGAGATATGGACTATCGATAATTTACACCTTAGGCTCTGCTTCTAACTTGGGCCCAAATTGTAAAATGGTCTTATCTATTGGCGATTTCGTTCCAATTCACATTCCAAGTAATATTCGGCATGCTAATTACATTGCCGGTTGCCAAATTGCATTATCTCTTATAGTTTCCGAGATATGGACTATCGATAATTTACACCTTAGGCTCTGCTTCTAACTTGGGCCCAAATTGTAAAATGGTCTTATCTATTGGCGATTTCGTCCCAATTCACATTCCAAGTGATATTCGGCATGCTAATTACATTGCCGGTTGCGAAATTGCATTATCTCTTATAGTTTCCGAGATATGGACTATCAATAATTTACACCTTAGGCTCTGCTTCTAACTTGGGCCCAAATTGTAAAATGGTCTTATCTATTGGCGGTTTCGTTCCAATTCACATTCCAAGTAATATTCGGCATGCTAATTACATTGCCGGTTGCCAAATTGCATTATCTCTTATAGTTTCCGAGATATGGACTATCGATAATTTACACCTTAGGCTCTGCTTCTAACTTGGGCCCAAATTGTAAAATGGTCTTATCTATTGGCGATTTCGTTCCAATTCACATTCCAAGTAATATTCGGCATGCTAATTACATTGCCGGTTGCCAAATTGCATTATCTCTTATAGTTTCCGAGATATGGACTATCGATAATTTACACCTTAGGCTCTGCTTCTAACTTGGGCCCAAATTGTAAAATGGTCTTATCTATTGGCGATTTCGTTCCAATTCACATTCCAAGTAATATTCGGCATGCTAATTACATTGCCGGTTGCCAAATTGCATTATCTCTTATAGTTTCCGAGATATGGACTATCGATAATTTACACCATAGGCTCTGCTTCTAACTTGGGCCCAAATTGTAAAATGGTCTTATCTATTGGCGATTTCGTTCCAATTCACATTCCAAGTAATATTCGGCATGCTAATTACATTGCCGGTTGCCAAATTGCATTATCTCTTATAGTTTCCGAGATATGGACTATCGATAATTTACACCTTAGGCTCTGCTTCTAACTTGGGCCCAAATTGTAAAATGGTCTCATCTATTGGCGATTTCGTTCCAATTCACATTCCAAGTAATATTCGGCATGCTAATTACATTGCCGGTTGCCAAATTGCATTATCTCTTATAGTTTCCGAGATATGGACTATCGATTATTTACACCTTAGGCTCTGCTTCTAACTTGGGCCCAAATTGTAAAATGGTCTTATCTATTGGCGATGTCGTTCCAATTCACATTCCAAGTAATATTCGGCATGCTAATTACATTGCCGGTTGCCAAATTGAATTATCTCTTATAGTTTCCGAGATATGGACTATCGATAATTTACACCTTAGGCTCTGCTTCTAACTTGGCCCCAAATTGTAAAATGGTCTTACCTATTGGCGATTTCGTTCCAATTCACATTCCAAGTAATATTCGGCATGCTAATTACATTGCCGGTTGCCAAATTGCATTATCTCTTATAGTTTCCGAGATATGGACTATCGATAATTTACACCTTAGGCTCTGCTTCTAACTTGGGCCCAAATTGTAAAATGGTCTTATCTATTGGCGATTTCGTCCCAATTCACATTCCAAGTGATATTCGGCATGCTAATTACATTGCCGGTTGCGAAATTGCATTATCTCTTATAGTTTCCGAGATATGGACTATCGATAATTTACACCTTAGGCTCTGCTTCTAACTTGGGCCCAAATTGTAAAATGGTCTTATCTATTGGCGATTTCGTCCCAATTCACATTCCAAGTGATATTCGGCATGCTAATTACATTGCCGGTTGCCAAATTGCATTATCTCTTATAGTTTCCGAGATATGGACTATCGATAATTTACACCATAGGCTCTGCTTCTAACTTGGGCCCAAATTGTAAAATGGTCTTATCTATTGGCGATTTCGTTCCAATTCACATTCCAAGTAATATTCGGCATGCTAATTACATTGCCGGTTGCCAAATTGCATTATCTCTTATAGTTTCCGAGATATGGACTATCGATAATTTACACCTTAGGCTCTGCTTCTAACTTGGGCCCAAATTGTAAAATGGTCTCATCTATTGGCGATTTCGTTCCAATTCACATTCCAAGTAATATTCGGCATGCTAATTACATTGCCGGTTGCCAAATTGCATTATCTCTTATAGTTTCCGAGATATGGACTATCGATTATTTACACCTTAGGCTCTGCTTCTAACTTGGGCCCAAATTGTAAAATGGTCTTATCTATTGGCGATGTCGTTCCAATTCACATTCCAAGTAATATTCGGCATGCTAATTACATTGCCGGTTGCCAAATTGAATTATCTCTTATAGTTTCCGAGATATGGACTATCGATAATTTACACCTTAGGCTCTGCTTCTAACTTGGCCCCAAATTGTAAAATGGTCTTACCTATTGGCGATTTCGTTCCAATTCACATTCCAAGTAATATTCGGCATGCTAATTACATTGCCGGTTGCCAAATTGCATTATCTCTTATAGTTTCCGAGATATGGACTATCGATAATTTACACCTTAGGCTCTGCTTCTAACTTGGGCCCAAATTGTAAAATGGTCTTATCTATTGGCGATTTCGTCCCAATTCACATTCCAAGTGATATTCGGCATGCTAATTACATTGCCGGTTGCGAAATTGCATTATCTCTTATAGTTTCCGAGATATGGACTATCGATAATTTACACCTTAGGCTCTGCTTCTAACTTGGGCCCAAATTGTAAAATGGTCTTATCTATTGGCGATTTCGTCCCAATTCACATTCCAAGTGATATTCGGCATGCTAATTACATTGCCGGTTGCGAAATTGCATTATCTCTTATAGTTTCCGAGATATGGACTATCGATAATTTACACCTTAGGCTCTGCTTCTAACTTGGGCCCAAATTGTAAAATGGTCTTATCTATTGGCGATTTCGTTCCAATTCACATTCCAAGTAATATTCGGCATGCTAATTACATTGCCGGTTGCCAAATTGCATTATCTCTTATAGTTTCCGAGATATGGACTATCGATAATTTACACCTTAGGCTCTGCTTCTAACTTGGGCCCAAATTGTAAAATGGTCTTATCTATTGGCGATTTCGTCCCAATTCACATTCCAAGTGATATTCGGCATGCTAATTACATT
Organism: Rhynchophorus ferrugineus; assembly: GCF_030347505.1. Classification (NCBI taxonomy): domain Eukaryota; kingdom Metazoa; phylum Arthropoda; class Insecta; order Coleoptera; family Curculionidae; genus Rhynchophorus; species Rhynchophorus ferrugineus. The sequence continues at coordinate 88,215 of NW_027472625.1, forward strand.
GCCGGTTGCGAAATTGCATTATCTCTTATAGTTTCCGAGATATGGACTATCGATAATTTACACCATAGGCTCTGCTTCTAACTTGGGCCCAAATTGTAAAATGGTCTTATCTATTGGCGATTTCGTTCCAATTCACATTCCAAGTAATATTCGGCATGCTAATTACATTGCCGGTTGCCAAATTGCATTATCTCTTATAGTTTCCGAGATATGGACTATCGATAATTTACACCTTAGGCTCTGCTTCTAACTTGGGCCCAAATTGTAAAATGGTCTTATCTATTGGCGATTTCGTTCCAATTCACATTCCAAGTAATATTCGGCATGCTAATTACATTGCCGGTTGTCAAATTGCATTATCTCTTATAGTTTCCGAGATATGGACTATCGATAATTTACACCTTAGGCTCTGCTTCTAACTTGGGCCCAAATTGTAAAATGGTCTTATCTATTGGCGATTTCGTTCCAATTCACATTCCAAGTAATATTCGGCATGCTAATTACATTGCCGGTTGCCAAATTGAATTATCTCTTATAGTTTCCGAGATATGGACTATCGATAATTTACACCTTAGGCTCTGCTTCTAACTTGGGCCCAAATTGTAAAATGGTCTTACCTATTGGCGATTTCGTTCCAATTCACATTCCAAGTAATATTCGGCATGCTAATTACATTGCCGGTTGCCAAATTGCATTATCTCTTATAGTTTCCGAGATATGGACTATCGATAATTTACACCTTAGGCTCTGCTTCTAACTTGGGCCCAAATTGTAAAATGGTCTTATCTATTGGCGATTTCGTTCCAATTCACATTCCAAGTAATATTCGGCATGCTAATTACATTGCCGGTTGCCAAATTGCATTATCTCTTATAGTTTCCGAGATATGGACTATCGATAATTTACACCTTAGGCTCTGCTTCTAACTTGGGCCCAAATTGTAAAATGGTCTTATCTATTGGCGATTTCGTCCCAATTCACATTCCAAGTGATATTCGGCATGCTAATTACATTGCCGGTTGCGAAATTGCATTATCTCTTATAGTTTCCGAGATATGGATTATCAATAATTTACACCTTAGGCTCTGCTTCTAACTTGGGCCCAAATTGTAAAATGGTCTTATCTATTGGCGATTTCGTTCCAATTCACATTCCAAGTAATATTCGGCATGCTAATTACATTGCCGGTTGCCAAATTGCATTATCTCTTATAGCTTCCGAGATATGGACTATCGATAATTTACACCTTAGGCTCTGCTTCTAACTTGGGCCCAAATTGTAAAATGGTCTTATCTATTGGCGATTTCGTTCCAATTCACATTCCAAGTAATATTCGGCATGCTAATTACATTGCCGGTTGCCAAATTGCATTATCTCTTATAGTTTCCGAGATATCGACTATCGATAATTTTCACCTTAGGCTCTGCTTCTAACTTGGGCCCAAATTGTAAAATGGTCTTATCTATTGGCGATTTCGTTCCAATTCACATTCCAAGTAATATTCGGCATGCTAATTACATTGCCGGTTGCCAAATTGCATTATCTCTTATAGTTTCCGAGATATGGACTATCGATAATTTACACCTTAGGCTCTGCTTCTAACTTGGGCCCAAATTGTAAAATGGTCTTATCTATTGGCGATTTCGTCCCAATTCACATTCCAAGTGATATTCGGCATGCTAATTACATTGCCGGTTGCGAAATTGCATTATCTCTTATAGTTTCCGAGATATGGACTATCAATAATTTACACCTTAGGCTCTGCTTCTAACTTGGGCCCAAATTGTAAAATGGTCTTATCTATTGGCGATTTCGTTCCAATTCACATTCCAAGTAATATTCGGCATGCTAATTACATTGCCGGTTGCCAAACTGCATTATCTCTTATAGTTTCCGAGATATGGACTATCGATAATTTACACCTTAGGCTCTGCTTCTAACTTGGGCCCAAATTGTAAAATGGTCTTATCTATTGGCGATTTCGTTCCAATTCACATTCCAAGTAATATTCGGCATGCTAATTACATTGCCGGTTGCCAAATTGAATTATCTCTTATAGTTTCCGAGATATGGACTATCGATAATTTACACCTTAGGCTCTGCTTCTAACTTGGGCCCAAATTGTAAAATGGTCTTACCTATTGGCGATTTCGTTCCAATTCACATTCCAAGTAATATTCGGCATGCTAATTACATTGCCGGTTGCCAAATTGCATTATCTCTTATAGTTTCCGAGATATGGACTATCGATAATTTACATCTTAGGCTCTGCTTCTAACTTGGGCCCAAATTGTAAAATGGTCTTATCTATTGGCGATTTCGTTCCAATTCACATTCCAAGTAATATTCGGCATGCTAATTACATTGCCGGTTGCCAAATTGCATTATCTCTTATAGTTTCCGAGATATGGACTATCGATAATTTACACCTTAGGCTCTGCTTCTAACTTGGGCCCAAATTGTAAAATGGTCTTATCTATTGGCGATTTCGTCCCAATTCACATTCCAAGTGATATTCGGCATGCTAATTACATTGCCGGTTGCGAAATTGCATTATCTCTTATAGTTTCCGAGATATGGACTATCAATAATTTACACCTTAGGCTCTGCTTCTAACTTGGGCCCAAATTGTAAAATGGTCTTATCTATTGGCGATTTCGTTCCAATTCACATTCCAAGTAATATTCGGCATGCTAATTACATTGCCGGTTGCCAAATTGCATTATCTCTTATAGTTTCCGAGATATGGACTATCGATAATTTACACCTGAGGCTCTGCTTCTAACTTGGGCCCAAATTGTAAAATGGTCTTATCTATTGGCGATTTCGTTCCAATTCACATTCCAAGTAATATTCGGCATGCTAATTACATTGCCGGTTGCCAAATTGCATTATCTCTTATAGTTTCCGAGATATGGACTATCGATAATTTACACCTTAGGCTCTGCTTCTAACTTGGGCCCAAATTGTAAAATGGTCTTATCTATTGGCGATTTCGTTCCAATTCACATTCCAAGTAATATTCGGCATGCTAATTACATTGCCGGTTGCCAAATTGCATTATCTCTTATAGTTTCCGAGATATGGACTATCGATAATTTACACCATAGGCTCTGCTTCTAACTTGGGCCCAAATTGTAAAATGGTCTTATCTATTGGCGATTTCGTTCCAATTCACATTCCAAGTAATATTCGGCATGCTAATTACATTGCCGTTTGCCAAATTGCATTATCTCTTATAGCTTCCGAGATATGGACTATCGATAATTTACACCTTAGGCTCTGCTTCTAACTTGGGCCCAAATTGTAAAATGGTCTTATCTATTGGCGATTTCGTTCCAATTCACATTCCAAGTAATATTCGGCATGCTAATTACATTGCCGGTTGCCAAATTGCATTATCTCTTATAGTTTCCGAGATATGGACTATCGATAATTTACACCTTAGGCTCTGCTTCTAACTTGGGCCCAAATTGTAAAATGGTCTTATCTATTGGCGATGTCGTTCCAATTCACATTCCAAGTAATATTCGGCATGCTAATTACATTGCCGGTTGCCAAATTGAATTATCTCTTATAGTTTCCGAGATATGGACTATCGATAATTTACACCTTAGGCTCTGCTTCTAACTTGGGCCCAAATTGTAAAATGGTCTTACCTATTGGCGATTTCGTTCCAATTCACATTCCAAGTAATATTCGGCATGCTAATTACATTGCCGGTTGCCAAATTGCATTAACTCTTATAGTTTCCGAGATATGGACTATCGATAATTTACACCTTAGGCTCTGCTTCTAACTTGGGCCCAAATTGTAAAATGGTCTTATCTATTGGCGATTTCGTTCCAATTCACATTCCAAGTAATATTCGGCATGCTAATTACATTGCCGGTTGCCAAATTGCATTATCTCTTATAGTTTCCGAGATATGGACTATCGATAATTTACACCTTAGGCTCTGCTTCTAACTTGGGCCCAAATTGTAAAATGGTCTTATCTATTGGCGATTTCGTCCCAATTCACATTCCAAGTGATATTCGGCATGCTAATTACATTGCCGGTTGCGAAATTGCATTATCTCTTATAGTTTCCGAGATATGGACTATCGATAATTTACACCATAGGCTCTGCTTCTAACTTGGGCCCAAATTGTAAAATGGTCTTATCTATTGGCGATTTCGTTCCAATTCACATTCCAAGTAATATTCGGCATGCTAATTACATTGCCGGTTGCCAAATTGCATTATCTCTTATAGTTTCCGAGATATGGACTATCGATAATTTACACCTTAGGCTCTGCTTCTAACTTGGGCCCAAATTGTAAAATGGTCTTACCTATTGGCGATTTCATTCCAATTCACATTCCAAGTAATATTCGGCATGCTAATTACATTGCCGGTTGAAAATTGCATTATCTCTTATAGTTTCCGAGATATGGACTATAGATAATTTACATCTTAGGCTCTGCTTCTAACTTGGGCCCAAATTGTAAAATGGTCTTATCTATTGGCGATTTCGTTCCAATTCACATTCCAAGTAATATTCGGCATGCTAATTACATTGCCGGTTGCCAAATTGCATTATCTCTTATAGTTTCCGAGATATGGACTATCGATAATTTACACCTTAGGCTCTGCTTCTAACTTGGGCCCAAATTGTAAAATGGTCTTATCTATTGGCGATTTCGTCCCAATTCACATTCCAAGTGATATTCGGCATGCTAATTACATTGCCGGTTGCGAAATTGCATTATCTCTTATAGTTTCCGAGATATGGACTATCAATAATTTACACCTTAGGCTCTGCTTCTAACTTGGGCCCAAATTGTAAAATGGTCTTATCTATTGGCGATTTCGTTCCAATTCACATTCCAAGTAATATTCGGCATGCTAATTACATTGCCGGTTGCCAAATTGCATTATCTCTTATAGTTTCCGAGATATGGACTATCGATAATTTACACCTTAGGCTCTGCTTCTAACTTGGGCCCAAATTGTAAAATGGTCTTATCTATTGGCGATTTCGTTCCAATTCACATTCCAAGTAATATTCGGCATGCTAATTACATTGCCGGTTGCCAAATTGCATTATCTCTTATAGTTTCCGAGATATGGACTATCGATAATTTACACCATAGGCTCTGCTTCTAACTTGGGCCCAAATTGTAAAATGGTCTTATCTATTGGCGATTTCGTTCCAATTCACATTCCAAGTAATATTCGGCATGCTAATTACATTGCCGGTTGCCAAAATGCATTATCTCTTATAGTTTCCGAGATATGGACTATCGATAATTTACACCTTAGGCTCTGCTTCTAACTTGGGCCCAAATTGTAAAATGGTCTTATCTATTGGCGATTTCGTTCCAATTCACATTCCAAGTAATATTCGGCATGCTAATTACATTGCCGTTTGCCAAATTGCATTATCTCTTATAGTTTCCGAGATATGGACTATCGATAATTTACACCTTAGGCTCTGCTTCTAACTTGGGCCCAAATTGTAAAATGGTCTTATCTATTGGCGATGTCGTTCCAATTCACATTCCAAGTAATATTCGGCATGCTAATTACATTGCCGGTTGCCAAATTGAATTATCTCTTATAGTTTCCGAGATATGGACTATCGATAATTTACACCTTAGGCTCTGCTTCTAACTTGGGCCCAAATTGTAAAATGGTCTTACCTATTGGCGATTTCGTTCCAATTCACATTCCAAGTAATATTCGGCATGCTAATTACATTGCCGGTTGCCAAATTGCATTATCTCTTATAGTTTCCGAGATATGGACTATCGATAATTTACACCTTAGGCTCTGCTTCTAACTTGGGCCCAAATTGTAAAATGGTCTTATCTATTGGCGATTTCGTTCCAATTCACATTCCAAGTAATATTCGGCATGCTAATTACATTGCCGGTTGCCAAATTGCATTATCTCTTATAGTTTCCGAGATATGGACTATCGATAATTTACACCTTAGGCTCTGCTTCTAACTTGGGCCCAAATTGTAAAATGGTCTTATCTATTGGCGATTTCGTCCCAATTCACATTCCAAGTGATATTCGGCATGCTAATTACATTGCCGGTTGCGAAATTGCATTATCTCTTATAGTTTCCGAGATATGGACTATCGATAATTTACACCATAGGCTCTGCTTCTAACTTGGGCCCAAATTGTAAAATGGTCTTATCTATTGGCGACTTCGTTTCAATTCACATTCCAAGTAATATTCGGCATGCTAATTACATTGCCGGTTGCCAAATTGCATTATCTCTTATAGTTTCCGAGATATGGACTATCGATAATTTACACCTTAGGCTCTGCTTCTAACTTGGGCCCAAATTGTAAAATGGTCTTATCTATTGGCGATTTCGTTCCAATTCACATTCCAAGTAATATTCGGCATGCTAATTACATTGCCGGTTGCCAAATTGCATTATCTCTTATAGTTTCCGAGATATGGACTATCGATAATTTACACCTTAGGCTCTGCTTCTAACTTGGGCCCAAATTGTAAAATGGTCTTATCTATTGGCGATTTCGTTCCAATTCACATTCCAAGTAATATTCGGCATGCTAATTACATTGCCGGTTGCCAAATTTAATTATCTCTTATAGTTTCCGAGATATGGACTATCGATAATTTACACCTTAGGCTCTGCTTCTAACTTGGGCCCAAATTGTAAAATGGTCTTACCTATTGGCGATTTCGTTCCAATTCACATTCCAAGTAATATTCGGCATGCTAATTACATTGCCGGTTGCCAAAATGCATTATCTCTTATAGTTTCCGAGATATGGACTATCGATAATTTACACCTTAGGCTCTGCTTCTAACTTGGGCCCAAATTGTAAAATGGTCTTATCTATTGGCGATTTCGTTCCAATTCACAGTCCAAGTAATATTCGGCATGCTAATTACATTGCCGGTTGCCAAATTGCATTATCTCTTATAGTTTCCGAGATATGGACTATCGATAATTTACACCTTAGGCTCTGCTTCTAACTTGGGCCCAAATTGTAAAATGGTCTTATCTATTGGCGATGTCGTTCCAATTCACATTCCAAGTAATATTCGGCATGCTAATTACATTGCCGGTTGCCAAATTGAATTATCTCTTATAGTTTCCGAGATATGGACTATCGATAATTTACACCTTAGGCTCTGCTTCTAACTTGGGCCCAAATTGTAAAATGGTCTTACCTATTGGCGATTTCGTTCCAATTCACATTCCAAGTAATATTCGGCATGCTAATTACATTGCCGGTTGCCAAAATGCATTATCTCTTATAGTTTCCGAGATATGGACTATCGATAATTTACACCTTAGGCTCTGCTTCTAACTTGGGCCCAAATTGTAAAATGGTCTTATCTATTGGCGATTTCGTTCCAATTCACATTCCAAGTAATATTCGGCATGCTAATTACATTGCCGGTTGCCAAATTGCATTATCTCTTATAGTTTCCGAGATATGGACTATCGATAATTTACACCTTAGGCTCTGCTTCTAACTTGGGCCCAAATTGTAAAATGGTCTTATCTATTGGCGATGTCGTTCCAATTCACATTCCAAGTAATATTCGGCATGCTAATTACATTGCCGGTTGCCAAATTGAATTATCTCTTATAGTTTCCGAGATATGGACTATCGATAATTTACACCTTAGGCTCTGCTTCTAACTTGGGCCCAAATTGTAAAATGGTCTTACCTATTGGCGATTTCGTTCCAATTCACATTCCAAGTAATATTCGGCATGCTAATTACATTGCCGGTTGCCAAATTTCATTATCTCTTATAGTTTCCGAGATATGGACTATCGATAATTTACACCTTAGGCTCTGCTTCTAACTTGGGCCCAAATTGTAAAATGGTCTTATCTATTGGCGATTTCGTTCCAATTCACATTCCAAGTAATATTCGGCATGCTAATTACATTGCCGGTTGCCAAATTGCATTATCTCTTATAGTTTCCGAGATATGGACTATCGATAATTTACACCTTTGGCTCTGCTTCTAACTTGGGCCCAAATTGTAAAATGGTCTTATCTATTGGCGATTTCGTTCCAATTCACATTCCAAGTAATATTCGGCATGCTAATTACATTGCCAGGTTCGTCCATCGATCGATGGACGATCGAGATATGGACTATCGATAATTTACACCTTAGGCTCTGCTTCTAACTTGGGCCCAAATTGTAAAATGGTCTTACCTATTGGCGATTTCGTTCCAATTCACATTCCAAGTAATATTCGGCATGCTAATTACATTGCCGGTTGCGAAATTGCATTATCTCTTATAGTTTCCGAGATATGGACTATCGATAATTTACACCTTAGGCTCTGCTTCTAACTTGGGCCCAAATTGTAAAATGGTCTTATCTATTGGCGATTTCGCCCCAATTCACATTCCAAGTGATATTCGGCATGCTAATTACATTGCCGGTTGCGAAATTGCATTATCTCTTATAGTTTCCGAGATATGGACTATCGATAATTTACACCATAGGCTCTGTTTCTAACTTGGGCCCAAATTGTAAAATGGTCTTATCTATTGGCGATTTCGTTCCAATTCACATTCCAAGTAATATTCGGCATGCTAATTACATTGCCGGTTGCCAAATTGCATTATCTCTTATAGTTTCCGAGATATGGACTATCGATAATTTACACCTTAGGCTCTGCTTCTAACTTGGGCCCAAATTGTAAAATGGTCTTATCTATTGGCGATTTCGTTCCAATTCACATTCCAAGTAATATTCGGCATGCTAATTACATTGCCGGTTGCGAAATTGCATTATCTCTTATAGTTTCCGAGATATGGACTATCGATAATTTACACCATAGGCTCTGCTTCTAACTTGGGCCCAAATTGTAAAATGGTCTTATCTATTGGCGATTTCGTTCCAATTCACATTCCAAGTAATATTCGGCATGCTAATTACATTGCCGGTTGCCAAATTGCATTATCTCTTATAGTTTCCGAGATATGGACTATCGATAATTTACACCTTAGGCTCTGCTTCTAACTTGGGCCCAAATTGTAAAATGGTCTTATCTATTGGCGATTTCGTTCCAATTCACATTCCAAGTAATATTCGGCATGCTAATTACATTGCCGGTTGCCAAATTGCATTATCTCTTATAGTTTCCGAGATATGGACTATCGATAATTTACACCTTTGGCTCTGCTTCTAACTTGGGCCCAAATTGTAAAATGGTCTTATCTATTGGCGATTTCGCCCCAATTCACATTCCAAGTGATATTCGGCATGCTAATTACATTGCCGGTTGCGAAATTGCATTATCTCTTATAGTTTCCGAGATATGGACTATCGATAATTTACACCATAGGCTCTGCTTCTAACTTGGGCCCAAATTGTAAAATGGTCTTATCTATTGGCGATTTCGTTCCAATTCACATTCCAAGTAATATTCGGCATGCTAATTACATTGCCGGTTGCCAAATTGCATTATCTCTTATAGTTTCCGAGATATGGACTATCGATAATTTACACCTTAGGCTCTGCTTCTAACTTGGGCCCAAATTGTAAAATGGTCTTATCTATTGGCGATTTCGTTCCAATTCACATTCCGAGTAATATTCGGCATGCTAATTACATTGCCGGTTGCCAAATTGCATTATCTCTTATAGTTTCCGAGATATGGACTATCGATAATTTACACCTTAGGCTCTGCTTCTAACTTGGGCCCAAATTGTAAAATGGTCTTACCTATTGGCGATTTCGTTCCAATTCACATTCCAAGTAATATTCGGCATGCTAATTACATTGCCGGTTGCCAAATTGAATTATCTCTTATAGTTTCCGAGATATGGACTATCGATAATTTACACCTTAGGCTCTGCTTCTAACTTGGGCCCAAATTGTAAAATGGTCTTATCTATTGGCGATTTCGCCCCAATTCACATTCCAAGTGATATTCGGCATGCTAATTACATTGCCGGTTGCGAAATTGCATTATCTCTTATAGTTTCCGAGATATGGACTATCGATAATTTACACCATAGGCTCTGTTTCTAACTTGGGCCCAAATTGTAAAATGGTCTTATCTATTGGCGATTTCGTTCCAATTCACATTCCAAGTAATATTCGGCATGCTAATTACATTGCCGGTTGCCAAATTGCATTATCTCTTATAGTTTCCGAGATATGGACTATCGATAATTTACACCTTAGGCTCTGCTTCTAACTTGGGCCCAAATTGTAAAATGGTCTTACCTATTGGCGATTTCGTTCCAATTCACATTCCAAGTAATATTCGGCATGCTAATTACATTGCCGGTTGCCAAATTGAATTATCTCTTATAGTTTCCGAGATATGGACTATCGATAATTTACACCTTAGGCTCTGCTTCTAACTTGGGCCCAAATTGTAAAATGGTCTTATCTATTGGCGATTTCGCCCCAATTCACATTCCAAGTGATATTCGGCATGCTAATTACATTGCCGGTTGCGAAATTGCATTATCTCTTATAGTTTCCGAGATATGGACTATCGATAATTTACACCATAGGCTCTGCTTCTAACTTGGGCCCAAATTGTAAAATGGTCTTATCTATTGGCGATTTCGTTCCAATTCACATTCCAAGTAATATTCGGCATGCTAATTACATTGCCGGTTGCCAAATTGCATTATCTCTTATAGTTTCCGAGATATGGACTATCGATAATTTACACCTTAGGCTCTGCTTCTAACTTGGGCCCAAATTGTAAAATGGTCTTATCTATTGGCGATTTCGTTCCAATTCACATTCCAAGTAATATTCGGCATGCTAATTACATTGCCGGTTGCCAAATTGAATTATCTCTTATAGTTTCCGAGATATGGACTATCGATAATTTACACCTTAGGCTCTGCTTCTAACTTGGGCCCAAATTGTAAAATGGTCTTACCTATTGGCGATTTCGTTCCAATTCACATTCCAAGTAATATTCGGCATGCTAATTACATTGTCGGTTGCCAAATTGCATTATCTCTTATAGTTTCCGAGATATGGACTATCGATAATTTACACCTTAGGCTCTGCTTCTAACTTGGGCCCAAATTGTAAAATGGTCTTATCTATTGGCGATTTCGTTCCAATTCACATTCCAAGTAATATTCGGCATGCTAATTACATTGCCGGTTGCCAAATTGCATTATCTCTTATAGTTTCCGAGATATGGACTATCGATAATTTACACCTTAGGCTCTGCTTCTAACTTGGGCCCAAATTGTAAAATGGTCTTATCTATTGGCGATTTCGTCCCAATTCACATTCCAAGTGATATTCGGCATGCTAATTACATTGCCGGTTGCGAAATTGCATTATCTCTTATAGTTTCCGAGATATGGACTATCAATAATTTACACCTTAGGCTCTGCTTCTAACTTGGGCCCAAATTGTAAAATGGTCTTATCTATTGGCGATTTCGTTCCAATTCACATTCCAAGTAATATTCGGCATGCTAATTACATTGCCGGTTGCCAAATTGCATTATCTCTTATAGTTTCCGAGATATGGACTATCGATAATTTACACCTTAGGTTCGTCCATCGATCTTGGGCCCAAATTGTAAAATGGTCTTATCTATTGGCGATTTCGTTCCAATTCACATTCCAAGTAATATTCGGCATGCTAATAGCATTGCCGGTTGCCAAATTGCATTATCTCTTATAGTTTCCGAGATATGGACTATCGATAATTTACAGCTTAGGCTCTGCTTCTAACTTGGGCCCAAATTGTAAAATGGTCTTATCTATTGACGATTTCGTTCCAATTCACATTCCAAGTAATATTCGGCATGCTAATGACATTGCCGGTTGCCAAATTGCATTATCTCTTATAGTTTCCGAGATATGGACTATCGATAATTTACACCTTAGGCTCTGCTTCTAACTTGGGCCCAAATTGTAAAATGGTCTTATCTATTGGCGATTTCGTTTAAATTCACACTCCAAGTAATATTCGGCATGCTAATTACATTGCCGGTTGCGAAATTGCATTATCTCTTATAGTTTCCGAGATATGGACTATCAATAATTTACCCCTTAGGCTCTGCTTCTAACTTGGGCCCAAATTGTAAAATGGTCTTATCTATTGGCGATTTCGTTCCAATTCACATTCCAAGTAATATTCGGCATGCTAATTACATTGCCGGGTGCCAAATTGCATTATCTCTTATAGTTTCCGAGATATGGACTATCGATAATTTACACCTTAGGCTCTGCTTCTAACTTGGGCCCAAATTGTAAAATGGTCTTATCTATTGGCGATTTCGTTCCAATTCACATTCCAAGTAATATTCGGCATGCTAATTACATTGCCGGTTGCCAAATTGCATTATCTCTTATAGTTTCCGAGATATGGACTATCGATAATTTACACCTTAGGCTCTGCTTCTAACTTGGGCCCAAATTGTAAAATGGTCTTATCTATTGGCGATTTCGTCCCAATTCACATTCCAAGTGATATTCGGCATGCTAATTACATTGCCGGTTGCGAAATTGCATTATCTCTTATAGTTTCCGAGATATGGACTATCGATAATTTGCACCATAGGCTCTGCTTCTAACTTGGGCCCAAATTGTAAAATGGTCTTATCTATTGGCGATTTCGTTTCAATTCACATTCCAAGTAATATTCGGCATGCTAATTACATTGCCGGTTGCCAAATTGCATTATCTCTTATAGTTTCCGAGATATGGACTATCGATAATTTACACCTTAGGCTCTGCTTCTAACTTGGGCCCAAATTGTAAAATGGTCTTATCTATTGGCGATTTCGTTCCAATTCACATTCCAAGTAATATTCGGCATGCTAATTACATTGCCGGTTGCCAAATTGCATTATCTCTTATAGTTTCCGAGATATGGACTATCGATAATTTACACCTTAGGCTCTGCTTCTAACTTGGGCCCAAATTGTAAAATGGTCTTATCTATTGGCGATTTCGTTCCAATTCACATTCCAAGTAATATTCGGCATGCTAATTACATTGCCGGTTGCCAAATTGAATTATCTCTTATAGTTTCCGAGATATGGACTATCGATAATTTACACCTTAGGCTCTGCTTCTAACTTGGGCCCAAATTGTAAAATGGTCTTACCTATTGGCGATTTCGTTCCAATTCACATTCCAAGTAATATTCGGCATGCTAATTACATTGCCGGTTGCCAAAATGCATTATCTCTTATAGTTTCCGAGATATGGACTATCGATAATTTACACCTTAGGCTCTGCTTCTAACTTGGGCCCAAATTGTAAAATGGTCTTATCTATTGGCGATTTCGTTCCAATTCACATTCCAAGTAATATTCGGCATGCTAATTACATTGCCGGTTGCCAAATTGCATTATCTCTTATAGTTTCCGAGATATGGACTATCGATAATTTACACCTTAGGCTCTGCTTCTAACTTGGGCCCAAATTGTAAAATGGTCTTATCTATTGGCGATGTCGTTCCAATCCACATTCCAAGTAATATTCGGCATGCTAATTACATTGCCGGTTGCCAAATTGAATTATCTCTTATAGTTTCCGAGATATGGACTATCGATAATTTACACCTTAGGCTCTGCTTCTAACTTGGGCCCAAATTGTAAAATGGTCTTATCTATTGGCGATGTCGTTCCAATTCACATTCCAAGTAATATTCGGCATGCTAATTACATTGCCGATTGCCAAATTGCATTATCTCTTATAGTTTCCGAGATATGGACTATCGATAATTTACACCTTAGGTTCTGCTTAGAACTTGGGCCCAAATTGTAAAATGGTCTTATCTATTGGCGATTTCGTTCCAATTCACATTCCAAGTAATATTCGGCATGCTAATAACATTGCCGGTTGCCAAATTGCATTATCTCTTATAGTTTCCGAGATATGGACTATCGATAATTTACAGCTTAGGCTCTGCTTCTAACTTGGGCCCAAATTGTAAAATGGTCTTATCTATTGACGATTTCGTTCCAATTCACATTCCAAGTAATATTCGGCATGCTAATTACATTGCCGGTTGCCAAATTGCATTATCTCTTATAGTTTCCGAGATATGGACTATCGATAATTTACACCTTAGGCTCTGCTTCTAACACGGGCCCAAATTGTAAAATGGTCTTATCTATTGGCGATTTCGTTCCAATTCACATTCCAAGTAATATTCGGCATGCTAATTACATTGCCGGTTGCCAAATTGCATTATCTCTTATAGTTTCCGAGATATGGACTATCGATAATTTACACCTTAGGCTCTGCTTCTAACTTGGGCCCAAATTGTAAAATGGTCTTATCTATTGGCGATTTCGTTGAAATTCACACTCCAAGTAATATTCGGCATGCTAATTACATTGCCGGTTGCGAAATTGCATTATCTCTTATAGTTTCCGAGATATGGACTATCAATAATTTACCCCTTAGGCTCTGCTTCTAACTTGGGCCCAAATTGTAAAATGGTCTTATCTATTGGCGATTTCGTTCCAATTCACATTCCAAGTAATATTCGGCATGCTAATTACATTGCCGGGTGCCAAATTGCATTATCTCTTATAGTTTCCGAGATATGGACTATCGATAATTTACACCTTAGGCTCTGCTTCTAACTTGGGCCCAAATTGTAAAATGGTCTTATCTATTGGCGATTTCGTTCCAATTCACATTCCAAGTAATATTCGGCATGCTAATTACATTGCCGGTTGCCAAATTGCATTATCTCTTATAGTTTCCGAGATATGGACTATCGATAATTTACACCTTAGGCTCTGCTTCTAACTTGGGCCCAAATTGTAAAATGGTCTTATCTATTGGCGATTTCGTCCCAATTCACATTCCAAGTGATATTCGGCATGCTAATTACATTGCCGGTTGCGAAATTGCATTATCTCTTATAGTTTCCGAGATATGGACTATCGATAATTTACACCATAGGCTCTGCTTCTAACTTGGGCCCAAATTGTAAAATGGTCTTATCTATTGGCGATTTCGTTTCAATTCACATTCCAAGTAATATTCGGCATGCTAATTACATTGCCGGTTGCCAAATTGCATTATCTCTTATAGTTTCCGAGATATGGACTATCGATAATTTACACCTTAGGCTCTGCTTCTAACTTGGGCCCAAATTGTAAAATGGTTTTATCTATTGGCGATTTCGTTACAATTCACATTCCAAGTAATATTCGGCATGCTAATTACATTGCCGGTTGCCAAATTGCATTATCTCTTATAGTTTCCGAGATATGGACTATCGATAATTTACACCTTAGGCTCTGCTTCTAACTTGGGCCCAAATTGTAAAATGGTCTTATCTATTGGCGATTTCGTTCCAATTCACATTCCAAGTAATATTCGACATGCTAATTACATTGCCGGTTGCCAAATTGAATTATCTCTTATAGTTTCCGAGATATGGACTATCGATAATTTACACCTTAGGCTCTGCTTCTAACTTGGGCCCAAATTGTAAAATGGTCTTACCTATTGGCGATTTCGTTCCAATTCACATTCCAAGTAATATTCGGCATGCTAATTACATTGCCGGTTGCCAAAATGCATTATCTCTTATAGTTTCCGAGATATGGACTATCGATAATTTACACCTTAGGCTCTGCTTCTAACTTGGGCCCAAATTGTAAAATGGTCTTATCTATTGGCGATTTCGTTCCAATTCACATTCCAAGTAATATTCGGCATGCTAATTACATTGCCGGTTGCCAAATTGCATTATCTCTTATAGTTTCCGAGATATGGACTATCGATAATTTACACCTTAGGCTCTGCTTCTAACTTGGGCCCAAATTGTAAAATGGTCTTATCTATTGGCGATGTCGTTCCAATTCACATTCCAAGTAATATTCGGCATGCTAATTACATTGCCGGTTGCCAAATTGAATTATCTCTTATAGTTTCCGAGATATGGACTATCGATAATATACACCTTAGGCTCTGCTTCTAACTTGGGCCCAAATTGTAAAATGGTCTTACCTATTGGCGATTTCGCTCCAATTCACATTCCAAGTAATATTCGGCATGCTAATTACATTGCCGGTTGCCAAAATGCATTATCTCTTATAGTTTCCGAGATATGGACTATCGATAATTTACACCTTAGGCTCTGCTTCTAACTTGGGCCCAAATTGTAAAATGGTCTTATCTATTGGCGATTTCGTTCCAATTCACATTCCAAGTAATATTCGGCATGCTAATTACATTGCCGGTTGCCAAATTGCATTATCTCTTATAGTTTCCGAGATATGGACTATCGATAATTTACACCTTAGGCTCTGCTTCTAACTTGGGCCCAAATTGTAAAATGGTTTTATCTATTGGCGATGTCGTTCCAATTCACATTCCAAGTAATATTCGGCATGCTAATTACATTGCCGGTTGCCAAATTGAATTATCTCTTATAGTTTCCGAGATATGGACTATCGATAATTTACACCTTAGGCTCTGCTTCTAACTTGGGCCCAAATTGTAAAATGGTCTTACCTATTGGCGATTTCGTTCCAATTCACATTCCAAGTAATATTCGGCATGCTAATTACATTGCCGGTTGCCAAATTTCATTATCTCTTATAGTTTCCGAGATATGGACTATCGATAATTTACACCTTAGGCTCTGCTTCTAACTTGGGCCCAAATTGTAAAATGGTCTTATCTATTGGCGATTTCGTTCCAATTCACATTCCAAGTAATATTCGGCATGCTAATTACATTGCCGGTTGCCAAATTGCATTATCTCTTATAGTTTCCGAGATATGGACTATCGATAATTTACACCTTAGGCTCTGCTTCTAACTTGGGCCCAAATTGTAAAATGGTCTTATCTATTGGCGATTTCGCCCCAATTCACATTCCAAGTGATATTCGGCATGCTAATTACATTGCCGGTTGCAAAATTGCATTATCTCTTATAGTTTCCGAGATATGGACTATCGATAATTTACACCATAGGCTCTGCTTCTAACTTGGGCCCAAATTGTAAAATGGTCTTATCTATTGGCGATTTCGTTCCAATTCACATTCCAAGTAATATTCGGCATGCTAATTACATTGCCGGTTGCCAAATTGCATTATCTCTTATAGTTTCCGAGATATGGACTATCGATAATTTACACCTTAGGCTCTGCTTCTAACTTGGGCCCAAATTGTAAAATGGTCTTATCTATTGGCGATTTCGTTCCAATTCACATTCCGAGTAATATTCGGCATGCTAATTACATTGCCGGTTGCCAAATTGCATTATCTCTTATAGTTTCCGAGATATGGACTATCGATAATTTACACCTTAGGCTCTGCTTCTAACTTGGGCCCAAATTGTAAAATGGTCTTACCTATTGGCGATTTCGTTCCAATTCACATTCCAAGTAATATTCGGCATGCTAATTACATTGCCGGTTGCCAAATTGAATTATCTCTTATAGTTTCCGAGATATGGACTATCGATAATTTACACCTTAGGCTCTGCTTCTAACTTGGGCCCAAATTGTAAAATGGTCTTATCTATTGGCGATTTCGCCCCAATTCACATTCCAAGTGATATTCGGCATGCTAATTACATTGCCGGTTGCGAAATTGCATTATCTCTTATAGTTTCCGAGATATGGACTATCGATAATTTACACCATAGGCTCTGTTTCTAACTTGGGCCCAAATTGTAAAATGGTCTTATCTATTGGCGATTTCGTTCCAATTCACATTCCAAGTAATATTCGGCATGCTAATTACATTGCCGGTTGCCAAATTGCATTATCTCTTATAGTTTCCGAGATATGGACTATCGATAATTTACACCTTAGGCTCTGCTTCTAACTTGGGCCCAAATTGTAAAATGGTCTTACCTATTGGCGATTTCGTTCCAATTCACATTCCAAGTAATATTCGGCATGCTAATTACATTGCCGGTTGCCAAATTGAATTATCTCTTATAGTTTCCGAGATATGGACTATCGATAATTTACACCTTAGGCTCTGCTTCTAACTTGGGCCCAAATTGTAAAATGGTCTTATCTATTGGCGATTTCGCCCCAATTCACATTCCAAGTGATATTCGGCATGCTAATTACATTGCCGGTTGCGAAATTGCATTATCTCTTATAGTTTCCGAGATATGGACTATCGATAATTTACACCATAGGCTCTGCTTCTAACTTGGGCCCAAATTGTAAAATGGTCTTATCTATTGGCGATTTCGTTCCAATTCACATTCCAAGTAATATTCGGCATGCTAATTACATTGCCGGTTGCCAAATTGCATTATCTCTTATAGTTTCCGAGATATGGACTATCGATAATTTACACCTTAGGCTCTGCTTCTAACTTGGGCCCAAATTGTAAAATGGTCTTATCTATTGGCGATTTCGTCCCAATTCACATTCCAAGTGATATTCGGCATGCTAATTACATTGCCGGTTGCGAAATTGCATTATCTCTTATAGTTTCCGAGATATGGACTATCAATAATTTACACCTTAGGCTCTGCTTCTAACTTGGGCCCAAATTGTAAAATGGTCTTATCTATTGGCGATTTCGTTCCAATTCACATTCCAAGAAATATTCGGCATGCTAATTACATTGCCGGTTGCCAAATTGCATTATCTCTTATAGTTTCCGAGATATGGACTATCGATAATTTACACCTTAGGTTCGTCCTTCGATCGATGGACGAACTTGGGCCCAAATTGTAAAATGGTCTTATCTATTGGCGATTTCGTTCCAATTCACATTCCAAGTAATATTCGGCATGCTAATAACATTGCCGGTTGCCAAATTGCATTATCTCTTATAGTTTCCGAGATATGGACTATCGATAATTTACACCTTAGGCTCTGCTTCTAACTTGGGCCCAAATTGTAAAATGGTCTTATCTATTGGCGATTTCGTCCCAATTCACATTCCAAGTGATATTCGGAATGCTAATTACATTGCCGGTTGCGAAATTGCATTATCTCTTATAGTTTCCGAGATATGGACTATCGATAATTTACACCATAGGCTCTGCTTCTAACTTGGGCCCAAATTGTAAAATGGTCTTATCTATTGGCGATTTCGTTTCAATTCACATTCCAAGTAATATTCGGCATGCTAATTACATTGCCGGTTGCCAAATTGCATTATCTCTTATAGTTTCCGAGATATGGACTATCGATAATTTACACCTTAGGCTCTGCTTCTAACTTGGGCCCAAATTGTAAAATGGTCTTATCTATTGGCGATTTCGTTCCAATTCACATTCCAAGTAATATTCGGCATGCTAATTACATTGCCGGTTGCCAAATTGCATTATCTCTTATAGTTTCCGAGATATGGACTATCGATAATTTACACCTTAGGCTCTGCTTCTAACTTGGGCCCAAATTGTAAAATGGTCTTATCTATTGGCGATTTCGTTCCAATTCACATTCCAAGTAATATTCGGCATGCTAATTACATTGCCGGTTGCCAAATTGAATTATCTCTTATAGTTTCCGAGATATGGACTATCGATAATTTACACCTTAGGCTCTGCTTCTAACTTGGGCCCAAATTGTAAAATGGTCTTACCTATTGGCGATTTCGTTCCAATTCACATTCCAAGTAATATTCGGCATGCTAATTACATTGCCGGTTGCCAAAATGCATTATCTCTTATAGTTTCCGAGATATGGACTATCGATAATTTACACCTTAGGCTCTGCTTCTAACTTGGGCCCAAATTGTAAAATGGTCTTATCTATTGGCGATTTCGTTCCAATTCACATTCCAAGTAATATTCGGCATGCTAATTACATTGCCGGTTGCCAAATTGCATTATCTCTTATAGTTTCCGAGATATGGACTATCGATAATTTACACCTTAGGCTCTGCTTCTAACTTGGGCCCAAATTGTAAAATGGTCTTATCTATTGGCGATGTCGTTCCAATTCACATTCCAAGTAATATTCGGCATGCTAATTACATTGCCGGTTGCCAAATTGAATTATCTCTTATAGTTTCCGAGATATGGACTATCGATAATTTACACCTTAGGCTCTGCTTCTAACTTGGGCCCAAATTGTAAAATGGTCTTACCTATTGGCGATTTCGTTCCAATTCACATTCCAAGTAATATTCGGCATGCTAATTACATTGCCGGTTGCCAAAATGCATTATCTCTTATAGTTTCCGAGATATGGACTATCGATAATTTACACCTTAGGCTCTGCTTCTAACTTGGGCCCAAATTGTAAAATGGTCTTATCTATTGGCGATTTCGTTCCAATTCACATTCCAAGTAATATTCGGCATGCTAATTACATTGCCGGTTGCCAAATTGCATTATCTCTTATAGTTTCCGAGATATGGACTATCGATAATTTACACCTTAGGCTCTGCTTCTAACTTGGGCCCAAATTGTAAAATGGTCTTATCTATTGGCGATGTCGTTCCAATTCACATTCCAAGTAATATTCGGCATGCTAATTACATTGCCGGTTGCCAAATTGAATTATCTCTTATAGTTTCCGAGATATGGACTATCGATAATTTACACCTTAGGCTCTGCTTCTAACTTGGGCCCAAATTGTAAAATGGTCTTACCTATTGGCGATTTCGTTCCAATTCACATTCCAAGTAATATTCGGCATGCTAATTACATTGCCGGTTGCCAAATTTCATTATCTCTTATAGTTTCCGAGATATGGACTATCGATAATTTACACCTTAGGCTCTGCTTCTAACTTGGGCCCAAATTGTAAAATGGTCTTATCTATTGGCGATTTCGTTCCAATTCACATTCCAAGTAATATTCGGCATGCTAATTACATTGCCGGTTGCCAAATTGCATTATCTCTTATAGTTTCCGAGATATGGACTATCGATAATTTACACCTTAGGCTCTGCTTCTAACTTGGGCCCAAATTGTAAAATGGTCTTATCTATTGGCGATTTCGCCCCAATTCACATTCCAAGTGATATTCGGCATGCTAATTACATTGCCGGTTGCGAAATTGCATTATCTCTTATAGTTTCCGAGATATGGACTATCGATAATTTACACCATAGGCTCTGCTTCTAACTTGGGCCCAAATTGTAAAATGATCTTATCTATTGGCGATTTCGTTCCAATTCACATTCCAAGTAATATTCGGCATGCTAATTACATTGCCGGTTGCCAAATTGCATTATCTCTTATAGTTTCCGAGATATGGACTATCGATAATTTACACCTTAGGCTCTGCTTCTAACTTGGGCCCAAATTGTAAAATGGTCTTATCTATTGGCGATTTCGTTCCAATTCACATTCCGAGTAATATTCGGCATGCTAATTACATTGCCGGTTGCCAAATTGCATTATCTCTTATAGTTTCCGAGATATGGACTATCGATAATTTACACCTTAGGCTCTGCTTCTAACTTGGGCCCAAATTGTAAAATGGTCTTACCTATTGGCGATTTCGTTCCAATTCACATTCCAAGTAATATTCGGCATGCTAATTACATTGCCGGTTGCCAAATTGAATTATCTCTTATAGTTTCCGAGATATGGACTATCGATAATTTACACCTTAGGCTCTGCTTCTAACTTGGGCCCAAATTGTAAAATGGTCTTATCTATTGGCGATTTCGCCCCAATTCACATTCCAAGTGATATTCGGCATGCTAATTACATTGCCGGTTGCGAAATTGCATTATCTCTTATAGTTTCCGAGATATGGACTATCGATAATTTACACCATAGGCTCTGCTTCTAACTTGGGCCCAAATTGTAAAATGGTCTTATCTATTGGCGATTTCGTTCCAATTCACATTCCAAGTAATATTCGGCATGCTAATTACATTGCCGGTTGCCAAATTGCATTATCTCTTATAGTTTCCGAGATATGGACTATCGATAATTTACACCTTAGGCTCTGCTTCTAACTTGGGCCCAAATTGTAAAATGGTCTTATCTATTGGCGATTTCGTCCCAATTCACATTCCTAGTGATATTCGGCATGCTAATTACATTGCCGGTTGCGAAATTGCATTATCTCTTATAGTTTCCGAGATATGGACTATCAATAATTTACACCTTAGGCTCTGCTTCTAACTTGGGCCCAAATTGTAAAATGGTCTTATCTATTGGCGATTTCGTTCCAATTCACATTCCAAGTAATATTCGGCATGCTAATTACATTGCCGGTTGCCAAATTGCATTATCTCTTATAGTTTCCGAGATATGGACTATCGATAATTTACACCTTAGGTTCGTCCATCGATCGTTGGACGAACCTAATGGTCTTATCTATTGGCGATTTCGTTCCAATTCACATTCCAAGTAATATTCGGCATGCTAATAACATTGCCGGTTGCCAAATTGCATTATCTCTTATAGTTTCCGAGATATGGACTATCGATAATTTACAGCTTAGGCTCTGCTTCTAACTTGGGCCCAAATTGTAAAATGGTCTTATCTATTGACGATTTCGTTCCAATTCACATTCCAAGTAATATTCGGCATGCTAATTACATTGCCGGTTGCCAAATTGCATTATCTCTTATAGTTTCCGAGATATGGACTATCGATAATTTACACCTTAGGCTCTGCTTCTAACACGGGCCCAAATTGTAAAATGGTCTTATCTATTGGCGATTTCGTTCCAATTCACATTCCAAGTAATATTCGGCATGCTAATTACATTGCCGGTTGCCAAATTGCATTATCTCTTATAGTTTCCGAGATATGGACTATCGATAATTTACACCTTAGGCTCTGCTTCTAACTTGGGCCCAAATTGTAAAATGGTCTTATCTATTGGCGATTTCGTTGAAATTCACACTCCAAGTAATATTCGGCATGCTAATTACATTGCCGGTTGCGAAATTGCATTATCTCTTATAGTTTCCGAGATATGGACTATCAATAATTTACCCCTTAGGCTCTGCTTCTAACTTGGGCCCAAATTGTAAAATGGTCTTATCTATTGGCGATTTCGTTCCAATTCACATTCCAAGTAATATTCGGCATGCTAATTACATTGCCGGTTGCCAAATTGCATTATCTCTTATAGTTTCCGAGATATGGACTATCGATAATTTACACCTTAGGCTCTGCTTCTAACTTGGGCCCAAATTGTAAAATGGCCTTATCTATTGGCGATTTCGTTCCAATTCACATTCCAAGTAATATTCGGCATGCTAATTACATTGCCGGTTGCCAAATTGCATTATCTCTTATAGTTTCCGAGATATGGACTATCGATAATTTACACCTTAGGCTCTGCTTCTAACTTGGGCCCAAATTGTAAAATGGTCTTACCTATTGGCGATTTCGTTCCAATTCACACTCCAAGTAATATTCGGCATGCTAATTACATTGTCGGTTGCGAAATTGCATTATCTCTTATAGTTTCCGAGATATGGACTATCAATAATTTACACCTTAGGCTCTGCTTCTAACTTGGGCCCAAATTGTAAAATGGTCTTATCTATTGGCGATTTCGTTCCAATTCACATTCCAAGTAATATTCGGCATGCTAATTACATTGTCGGTTGCCAAATTGCATTATCTCTTATAGTTTCCGAGATATGGACTATCGATAATTTACACCTTAGGCTCTGCTTCTAACTTGGGCCCAAATTGTAAAATGGTCTTATCTATTGGCGATTTCGTTCCAATTCACATTCCGAGTAATATTCGGCATGCTAATTACATTGCCGGTTGCCAAATTGCATTATCTCTTATAGTTTCCGAGATATGGACTATCGATAATTTACACCTTAGGCTCTGCTTCTAACTTGGGCCCAAATTGTGAAATGGTCTTATCTATTGGCGATTTCGTTCCAATTCACATTCCAAGTAATATTCGGCATGCTAATTACATTGCCGGTTGCCAAATTGCATTAACTCTTATAGTTTCCGAGATATGGACTATCGATAATTTACACCTTAGGCTCTGCTTCTAACTTGGGCCCAAATTGTAAAATGGTCTTATCTATTGGCGATTTCGTTCCAATTCACATTCCAAGTAATATTCGGCATGCTAATTACATTGCCGGTTGCCAAATTGCATTATCTCTTATAGTTTCCGAGATATGGACTATCGATAATTTACACCATAGGCTCTGCTTATAACTTGGGCCCAAATTGTAAAATGGTCTTATCTATTGGCGATTTCGTTCCAATTCACATTCCAAGTAATATTCGGCATGCTAATTACATTGCCGGTTGCCAAATTGCATTATCTCTTATAGTTTCCGAGATATGGACTATCGATAATTTACACCTTAGGCTCTGCTTCTAACTTGGGCCCAAATTGTAAAATGGTCTTATCTATTGGCGATTTCGTTCAAATTCACATTCCAAGTAATATTCGGCATGCTAATTACATTGCCGGTTGCCAAATTGCATTATCTCTTATAGTTTCCGAGATATGGACTATCGATAATTTACACCTTAGGCTCTGCTTCTAACTTGGGCCCAAATTGTAAAATGGTCTTATCTATTGGCGATTTCGTTCCAATTCACATTCCAAGTAATATTCGGCATGCTAATTACATTGCCGGTTGCCAAATTGCATTATCTCTTATAGTTTCCGAGATATGGACTATCGATAATTTACACCTTAGGCTCTGCTTCTAACTTGGGCCCAAATTGTAAAATGGTCTTATCTATTGGCGATTTCGTTCAAATTCACATTCCAAGTAATATTCGGCATGCTAATTACATTGCCGGTTGCCAAATTGCATTATCTCTTATAGTTTCCGAGATATGGACTATCGATAATTTACACCTTAGGCTCTGCTTCTAACTTGGGCCCAAATTGTAAAATGGTCTTATCTATTGGCGATTTCGTCCCAATTCACATTCCAAGTGATATTCGGCATGCTCATTACATTGCCGGTTGCGAAATTGCATTATCTCTTATAGTTTCCGAGATATGGACTATCAATAATTTACACCTTAGGCTCTGCTTCTAACTTGGGCCCAAATTGTAAAATGGTCTTATCTATTGGCGATTTCGTTCCAATTCACATTCCAAGTAATATTCGGCATGCTAATTACATTGCCGGTTGCCAAATTGCATTATCTCTTATAGTTTCCGAGATATGGACTATCGATAATTTACACCTTAGGCTCTGCTTCTAACTTGGGCCCAAATTGTAAAATGGTCTTATCTATTGGCGATTTCGTTCCAATTCACATTCCAAGTAATATTCGGCATGCTAATTACATTGCCGGTTGCCAAATTGCATTATCTCTTATAGTTTCCGAGATATGGACTATCGATAATTTACACCTTAGGCTCTGCTTCTAACTTGGGCCCAAATTGTAAAATGGTCTTATCTATTGGCGATTTCGTTCCAATTCACATTCCAAGTAATATTCGGCATGCTAATTACATTGCCGGTTGCCAAATTGCATTATCTCTTATAGTTTCCGAGATATGGACTATCAATAATTTACACCTTAGGCTCTGCTTCTAACTTGGGCTCAAATTGTAAAATGGTCTTATCTATTGGCGATTTCGTTCCAATTCACATTCCAAATAATATTCGGCATGATAATTACATTGCCGGTTGCCAAATTGCATTATCTCTTATAGTTTCCGAGATATGGACTATCGATAATTTACACCTTAGGCTCTGCTTCTAACTTGGGCCCAAATTGTAAAATGGCCTTATCTATTGGCGATTTCGTTCCAATTCACATTCCAAGTAATATACGGCATGCTAATTACATTGCCGGTTGCCAAATTGCATTATCTCTTATAGTTTCCGAGTTATGGACTATCGATAATTTACACCTTAGGCTCTGCTTCTAACTTGGGCCCAAATTGTAAAATGGTCTTACCTATTGGCGATTTCGTTCCAATTCACACTCCAAGTAATATTCGGCATGCTAATTACATTGCCGGTTGCGAAATTGCATTATCTCTTATAGTTTCCGAGATATGGACTATCAATAATTTACACCTTAGGCTCTGCTTCTAACTTGGGCCCAAATTGTAAAATGGTCTTATCTATTGGCGATTTCGTTCCAATTCACATTCCAAGTAATATTCGGCATGCTAATTACATTGCCGGTTGCCAAATTGCATTATCTCTTATAGTTTCCGAGATATGGACTATCGATAATTTACACCTTAGGCTCTGCTTCTAACTTGGGCCCAAATTGTAAAATGGTCTTATCTATTGGCGATTTCGTTCCAATTCACATTCCAAGTAATATTCGGCATGCTAATTACATTGCCGGTTGCCAAATTGCATTATCTCTTATAGTTTCCGAGATATGGACTATCGATAATTTACACCTTAGGCTCTGCTTCTAACTTGGGCCCAAATTGTAAAATGGTCTTATCTATTGGCGATTTCGCCCCAATTCACATTCCAAGTGATATTCGGCATGCTAATTACATTGCCGATTGCGAAATTGCATTATCTCTTATAGTTTCCGAGATATGGACTATCAATAATTTACACCTTAGGCTCTGCTTCTAACTTGGGCCCAAATTGTAAAATGGTCTTATCTATTGGCGATTTCGTTCCAATTCACATTCCAAGTAATATTCGGCATGCTAATTACATTGCCGGTTGCCAAATTGCATTATCTCTTATAGTTTCCGAGATATGGACTATCGATAATTTACACCTTAGGCTCTGCTTCTAACTTGGGCCCAAATTGTAAAATGGTCTTATCTATTGGCGATTTCGTTCCAATTCACATTCCAAGTAATACTCGGCATGCTAATTACATTGCCGGTTGCCAAATTGCATTATCTCTTATAGTTTCCGAGATATGGACTATCGATAATTTACACCTTAGGCTCTGCTTCTAACTTGGGCCCAAATTGTAAAATGGTCTTATCTATTGGCGATTTCGTTCCAATTCACATTCCAAGTAATATTCGGCATGCTAATTACATTGCCGGTTGCCAAATTGCATTATCTCTTATAGTTTCCGAGATATGGACTATCGATAATTTACACCTTAGGCTCTGCTTCTAACTTGGGCCCAAATTGTAAAATGGTCTTATCTATTGGCGATTTCGTTCCAATTCACATTCCAAGTAATATTCGGCATGCTAATTACATTGCCGGTTGCCAAATTGCATTATCTCTTATAGTTTCCGAGATATGGACTATCAATAATTTACACCTTAGGCTCTGCTTCTAACTTGGGCCCAAATTGTAAAATGGTCTTATCTATTGGCGATTTCGTTCCAATTCACATTCCAAATAATATTCGGCATGATAATTACATTGCCGGTTGCCAAATTGCATTATCTCTTATAGTTTCCGAGATATGGACTATCGATAATTTACACCTTAGGCTCTGCTTCTAACTTGGGCCCAAATTGTAAAATGGCCTTATCTATTGGCGATTTCGTTCCAATTCACATTCCAAGTAATATACGGCATGCTAATTACATTGCCGGTTGCCAAATTGCATTATCTCTTATAGTTTCCGAGATATGGACTATCGATAATTTACACCTTAGGCTCTGCTTCTAACTTGGGCCCAAATTGTAAAATGGTCTTACCTATTGGCGATTTCGTTCCAATTCACACTCCAAGTAATATTCGGCATGCTAATTACATTGCCGGTTGCGAAATTGCATTATCTCTTATAGTTTCCGAGATATGGACTATCAATAATTTACACCTTAGGCTCTGCTTCTAACTTGGGCCCAAATTGTAAAATGGTCTTATCTATTGGCGATTTCGTTCCAATTCACATTCCAAGTAATATTCGGCATGCTAATTACATTGCCGGTTGCCAAATTGCATTATCTCTTATAGTTTCCGAGATATGGACTATCGATAATTTACACCTTAGGCTCTGCTTCTAACTTGGGCCCAAATTGTAAAATGGTCTTATCTATTGGCGATTTCGTTCCAATTCACATTCCAAGTAATATTCGGCATGCTAATTACATTGCCGGTTGCCAAATTGCATTATCTCTTATAGTTTCCGAGATATGGACTATCGATAATTTACACCTTAGGCTCTGCTTCTAACTTGGGCCCAAATTGTAAAATGGTCTTATCTATTGGCGATTTCGCCCCAATTCACATTCCAAGTGATATTCGGCATGCTAATTACATTGCCGATTGCGAAATTGCATTATCTCTTATAGTTTCCGAGATATGGACTATCAATAATTTACACCTTAGGCTCTGCTTCTAACTTGGGCCCAAATTGTAAAATGGTCTTATCTATTGGCGATTTCGTTCCAATTCACATTCCAAGTAATATTCGGCATGCTAATTACATTGCCGGTTGCCAAATTGCATTATCTCTTATAGTTTCCGAGATATGGACTATCGATAATTTACACCTTAGGCTCTGCTTCTAACTTGGGCCCAAATTGTAAAATGGTCTTATCTATTGGCGATTTCGTTCCAATTCACATTCCAAGTAATACTCGGCATGCTAATTACATTGCCGGTTGCCAAATTGCATTATCTCTTATAGTTTCCGAGATATGGACTATCGATAATTTACACCTTAGGCTCTGCTTCTAACTTGGGCCCAAATTGTAAAATGGTCTTATCTATTGGCGATTTCGTTCCAATTCACATTCCAAGTAATATTCGGCATGCTAATTACATTGCCGGTTGCCAAATTGCATTATCTCTTATAGTTTCCGAGATATGGACTATCGATAATTTACACCTTAGCCTCTGCTTCTAACTTGGGCCCAAATTGTAAAATGGTCTTATCTATTGGCGTTTTCGTTCCAATTCACATTCCAAGTAATATTCGGCATGCTAATTACATTGCCGGTTGCCAAATTGCATTATCTCTTATAGTTTCCGAGATATGGACTATCGATAATTTACACCTTAGGCTCTGCTTCTAACTTGGGCCCAAATTGTAAAATGGTCTTCTCTATTGGCGATTTCGTTCCAATTCACATTCCAAGTAATATTCGGCATGCTAATTACATTGCCGGTTGCCAAATTGCATTATCTCTTATAGTTTCCGAGATATGGACTATCGATAATTTACACATTAGGCTCTGCTTCTAACTTGGGCCCAAATTGTAAAATGGTCTTATCTATTGGCGATTTCGTTCCAATTCACATTCCAAGTAATATTCGGCATGCTAATTACATTGCCGGTTGCCAAATTGCATTATCTCTTATAGTTTCCGAGATATGGACTATCGATAATTTACACCTTAGGCTCTGCTTCTAACTTGGGCCCAAATTGTAAAATGGTCTTCTCTATTGGCGATTTCGTTCCAATTCACATTCCAAGTAATATTCGGCATGCTAATTACATTGCCGGTTGCCAAATTGCATTATCTCTTATAGTTTCTGAGATATGGACTATCGATAATTTACACCTTAGGCTCTGCTTCTAACTTGGGCCCAAATTGTAAAATGGTCTTCTCTATTGGCGATTTCGTTCCAATTCACATTCCAAGTAATATTCGGCATGCTAATTACATTGCCGGTTGCCAAATTGCATTATCTCTTATAGTTTCCGAGATATGGACTATCGATAATTTACACCTTAGGCTCTGCTTCTAATTTGGGCCCAAATTGTAAAATCATCTTATCTATTGGCGATTTCGTTCCAATTCACATTCCAAGTAATATTCGGCATGCTAATTACATTGCCGGTTGCCAAATTGCATTATCTCTTATAGTTTCCGAGATATGGACTATCGGTAATTTACACCTTAGGCTCTGCTTCTAACTTGGGCCCAAATTGTAAAATGGTCTTATCTATTGGCGATTTCGTTCCAATTCACATTCCAAGTAATATCCGGCATGCTAATTACATTGCCGGTTGCCAAATTGAATTATCTCTTATAGTTTCCGAGATATGGACTATCGATAATTTACACCTTAGGCTCTGCTTCTAACTTGGGCCCAAATTGTAAAATGGTCTTATCTATTGGCGATTTCGTTCCAATTCACATTCCAAGTAATATCCGGCATGCTAATTACATTGCCGGCTGCCAAATTGAATTATCTCTTATAGTTTCCGAGATATGGACTATCGATAATTTACACCTTAGGCTCTGCTTCTAACTTGGGCCCAAATTGTAAAATGGTCTTATCTATTGGCGATTTCGTTCCAATTCACATTCCAAGTAATATTCGGCATGCTAATTACATTGCCGGTTGCCAAATTGCATTATCTCTTATAGTTTCCGAGATATGGACTATCGATAATTTACATCTTAGGCTCTGCTTCTAACTTGGGCCCAAATTGTAAAATGGTCTTATCTATTGGCGATTTCGTTCCAATTCACATTCCAAGTAATATTCGGCATGCTAATTACATTGCCGGTTGCCAAATTGCATTATCTCTTATAGTTTCCGAGATATGGACTATCGATAATTTACACCTTAGGCTCTGCTTCTAACTTGGGCCCAAATTGTAAAATGGTCTTATCTATTGGCGATTTCGTCCCAATTCACATTCCAAGTGATATTCGGCTTGCTAATTAAATTGCCGGTTGCGAAATTGCATTAACTCTTATAGTTTCCGAGATATGGACTATCAATAATTTACACCTTAGGCTCTGCTTCTAACTTGGGCCCAAATTGTAAAATGGTCTTCTCTATAGGCGATTTCGTTCCAATTCACATTCCAAGTAATTTTCGGCATGCTAATTACATTGCCGGTTGCCAAATTGCATTATCTCTTATAGTTTCTGAGATATGGACTATCGATAATTTACACCTTAGGCTCTGCTTCTAACTTGGGCCCAAATTGTAAAATGGTCTTCTCTATTGGCGATTTCGTTCCAATTCACATTCCAAGTAATATTCGGCATGCTAATTACATTGCCGGTTGCCAAATTGCATTATCTCTTATAGTTTCCGAGATATGGACTATCGATAATTTACACCTTAGGCTCTGCTTCTAATTTGGGCCCAAATTGTAAAATCGTCTTATCTATTGGCGATTTCGTTCCAATTCACATTCCAAGTAATATTCGGCATGCTAATTACATTGCCGGTTGCCAAATTGCATTATCTCTTATAGTTTCCGAGATATGGACTATCGGTAATTTACACCTTAGGCTCTGCTTCTAACTTGGGCCCAAATTGTAAAATGGTCTTATCTATTGGCGATTTCGTTCCAATTCACATTCCAAGTAATATCCGGCATGCTAATTACATTGCCGGTTGCCAAATTGAATTATCTCTTATAGTTTCCGAGATATGGACTATCGATAATTTACACCTTAGGCTCTGCTTCTAACTTGGGCCCAAATTGTAAAATGGTCTTATCTATTGGCGATTTCGTTCCAATTCACATTCCAAGTAATATCCGGCATGCTAATTACATTGCCGGCTGCCAAATTGAATTATCTCTTATAGTTTCCGAGATATGGACTATCGATAATTTACACCTTAGGCTCTGCTTCTAACTTGGGCCCAAATTGTAAAATGGTCTTATCTATTGGCGATTTCGTTCCAATTCACATTCCAAGTAATATCCGGCATGCTAATTACATTGCCGGCTGCCAAATTGAATTATCTCTTATAGTTTCCGAGATATGGACTATCGATAATTTACACCTTAGGCTCTGCTTCTAACTTGGGCCCAAATTGTAAAATGGTCTTATCTATTGGCGATTTCGTTCCAATTCACATTCCAAGTAATATTCGGCATGCTAATTACATTGCCGGTTGCCAAATTGCATTATCTCTTATAGTTTCCGAGATATGGACTATCGATAATTTACATCTTAGGCTCTGCTTCTAACTTGGGCCCAAATTGTAAAATGGTCTTATCTATTGGCGATTTCGTTCCAATTCACATTCCAAGTAATATTCGGCATGCTAATTACATTGCCGGTTGCCAAATTGCATTATCTCTTATAGTTTCCGAGATATGGACTATCGATAATTTACACCTTAGGCTCTGCTTCTAACTTGGGCCCAAATTGTAAAATGGTCTTATCTATTGGCGATTTCGTCCCAATTCACATTCCAAGTGATATTCGGCATGCTAATTAAATTGCCGGTTGCGAAATTGCATTAACTCTTATAGTTTCCGAGATATGGACTATCAATAATTTACACCTTAGGCTCTGCTTCTAACTTGGGCCCAAATTGTAAAATGGTCTTCTCTATAGGCGATTTCGTTCCAATTCACATTCCAAGTAATTTTCGGCATGCTAATTACATTGCCGGTTGCCAAATTGCATTATCTCTTATAGTTTCTGAGATATGGACTATCGATAATTTACACCTTAGGCTCTGCTTCTAACTTGGGCCCAAATTGTAAAATGGTCTTCTCTATTGGCGATTTCGTTCCAATTCACATTCCAAGTAATATTCGGCATGCTAATTACATTGCCGGTTGCCAAATTGCATTATCTCTTATAGTTTCCGAGATATGGACTATCGATAATTTACACCTTAGGCTCTGCTTCTAATTTGGGCCCAAATTGTAAAATCGTCTTATCTATTGGCGATTTCGTTCCAATTCACATTCCAAGTAATATTCGGCATGCTAATTACATTGCCGGTTGCCAAATTGCATTATCTCTTATAGTTTCCGAGATATGGACTATCGGTAATTTACACCTTAGGCTCTGCTTCTAACTTGGGCCCAAATTGTAAAATGGTCTTATCTATTGGCGATTTCGTTCCAATTCACATTCCAAGTAATATCCGGCATGCTAATTACATTGCCGGTTGCCAAATTGAATTATCTCTTATAGTTTCCGAGATATGGACTATCGATAATTTACACCTTAGGCTCTGCTTCTAACTTGGGCCCAAATTGTAAAATGGTCTTATCTATTGGCGATTTCGTTCCAATTCACATTCCAAGTAATATCCGGCATGCTAACTACATTGCCGGCTGCCAAATTGAATTATCTCTTATAGTTTCCGAGATATGGACTATCGATAATTTACACCTTAGGCTCTGCTTCTAACTTGGGCCCAAATTGTAAAATGGTCTTATCTATTGGCGATTTCGTTCCAATTCACATTCCAAGTAATATTCGGCATGCTAATTACATTGCCGGTTGCCAAATTGCATTATCTCTTATAGTTTCCGAGATATGGACTATCGATAATTTACATCTTAGGCTCTGCTTCTAACTTGGGCCCAAATTGTAAAATGGTCTTATCTATTGGCGATTTCGTTCCAATTCACATTCCAAGTAATATTCGGCATGCTAATTACATTGCCGGTTGCCAAATTGCATTATCTCTTATAGTTTCCGAGATATGGACTATCGATAATTTACACCTTAGGCTCTGCTTCTAACTTGGGCCCAAATTGTAAAATGGTCTTATCTATTGGCGATTTCGTCCCAATTCACATTCCAAGTGATATTCGGCATGCTAATTAAATTGCCGGTTGCGAAATTGCATTAACTCTTATAGTTTCCGAGATATGGACTATCAATAATTTACACCTTAGGCTCTGCTTCTAACTTGGGCCCAAATTGTAAAATGGTCTTATCTATTGGCGATTTCGTTCCAATTCACATTCCAAGTAATTTTCGGCATGCTAATTAAATTGCCGGTTGCCAAATTGCAATATCTCTTATAGTTTCCGAGATATGGACTATCGATAATTTACACCTGAGGCTCTGCTTCTAACTTGGGCCCAAATTGTAAAATGGTCTTATCTATTGGCGATTTCGTTCCAATTCACATTCCAAGTAATATTCGGCATGCTAATTACATTGCCGGTTGCCAAATTGCATTATCTCTTATAGTTTCCGAGATATGGACTATCGATAATTTACACCTTAGGCTCTGCTTCTAACTTGGGCCCAAATTGTAAAATGGTCTTATCTATTGGCGTTTTCGTTCCAATTCCAAGTAATATTCGGCATGCTAATTACATTGCCGGTTGCCAAATTGCATTATCTCTTATAGTTTCCGAGATATGGACTATCGATAATTTACACCTTAGGCTCTGCTTCTAACTTGGGCCCAAATTGTTAAATGGTCTTACCTATTGGCGATTTCGTTCCAATTCACATTCCAAGTAATATTCGGCATGCTAATTACATTGCCGGTTGCCAAATTGCATTATCTCTTATAGTTTCCGAGATATGGACTATCGATAATTTACACCTTAGGCTCTGCTTCTAACTTGGGCCCAAATTGTAAAATCGTCTTATCTATTGGCGATATCGTTCCAATTCACATTCCAAGTAATATTCGGCATGCTAATTACATTGCCGGTTGGCAAATTGCATTATCTCTTATAGTTTCCGAGATATGGACTATCGATAATTTACACCTTAGGCTCTGCTTCTAACTTGGGCCCAAATTGTAAAATGGTCTTATCTATTGGCGATTTCGTTC
This sequence comes from Rhynchophorus ferrugineus, assembly GCF_030347505.1. Classification (NCBI taxonomy): domain Eukaryota; kingdom Metazoa; phylum Arthropoda; class Insecta; order Coleoptera; family Curculionidae; genus Rhynchophorus; species Rhynchophorus ferrugineus. The sequence continues at coordinate 122,479 of NW_027472625.1, forward strand.
CAATTCACATTCCAAGTAATATCCGGCATGCTAATTACATTGCCGGTTGCCAAATTGAATTATCTCTTATAGTTTCCGAGATATGGACTATCGATAATTTACACCTTAGGCTCTGCTTCTAACTTGGGCCCAAATTGTAAAATGGTCTTATCTATTGGCGATTTCGTTCCAATTCACATTCCAAGTAATATTCGGCATGCTAATTACATTGCCGGTTGCCAAATTGCATTATCTCTTATAGTTTCCGAGATATGGACTATCGATAATTTACATCTTAGGCTCTGCTTCTAACTTGGGCCCAAATTGTAAAATGGTCTTATCTATTGGCGATTTCGTTCCAATTCACATTCCAAGTAATATTCGGCATGCTAATTACATTGCCGGTTGCCAAATTGCATTATCTCTTATAGTTTCCGAGATATGGACTATCGATAATTTACACCTTAGGCTCTGCTTCTAACTTGGGCCCAAATTGTAAAATGGTCTTATCTATTGGCGATTTCGTCCCAATTCACATTCCAAGTGATATTCGGCATGCTAATTACATTGCCGGTTGCGAAATTGCATTATCTCTTATAGTTTCCGAGATATGGACTATCAATAATTTACACCTTAGGCTCTGCTTCTAACTTGGGCCCAAATTGTAAAATGGCCTTATCTATTGGCGATTTCGTTCCAATTCACATTCCAAGTAATATTCGGCATGCTAATTACATTGCCGGTTGCCAAATTGCATTATCTCTTATAGTTTCCGAGATATGGACTATCGATAATTTACACCTTAGGCTCTGCTTCTAACTTGGGCCCAAATTGTAAAATGGTCTTATCTATTGGCGATTTCGTTCCAATTCACATTCCAAGTAATATTCGGCATGCTAATTACATTGCCGGTTGCCAAATTGCATTATCTCTTATAGTTTCCGAGATATGGACTATCGATAATTTACACCTTAGGCTCTGCTTCTAACTTGGGCCCAAATTGTAAAATGGTCTTATCTATTGGCGATTTCGTTCCAATTCACACTCCAAGTAATATTCGGCATGCTAATTACATTGCCGGTTGCGAAATTGCATTATCTCTTATAGTTTCCGAGATATGGACTATCAATAATTTACACCTTAGGCTCTGCTTCTAACTTGGGCCCAAATTGTAAAATGGTCTTATCTATTGGCGATTTCGTTCCAATTCACATTCCAAGTAATATTCGGCATGCTAATTACATTGCCGGTTGCCAAATTGCATTATCTCTTATAGTTTCCGAGATATGGACTATCGATAATTTACACCTTAGGCTCTGCTTCTAACTTGGGCCCAAATTGTAAAATGGTCTTATCTATTGGCGATTTCGTTCCAATTCACATTCCAAGTAATATTCGGCATGCTAATTACATTGCCGGTTGCCAAATTGCATTATCTCTTATAGTTTCCGAGATATGGACTATCGATAATTTACACCTTAGGCTCTGCTTCTAACTTGGGCCCAAATTGTAAAATGGTCTTATCTATTGGCGATTTCGTTCCAATTCACATTCCAAGTAATATTCGGCATGCTAATTACATTGCCGGTTGCCAAATTGCATTATCTCTTATAGTTTCCGAGATATGGACTATCGATAATTTACACCTTAGGCTCTGCTTCTATCTTGGGCCCAAATTGTAAAATGGTCTTCTCTATTGGCGATTTCGTTCCAATTCACATTCCAAGTAATATTCGGCATGCTAATTACATTGCCGGTTGCCAAATTGCATTACCTCTTATAGTTTCCGAGATATGGACTATCGATAATTTACACCTTAGGCTCTGCTTCTAACTTGGGCCCAAATTGTAAAATGGTCTTATCTATTGGCGATTTCGTTCCAATTCACATTCCAAGTAATATTCGGCATGCTAATTACTTTGCCGGTTGCCAAATTGCATTATCTCTTATAGTTTCCGAGATATGGACTATCGATAATTTACACCTTAGGCTCTGCTTCTAACTTGGGCCCAAATTGTAAAATGGTCTTCTCTATTGGCGATTTCGTTCCAATTCACATTCCAAGTAATATTCGGCATGCTAATTACATTGCCGGTTGCCAAGTTGCATTATCTCTTATAGTTTCCGAGATATGGACTATCAATAATTTACACCTTAGGCTCTGCTTCTAACTTGGGCCCAAATTGTAAAATGGTCTTATCTATTGGCGATTTCGTTCCAATTCACATTCCAAGTAATATTCGGAATGCTAATTACATTGCCTGTTGCCAAATTGAATTATCTCTTATAGTTTCCGAGATATGGACTATCGATAATTTACACCTTAGGCTCTGCTTCTAACTTGGGCCCAAATTGTAAAATGGTCTTACCTATTGGCGATTTCGTTCCAATTCACATTCCAAGTAATATTCGGCATGCTAATTACATTGCCGGTTGCCAAATTGCATTATCTCTTATAGTTTCCGAGATATGGACTATCGATAATTTACACCTTAGGCTCTGCTTCTAACTTGGGCCCAAATTGTAAAATGGTCTTATCTATTGGCGATTTCGTTCCAATTCACATTCCAATTAATATTCGGCATGCTAATTACATTGCCGGTTGCCAAATTGCATTATCTCTTATAGTTTCCGAGATATGGACTATCGATAATTTACACCTTAGGCTCTGCTTCTAACTTGGGCCCAAATTGTAAAATGGTCTTATCTATTGGCGATTTCGTTCCAATTCACATTCCAAGTCATATTCGGCATGCTAATTACATTGCCGTTTGCCAAATTGCATTATCTCTTATAGTTTCCGAGATATGGACTATCGATAATTTACACCTTAGGCTCTGCTTCTAACTTGGGCCCAAATTGTAAAATGGTCTTATCTATTGGCGATTTCGTTCCAATTCACATTCCAAGTAATATTCGGCATGCTAATTACATTGCCGGTTGCCAAATTGCATTATATCTTATAGTTTCCGAGATATGGACTATCGATAATTTAAACCTTAGGCTCTGCTTCTAACTTGGGCCCAAATTGTAAAATGGTCTTATCTATTGGCGATTTCGTTCCAATTCACATTCCAAGTAATATTCGGCATGCTAATTACATTGCCGGTTGCCAAATTGAATTATCTCTTATAGTTTCCGAGATATGGACTATCGATAATTTACACCTTAGGCTCTGCTTCTAACTTGGGCCCAAATTGTAAAATGGTCTTACCTATTGGCGATTTCGTTCCAATTCACATTCCAAGTAATATTCGGCATGCCAATTACATTGCCGGTTGCCAAATTGCATTATCTCTTATAGTTTCCGAGATATGGACTATCGATAATTTACACTTTAGGCTCTGCTTCTAACTTGGGCCCAAATTGTAAAATGGTCTTATCTATTGGCGATTTCGTTCCAATTCACATTCCAAGTAATATTCGGCATGCTAATTACATTGCCGGTTGCCAAATTGCATTATCTCTTATAGTTTCCGAGATATGGACTATCGATAATTTACACCTTAGGCTCTGCTTCTAACTTGGGCCCAAATTGTAAAATCGTCTTATCTATTGGCGATTTCGTTCCAATTCACATTCCAAGTAATATTCGGCATGCTAATTACATTACCGGTTGCCAAATTGCATTATCTCTTATAGTTTCCGAGATATGGACTATCGGTAATTTACACCTTAGGCTCTGCTTCTAACTTGGGCCCAAATTATAAAATGGTCTTATCTATTGGCGATTTCGTTCCAATTCACATTCCAAGTAATATCCGGCATGCTAATTACATTGACGGTTGCCAAATTGAATTACCTCTTATAGTTTCCGAGATATGGACTATCGATAATTTACACCTTAGGCTCTGCTTCTAACTTGGGCCCAAATTGTAAAATGGTCTTACCTATTGGCGATTTCGTTCCAATTCACATTCCAAGTAATATTCGGCATGCTAATTACATTGCCGGTTGCCAAATTGCATTATCTCTTATAGTTTCCGAGATATGGACTATCGATAATTTACATCTTAGGCTCTGCTTCTAACTTGGGCCCAAATTGTAAAATCGTCTTATCTAATGGCGATTTCGTTCCAATTCACATTCCAAGTAATATTCGGCATGCTAATTACATTGCCGGTTGCCAAATTGCATTAGCTCTTATAGTTTCCGAGATATGGACTATCGATAATTTACACCTTAGGCTCTGCTTCTAACTTGGGCCCAAATTGTAAAATGGTCTTATCTATTGGCGATTTCGTTCCAATTCACATTCCAAGTAATATCCGGCATGCTAATTACATTGCCGGTTGCCAAATTGAATTATCTCTTATAGTTTCCGAGATATGGACTATCGATAATTTACACCTTAGGCTCTGCTTCTAACTTGGGCCCAAATTGTAAAATGGTCTTATCTATTGGCGATTTCGTTCCAATTCACATTCCAAGTAATATTCGGCATGCTAATTACATTGCCGGTTGCCAAATTGCATTATCTCTTATAGTTTCCGAGATATGGACTATCGATAATTTACATCTTAGGCTCTGCTTCTAACTTGGGCCCAAATTGTAAAATGGTCTTATCTATTGGCGATTTCGTTCCAATTCACATTCCTAGTAATATTCGACATGCTAATTACATTGCCGGTTGCCAAATTGCATTATCTCTTATAGTTTCCGAGATATGGACTATCGATAATTTACACCTTAGGCTCTACTTCTAACTTGGGCCCAAATTGTAAAATGGTCTTATCTATTGGCGATTTCGTCCCAATTCACATTCCAAGTGATATTCGGCATGCTAATTACATTGCCGGTTGCGAAATTGCATTATCTCTTATAGTTTCCGAGATATGGAATATCAATAATTTACACCTTAGGCTCTGCTTCTAACTTGGGCCCAAATTGTAAAATGGTCTTATCTATTGGCGATTTCGTTCCAATTCACATTCCAAGTAATATTCGGCATGCTAATTACATTGCCGGTTGCCAAATTGCATTATCTCTTATAGTTTCCGAGATATGGACTATCGATAATTTACACCTTAGGCTCTGCTTCTAACTTGGGCCCAAATTGTAAAATGGTCTTATCTATTGGCGATTTCGTTCCAATTCACATTCCAAGTAATATTCGGCATGCTAATTACATTGCCGGTTGCCAAATTGCATTATCTCTTATAGTTTCCGAGATATGGACTATCGATAATTTACACCTTAGGCTCTGCTTCTAACTTGGGCCCAAATTGTAAAATGGTCTTATCTATTGGCGATTTCGTTCCAATTCACATTCCAAGTAATATTCGGCATGCTAATTACATTGCCGGTTGCCAAATTGCATTATCTCTTATAGTTTCCGAGATATGGACTATCGATAATTTACACCTTAGGCTCTGCTTCTAACTTGGGCCCAAATTGTAAAATGGTCTTATCTATTGGCGATTTCGTTCCAATTCTCATTCCAAGTAATATTCGGCATGCTAATTACATTGCCGGTTGCCAAATTGTATTATCTCTTATAGTTTCCCAGATATGGACTATCGATAATTTACACCTTAGGCTCTGCTTCTAACTTGGGCCCAAATTGTAAAATGGTCTTATCTATTGGCGATTTCGTTCCAATTCACACTCCAAGTAATATTCGGCATGCTAATTACATTGCCGGTTGCCAAATTGCATTATCTCTTATAGTTTCCGAGATATGGACTATCGATAATTTACACCTTAGGCTCTGCTTCTAACTTGGGCCCAAATTGTAAAATGGTCTTATCTATTGGCGATTTCGTTCCATTTCACATTCCAAGTAATATTCGGCATGCTAATTACATTGCCGGTTGCCAAATTGCATTATCTCTTATAGTTTCCGAGATATGGACTATCGATAATTTACACCTTAGGCTCTGTTTCTAACTTGGGCCCAAATTGTAAAATGGTCTTATCTATTGGCGATTTCGTTCCAATTCTCATTCCAAGTAATATTCGGCATGCTAATTACATTGCCGGTTGCCAAATTGCATTATCTCTTATAGTTTCCGAGATATGGACTATCGATAATTTACACCTTAGGCTCTGCTTCTAACTTGGGCCCAAATTGTAAAATGGTCTTATCTATTGGCGATTTCGTTCCAATTCACATTCCAAGTAATATTCGGCATGCTAATTACATTGCCGGTTGCGAAATTGCATTATCTCTTATAGTTTCCGAGATATGGAATTGCATTATCTCTTATAGTTTCCGAGATATAGACTATCGATAATTTACACCTTAGGCTCTGCTTCTAACTTGGGCCCAAATTGTAAAATGGTCTTATCTATTGGCGATTTCGTTCCAATTCACATTCCAAGTAATATTCGGCATGCTAATTACATTGCCGTTTGCCAAATTGCATTACCTCTTATAGTTTCCGAGATATGGACTATCGATAATTTACACCTTAGGCTCTGCTTCTAACTTGGGCCCAAATTGTAAAATGGTCTTATCTATTGGCGATTTCGTTCCAATTCACATTCCAAGTAATATTCGGCATGCTAATTACATTGTCGGTTGCGAAATTGCATTATCTCTTATAGTTTCCGAGATATGGACTATCAATAATTTACACCTTAGGCTCTGCTTCTAACTTGGGCCCAAATTGTAAAATGGTCTTATCTATTGGCGATTTCGTTCCAATTCACATTCCAAGTAATATTCGGCATGCTAATTACATTGTCGGTTGCCAAATTGCATTATCTCTTATAGTTTCCGAGATATGGACTATCGATAATTTACACCTTAGGCTCTGCTTCTAACTTGGGCCCAAATTGTAAAATGGTCTTATCTATTGGCGATTTCGTTCCAATTCACATTCCGAGTAATATTCGGCATGCTAATTACATTGCCGGTTGCCAAATTGCATTATCTCTTATAGTTTCCGAGATATGGACTATCGATAATTTACACCTTAGGCTCTGCTTCTAACTTGGGCCCAAATTGTAAAATGGTCTTATCTATTGGCGATTTCGTTCCAATTCACATTCCAAGTAATATTCGGCATGCTAATTACATTGCCGGTTGCCAAATTGCATTATCTCTTATAGTTTCCGAGATATGGACTATCGATAATTTACACCTTAGGCTCTGCTTCTAACTTGGGCCCAAATTGTAAAATGGTCTTATCTATTGGCGATTTCGTTCCAATTCACATTCCAAGTAATATTCGGCATGCTAATTACATTGCCGGTTGCCAAATTGCATTATCTCTTATAGTTTCCGAGATATGGACTATCGATAATTTACACCATAGGCTCTGCTTATAACTTGGGCCCAAATTGTAAAATGGTCTTATCTATTGGCGATTTCGTTCCAATTCACATTCCAAGTAATATTCGGCATGCTAATTACATTGCCGGTTGCCAAATTGCATTATCTCTTATAGTTTCCGAGATATGGACTATCGATAATTTACACCTTAGGCTCTGCTTCTAACTTGGGCCCAAATTGTAAAATGGTCTTATCTATTGGCGATTTCGTTCCAATTCACATTCCAAGTAATATTCGGCATGCTAATTACATTGCCGGTTGCCAAATTGCATTATCTCTTATAGTTTCCGAGATATGGACTATCGATAATTTACACCTTAGGATCTGCTTCTAACTTGGGCCCAAATTGTAAAATGGTCTTATCTATTGGCGATTTCGTTCAAATTCACATTCCAAGTAATATTCGGCATGCTAATTACATTGCCGGTTGCCAAATTGCATTATCTCTTATAGTTTCCGAGATATGGACTATCGATAATTTACACCTTAGGCTCTGCTTCTAACTTGGGCCCAAATTGTAAAATGGTCTTATCTATTGGCGATTTCGTCCCAATTCACATTCCAAGTGATATTCGGCATGCTCATTACATTGCCGGTTGCGAAATTGCATTATCTCTTATAGTTTCCGAGATATGGACTATCAATAATTTACACCTTAGGCTCTGCTTCTAACTTGGGCCCAAATTGTAAAATGGTCTTATCTATTGGCGATTTCGTTCCAATTCACATTCCAAGTAATATTCGGCATGCTAATTACATTGCCGGTTGCCAAATTGCATTATCTCTTATAGTTTCCGAGATATGGACTATCGATAATTTACACCTTAGGCTCTGCTTCTAACTTGGGCCCAAATTGTAAAATGGTCTTATCTATTGGCGATTTCGTTCCAATTCACATTCCAAGTAATATTCGGCATGCTAATTACATTGCCGGTTGCCAAATTGCATTATCTCTTATAGTTTCCGAGATATGGACTATCAATAATTTACACCTTAGGCTCTGCTTCTAACTTGGGCCCAAATTGTAAAATGGTCTTATCTATTGGCGATTTCGTTCCAATTCACATTCCAAGTAATATTCGGCATGCTAATTACATTGCCGGTTGCCAAATTGCATTATCTCTTATAGTTTCCGAGATATGGACTATCGATAATTTACACCATAGGCTCTGCTTATAACTTGGGCCCAAATTGTAAAATGGTCTTATCTATTGGCGATTTCGTTCCAATTCACATTCCAAGTAATATTCGGCATGCTAATTACATTGCCGGTTGCCAAATTGCATTATCTCTTATAGTTTCCGAGATATGGACTATCGATAATTTACACCTTAGGCTCTGCTTCTAACTTGGGCCCAAATTGTAAAATGGTCTTATCTATTGGCGATTTCGTTCCAATTCACATTCCAAGTAATATTCGGCATGCTAATTACATTGCCGGTTGCCAAATTGCATTATCTCTTATAGTTTCCGAGATATGGACTATCGATAATTTACACCTTAGGATCTGCTTCTAACTTGGGCCCAAATTGTAAAATGGTCTTATCTATTGGCGATTTCGTTCAAATTCACATTCCAAGTAATATTCGGCATGCTAATTACATTGCCGGTTGCCAAATTGCATTATCTCTTATAGTTTCCGAGATATGGACTATCGATAATTTACACCTTAGGCTCTGCTTCTAACTTGGGCCCAAATTGTAAAATGGTCTTATCTATTGGCGATTTCGTCCCAATTCACATTCCAAGTGATATTCGGCATGCTCATTACATTGCCGGTTGCGAAATTGCATTATCTCTTATAGTTTCCGAGATATGGACTATCAATAATTTACACCTTAGGCTCTGCTTCTAACTTGGGCCCAAATTGTAAAATGGTCTTATCTATTGGCGATTTCGTTCCAATTCACATTCCAAGTAATATTCGGCATGCTAATTACATTGCCGGTTGCCAAATTGCATTATCTCTTATAGTTTCCGAGATATGGACTATCGATAATTTACACCTTAGGCTCTGCTTCTAACTTGGGCCCAAATTGTAAAATGGTCTTATCTATTGGCGATTTCGTTCCAATTCACATTCCAAGTAATATTCGGCATGCTAATTACATTGCCGGTTGCCAAATTGCATTATCTCTTATAGTTTCCGAGATATGGACTATCGATAATTTACACCTTAGGCTCTGCTTCTAACTTGGGCCCAAATTGTAAAATGGTCTTATCTATTGGCGATTTCGTTCCAATTCACATTCCAAGTAATATTCGGCATGCTAATTACATTGCCGGTTGCCAAATTGCATTATCTCTTATAGTTTCCGAGATATGGACTATCAATAATTTACACCTTAGGCTCTGCTTCTAACTTGGGCCCAAATTGTAAAATGGTCTTATCTATTGGCGATTTCGTTCCAATTCACATTCCAAATAATATTCGGCATGATAATTACATTGCCGGTTGCCAAATTGCATTATCTCTTATAGTTTCTGAGATATGGACTATCGATAATTTACACCTTAGGCTCTGCTTCTAACTTGGGCCCAAATTGTAAAATGGCCTTATCTATTGGCGATTTCGTTCCAATTCACATTCCAAGTAATATTCGGCATGCTAATTACATTGCCGGTTGCCAAATTGCATTATCTCTTATAGTTTCCGAGATATGGACTATCGATAATTTACACCTTAGGCTCTGCTTCTAACTTGGGCCCAAATTGTAAAATGGTCTTACCTATTGGCGATTTCGTTCTAATTCACACTCCAAGTAATATTCGGCATGCTAATTACATTGCCGGTTGCGAAATTGCATTATCTCTTATAGTTTCCGAGATATGGACTATCAATAATTTACACCTTAGGCTCTGCTTCTAACTTGGGCCCAAATTCTAAAATGGTCTTATCTATTGGCGATTTCGTTCCAATTCACATTCCAAGTAATATTCGGCATGCTAATTACATTGCCGGTTGCCAAATTGCATTATCTCTTATAGTTTCCGAGATATGGACTATCGATAATTTACACCTTAGGCTCTGCTTCTAACTTGGGCCCAAATTGTAAAATGGTCTTATCTATTGGCGATTTCGTTCTAATTCACATTCCAAGTAATATTCGGCATGCTAATTACATTGCCGGTTGCCAAATTGCATTATCTCTTATAGTTTCCGAGATATGGACTATCGATAATTTACATCTTAGGCTCTGCTTCTAACTTGGGCCCAAATTGTAAAATCGTCTTATCTATTGGCGATTTCGTTCCAATTCACATTCCAAGTAATATTCGGCATGCTAATTACATTGCCGGTTGCCAAATTGCATTATCTCTTATAGTTTCCGAGATATGGACTATCGATAATTTACACCTTAGGCTCTGCTTCTAACTTGGGCCCAAATTGTAAAATGGTCTTATCTATTGGCGATTTCGTTCCAATTCACATTCCAAGTAATATTCGGCATGCTAATTACATTGCCGGTTGCCAAATTGCATTATCTCTTATAGTTTCCGAGATATCGACTATCGATAATTTACACCTTAGGCTCTGCTTCTAACTTGGGCCCAAATTGTAAAATGGTCTTATCTATTGGCGATTTCGTTCCAATTCACATTCCAAGTAATATTCGGCATGCTAATTACATTGCCGGTTGCCAAATTGCATTATCTCTTATAGTTTCCGAGATATGGACTATCGATAATTTACACCTTAGGCTCTGCTTCTAACTTGGGCCCAAATTGTAAAATGGTCTTATCTATTGGCGATTTCGTTCCAATTCTCATTCCAAGTAATATTCGGCATGCTAATTACATTGCCGGTTGCCAAATTGCATTATCTCTTATAGTTTCCGAGATATGGACTATCGATAATTTACACCTTAGGCTCTGCTTCTAACTTGGGCCCAAATTGTAAAATGGTCTTATCTATTGGCGATTTCGTTCCAATTCACACTCCAAGTAATATTCGGCATGCTAATTACATTGCCGGTTGCGAAATTGCATTATCTCTTATAGTTTCCGAGATATGGAATTGCATTATCTCTTATAGTTTCCGAGATATGGACTATCGATAATTTACACCTTAGGCTCTGCTTCTAACTTGGGCCCAAATTGTAAAATGGTCTTATCTATTGGCGATTTCGTTCCAATTCACATTCCAAGTAATATTCGGCATGCTAATTACATTGCCGTTTGCCAAATTGCATTACCTCTTATAGTTTCCGAGATATGGACTATCGATAATTTACACCTTAGGCTCTGCTTCTAACTTGGGCCCAAATTGTAAAATGGTCTTATCTATTGGCGATTTCGTTCCAATTCACATTCCAAGTAATATTCGGCATGCTAATTACATTGTCGGTTGCGAAATTGCATTATCTCTTATAGTTTCCGAGATATGGACTATCAATAATTTACACCTTAGGCTCTGCTTCTAACTTGGGCCCAAATTGTAAAATGGTCTTATCTATTGGCGATTTCGTTCCAATTCACATTCCAAGTAATATTCGGCATGCTAATTACATTGTCGGTTGCCAAATTGCATTATCTCTTATAGTTTCCGAGATATGGACTATCGATAATTTACACCTTAGGCTCTGCTTCTAACTTGGGCCCAAATTGTAAAATGGTCTTATCTATTGGCGATTTCGTTCCAATTCACATTCCGAGTAATATTCGGCATGCTAATTACATTGCCGGTTGCCAAATTGCATTATCTCTTATAGTTTCCGAGATATGGACTATCGATAATTTACACCTTAGGCTCTGCTTCTAACTTGGGCCCAAATTGTAAAATGGTCTTATCTATTGGCGATTTCGTTCCAATTCACATTCCAAGTAATATTCGGCATGCTAATTACATTGCCGGTTGCCAAATTGCATTAACTCTTATAGTTTCCGAGATATGGACTATCGATAATTTACACCTTAGGCTCTGCTTCTAACTTGGGCCCAAATTGTAAAATGGTCTTATCTATTGGCGATTTCGTTCCAATTCACATTCCATGTAATATTCGGCATGCTAATTACATTGCCGGTTGCCAAATTGCATTATCTCTTATAGTTTCCGAGATATGGACTATCGATAATTTACACCATAGTCTCTGCTTATAACTTGGGCCCAAATTGTAAAATGGTCTTATCTATTGGCGATTTCGTTCCAATTCACATTCCAAGTAATATTCGGCATGCTAATTACATTGCCGGTTGCCAAATTGCATTATCTCTTATAGTTTCCGAGATATGGACTATCGATAATTTACACCTTAGGCTCTGCTTCTAACTTGGGCCCAAATTGTAAAATGGTCTTATCTATTGGCGATTTCGTTCCAATTCACATTCCAAGTAATATTCGGCATGCTAATTACATTGCCGGTTGCCAAATTGCATTATCTCTTATAGTTTCCGAGATATGGACTATCGATAATTTACACCTTAGGATCTGCTTCTAACTTGGGCCCAAATTGTAAAATGGTCTTATCTATTGGCGATTTCGTTCAAATTCACATTCCAAGTAATATTCGGCATGCTAATTACATTGCCGGTTGCCAAATTGCATTATCTCTTATAGTTTCCGAGATATGGACTATCGATAATTTACACCTTAGGCTCTGCTTCTAACTTGGGCCCAAATTGTAAAATGGTCTTATCTATTGGCGATTTCGTCCCAATTCACATTCCAAGTGATATTCGGCATGCTCATTACATTGCCGGTTGCGAAATTGCATTATCTCTTATAGTTTCCGAGATATGGACTATCAATAATTTACACCTTAGGCTCTGCTTCTAACTTGGGCCCAAATTGTAAAATGGTCTTATCTATTGGCGATTTCGTTCCAATTCACATTCCAAGTAATATTCGGCATGCTAATTACATTGCCGGTTGCCAAATTGCATTATCTCTTATAGTTTCCGAGATATGGACTATCGATAATTTACACCTTAGGCTCTGCTTCTAACTTGGGCCCAAATTGTAAAATGGTCTTATCTATTGGCGATTTCGTTCCAATTCACATTCCAAGTAATATTCGGCATGCTAATTACATTGCCGGTTGCCAAATTGCATTATCTCTTATAGTTTCCGAGATATGGACTATCGATAATTTACACCTTAGGCTCTGCTTCTAACTTGGGCCCAAATTGTAAAATGGTCTTATCTATTGGCTATTTCGTTCCAATTCACATTCCAAGTAATATTCGGCATGCTAATTACATTGCCGTTTGCCAAATTGCATTATCTCTTATAGTTTCCGAGATATGGACTATCAATAATTTACACCTTAGGCTCTGCTTCTAACTTGGGCCCAAATTGTAAAATGGTCTTATCTATTGGCGATTTCGTTCCAATTCACATTCCAAATAATATTCGGCATGATAATTACATTGCCGGTTGCCAAATTGCATTATCTCTTATAGTTTCCGAGATATGGACTATCGATAATTTACACCTTAGGTTCTGCTTCTAACTTGGGCCCAAATTGTAAAATGGCCTTATCTATTGGCGATTTCGTTCCAATTCACATTCCAAGTAATATTCGGCATGCTAATTACATTGCCGGTTGCCAAATTGCATTATCTCTTATAGTTTCCGAGATATGGACTATCGATAATTTACACCTTAGGCTCTGCTTCTAACTTGGGCCCAAATTGTAAAATGGTCTTATCTATTGGCGATTTCGTTCCAATTCACATTCCAAGTAATATTCGGCATGCTAATTACATTGCCGGTCGCCAAATTGCATTATCTCTTATAGTTTCCGAGATATGGACTATCGATAATTTACACCTTAGGCTCTGCTTCTAACTTGGGCCCAAATTGTAAAATGGTCTTATCTATTGGCGATTTCGTTCTAATTCACATTCCAAGTAATATTCGGCATGCTAATTACATTGCCGGTTGCCAAATTGCATTATCTCTTATAGTTTCCGAGATATGGACTATCGATAATTTACACCTTAGGCTCTGCTTCTAACTTGGGCCCAAATTGTAAAATGGTCTTATCTATTGGCGATTTCGTCCCAATTCACATTCCAAGTGATATTCGGCATGCTAATTACATTGCCGATTGCGAAATTGCATTATCTCTTATAGTTTCCGAGATATGGACTATCAATAATTTACACCTCAGGCTCTGCTTCTAACTTGGGCCCAAATTGTAAAATGGTCTTATCTATTGGCGATTTCGTTCCAATTCACATTCCAAGTAATATTCGGCATGCTAATTACATTGCCGGTTGCCAAATTGCATTATCTCTTATAGTTTCCGAGATATGGACTATCGATAATTTACACCTTAGGCTCTGCTTCTAACTTGGGCCCAAATTGTAAAATCGTCTTATCTATTGGCGATATCGTTCCAATTCACATTCCAAGTAATATTCGGCATGCTAATTACATTGCCGGTTGCCAAATTGCATTATCTCTTATAGTTTCCGAGATATGGACTATCGATAATTTACACCTTAGGCTCTGCTTCTAACTTGGGCCCAAATTGTAAAATGGTCTTATCTATTGGCGATTTCGTTCCAATTCACATTCCAAGTAATATCCGGCATGCTAATTACATTGCCGGTTGCTAAATTGAATTATCTCTTATAGTTTCCGAGATATGGACTATCGATAATTTACACCTTAGGCTCTGCTTCTAACTTGGGCCCAAATTGTAAAATGGTCTTATCTATTGGCGATTTCGTTCCAATTCACATTCCAAGTAATATTCGGCATGCTAATTACATTGCCGGTTGCCAAATTGCATTATCTCTTATAGTTTCCGAGATATGGACTATCGATAATTTACATCTTAGGCTCTGCTTCTAACTTGGGCCCAAATTGTAAAATGGTCTTATCTATTGGCGATTTCGTTCCAATTCACATTCCAAGTAATATTCGGCATGCTAATTACATTGCCGGTTGCCAAATTGCATTATCTCTTATAGTTTCCGAGATATGGACTATCGATAATTTACACCTTAGGCTCTGCTTCTAACTTGGGCCCAAATTGTAAAATGGTCTTATCTATTGGCGATTTCGTCCCAATTCACATTCCAAGTGATATTCGGCATGCTAATTACATTGCCGGTTGCGAAATTGCATTATCTCTTATAGTTTCCGAGATATGGACTATCAATAATTTACACCTTAGGCTCTGCTTCTAACTTGGGCCCAAATTGTAAAATGGCCTTATCTATTGGCGATTTCGTTCCAATTCACATTCCAGGTAATATTCGGCATGCTAATTACATTGCCGGTTGCCAAATTGCATTATCTCTTACAGTTTCCGAGATATGGACTATCGATAATTTACACCTTAGGCTCTGCTTCTAACTTGGGCCCAAATTGTAAAATGGTCTTATCTATTGGCGATTTCATTCCAATTCACATTCCAAGTAATATTCGGCATGCTAATTACATTGCCGGTTGCCAAATTGCATTATCTCTTATAGTTCCCGAGATATGGACTATCGATAATTTACACCTTAGGCTCTGCTTCTAACTTGGGCCCAAATTGTAAAATGGTCTTATCTATTGGCGATTTCGTTCCAATTCACACTCCAAGTAATATTCGGCATGCTAATTACATTGCCGGTTGCGAAATTGCATTATCTCTTATAGTTTCCGAGATATGGACTATCAATAATTTACACCTTAGGCTCTGCTTCTAACTTGGGCCCAAATTGTAAAATGGTCTTATCTATTGGCGATTTCGTTCCAATTCACATTCCAAGTAATATTCGGCATGCTAATTACATTGCCGGTTGCCAAATTGCATTATCTCTTATAGTTTCCGAGATATGGACTATCGATAATTTACACCTTAGGCTCTGCTTCTAACTTGGGCCCAAATTGTAAAATGGTCTTATCTATTGGCGATTTCGTTCCAATTCACATTCCAAGTAATATTCGGCATGCTAATTACATTGCCGGTTGCCAAATTGCATTATCTCTTATAGTTTCCGAGATATGGACTATCGATAATTTACACCTTAGGCTCTGCTTCTAACTTGGGCCCAAATTGTAAAATGGTCTTATCTATTGGCGATTTCGTTCCAATTCACATTCCAAGTAATATTCGGCATGCTAATTACATTGCCGGTTGCCAAATTGCATTATCTCTTATAGTTTCCGAGATATGGACTATCGATAATTTACACCTTAGGCTCTGCTTCTATCTTGGGCCCAAATTGTAAAATGGTCTTCTCTATTGGCGATTTCGTTCCAATTCACATTCCAAGTAATATTCGGCATGCTAATTACATTGCCGGTTGCCAAATTGCATTACCTCTTATAGTTTCCGAGATATGGACTATCGATAATTTACACCTTAGGCTCTGCTTCTAACTTGGGCCCAAATTGTAAAATGGTCTTATCTATTGGCGATTTCGTTCCAATTCACATTCCAAGTAATATTCGGCATGCTAATTACTTTGCCGGTTGCCAAATTGCATTATCTCTTATAGTTTCCGAGATATGGACTATCGATAATTTACACCTTAGGCTCTGCTTCTAACTTGGGCCCAAATTGTAAAATGGTCTTATCTATTGGCGATTTCGTTCCAATTCACATTCCAAGTAATATTCGGAATGCTAATTACATTGCCTGTTGCCAAATTGAATTATCTCTTATAGTTTCCGAGATATGGACTATCGATAATTTACACCTTAGGCTCTGCTTCTAACTTGGGCCCAAATTGTAAAATGGTCTTATCTATTGGCGATTTCGTTCCAATTCACAGTCCAAGTAATATTCGGCATGCTAATTACATTGCCGTTTGCCAAATTGCATTATCTCTTATAGTTTCCGAGATATGGACTATCGATAATTTACACCTTAGGCTCTGCTTCTAACTTGGGCCCAAATTGTAAAATGGTCTTATCTATTGGCGATTTCGTTCCAATTCACATTCCAAGTAATATTCGGCATGCTAATTACATTGCCGGTTGCCAAATTGCATTATATCTTATAGTTTCCGAGATATGGACTATCGATAATTTACACCTTAGGCTCTGCTTCTAACTTGGGCCCAAATTGTAAAATGGTCTTATCTATTGGCGATTTCGTTCCAATTCACATTCCAAGTAATATTCGGCATGCTAATTACATTGCCGGTTGCCAAATTGAATTATCTCTTATAGTTTCCGAGATATGGACTATCGATAATTTACACCTTAGGCTCTGCTTCTAACTTGGGCCCAAATTGTAAAATGGTCTTACCTATTGGCGATTTCGTTCCAATTCACATTCCAAGTAATATTCGGCATGCTAATTACATTGCCGGTTGCCAAATTGCATTATCTCTTATAGTTTCCGAGATATGGACTATCGATAATTTACACCTTAGGCTCTGCTTCTAACTTGGGCCCAAATTGTAAAATGGTCTTATCTATTGGCGATTTCGTTCCAATTCACATTCCAAGTAATATTCGGCATGCTAATTACATTGCCGGTTGCCAAATTGCATTATCTCTTATAGTTTCCGAGATATGGACTATCGATAATTTACACCTTAGGCTCTGCTTCTAACTTGGGCCCAAATTGTAAAATCGTCTTATCTATTGGCGATTTCGTTCCAATTCACATTCCAAGTAATATTCGGCATGCTAATTACATTGCCGGTTGCCAAATTGCATTATCTCTTATAGTTTCCGAGATATGGACTATCGGTAATTTACACCTTAGGCTCTGCTTCTAACTTGGGCCCAAATTATAAAATGGTCTTATCTATTGGCGATTTCGTTCCAATTCACATTCCAAGTAATATCCGGCATGCTAATTACATTGACGGTTGCCAAATTGAATTACCTCTTATAGTTTCCGAGATATGGACTATCGATAATTTACACCTTAGGCTCTGCTTCTAACTTGGGCCCAAATTGTAAAATGGTCTTACCTATTGGCGATTTCGTTCCAATTCACATTCCAAGTAATATTCGGCATGCTAATTACATTGCCGGTTGCCAAATTGCATTATCTCTTATAGTTTCCGAGATATGGACTATCGATAATTTACATCTTAGGCTCTGCTTCTAACTTGGGCCCAAATTGTAAAATCGTCTTATCTATTGGCGATTTCGTTCCAATTCACATTCCAAGTAATATTCGGCATGCTAATTACATTGCCGGTTGCCAAATTGCATTAGCTCTTATAGTTTCCGAGATATGGACTATCGATAATTTACACCTTAGGCTCTGCTTCTAACTTGGGCCCAAATTGTAAAATGGTCTTATCTATTGGCGATTTCGTTCCATTTCACATTCCAAGTAATATCCGGCATGCTAATTACATTGCCGGTTGCCAAATTGAATTATCTCTTATAGTTTCCGAGATATGGACTATCGATAATTTACACCTTAGGCTCTGCTTCTAACTTGGGCCCAAATTGTAAAATGGTCTTATCTATTGGCGATTTCGTTCCAATTCACATTCCAAGTAATATTCGGCATGCTAATTACATTGCCGGTTGCCAAATTGCATTATCTCTTATAGTTTCCGAGATATGGACTATCGATAATTTACATCTTAGGCTCTGCTTCTAACTTGGGCCCAAATTGTAAAATGGTCTTATCTATTGGCGATTTCGTTCCAATTCACATTCCAAGTAATATTCGACATGCTAATTACATTGCCGGTTGCCAAATTGCATTATCTCTTATAGTTTCCGAGATATGGACTATCGATAATTTACACCTTAGGCTCTACTTCTAACTTGGGCCCAAATTGTAAAATGGTCTTATCTATTGGCGATTTCGTCCCAATTCACATTCCAAGTGATATTCGGCATGCTAATTACATTGCCGGTTGCGAAATTGCATTATCTCTTATAGTTTCCGAGATATGGACTATCAATAATTTACACCTTAGGCTCTGCTTCTAACTTGGGCCCAAATTGTAAAATGGTCTTATCTATTGGCGATTTCGTTCCAATTCACATTCCAAGTAATATTCGGCATGCTAATTACATTGCCGGTTGCCAAATTGCATTATCTCTTATAGTTTCCGAGATATGGACTATCGATAATTTACACCTTAGGCTCTGCTTCTAACTTGGGCCCAAATTGTAAAATGGTCTTATCTATTGGCGATTTCGTTCCAATTCACATTCCAAGTAATATTCGGCATGCTAATTACATTGCCGGTTGCCAAATTGCATTATCTCTTATAGTTTCCGAGATATGGACTATCGATAATTTACACCTTAGGCTCTGCTTCTAACTTGGGCCCAAATTGTAAAATGGTCTTATCTATTGGCGATTTCGTTCCAATTCACATTCCAAGTAATATTCGGCATGCTAATTACATTGCCGGTTGCCAAATTGCATTATCTCTTATAGTTTCCGAGATATGGACTATCGATAATTTACACCTTAGGCTCTGCTTCTAACTTGGGCCCAAATTGTAAAATGGTCTTATCTATTGGCGATTTCGTTCCAATTCTCATTCCAAGTAATATTCGGCATGCTAATTACATTGCCGGTTGCCAAATTGTATTATCTCTTATAGTTTCCGAGATATGGACTATCGATAATTTACACCTTAGGCTCTGCTTCTAACTTGGGCCCAAATTGTAAAATGGTCTTATCTATTGGCGATTTCGTTCCAATTCACACTCCAAGTAATATTCGGCATGCTAATTACATTACCGGTTGCCAAATTGCATTATCTCTTATAGTTTCCGAGATATGGACTATCGATAATTTACACCTTAGGCTCTGCTTCTAACTTGGGTCCAAATTGTAAAATGGTCTTATCTATTGGCGATTTCGTTCCATTTCACATTCCAAGTAATATTCGGCATGCTAATTACATTGCCGGTTGCCAAATTGCATTATCTCTTATAGTTTCCGAGATATGGACTATCGATAATTTACACCTTAGGCTCTGCTTCTAACTTGGGCCCAAATTGTAAAATGGTCTTATCTATTGGCGATTTCGTTCCAATTCACATTCCAAGTAATATTCGGCATGCTAATTACATTGCCGGTTGCCAAATTGCATTATCTCTTATAGTTTCCGAGATATGGACTATCGATAATTTACACCTTAGGCTCTGCTTCTAACTTGGGCCCAAATTGTAAAATGGTCTTATCTATTGGCGATTTCGTTCCAATTCTCATTCCAAGTAATATTCGGCATGCTAATTACATTGCCGGTTGCCAAATTGCATTATCTCTTATAGTTTCCGAGATATGGACTATCGATAATTTACACCTTAGGCTCTGCTTCTAACTTGCGCCCAAATTGTAAAATGGTCTTATCTATTGGCGATTTCGTTCCAATTCACACTCCAAGTAATATTCGGCTTGATAATTACATTGCCGGTTGCGAAATTGCATTATCTCTTATAGTTTCCGAGATATGGACTATCAATAATTTACACCTTAGGCTCTGCTTCTAACTTGGGCCCAAATTGTAAAATGGTCTTATCTATTGGCGATTTCGTTCCAATTCACATTCCAAGTAATATTCGGCATGCTAATTACATTGCCGGTTGCCAAATTGCATTATCTCTTATAGTTTCCGAGATATGGACTATCGATAATTTACACCTTAGGCTCTGCTTCTAACTTGGGCCCAAATTGTAAAATGGTCTTATCTATTGGCGATTTCGTTCCAATTCACATTCCGAGTAATATTCGGCATGCTAATTACATTGCCGGTTGCCAAATTGCATTATCTCTTATAGTTTCCGAGATATGGACTATCGATAATTTACAACTTAGGCTCTGCTTCTAACTTGGGCCCAAATTGTAAAATGGTCTTATCTATTGGCGATTTCGTTCCAATTCACATTCCAAGTAATATTCGGCATGCTAATTACATTGCCGGTTGCCAAATTGCATTACCTCTTATAGTTTCCGAGATATGGACTATCGATAATTTACACCTTAGGCTCTGCTTCTAACTTGGGCCCAAATTGTAAAATGGTCTTATCTATTGGCGATTTCGTTCCAATTCACATTCCAAGTAATATTCGGCATGCTAATTACATTGCCGGTTGCCAAATTGCATTATCTCTTATAGTTTCCGAGATATGGACTATCGATAATTTACATCTTAGGCTCTGCTTCTAACTTGGGCCCAAATTGTAAAATCGTCTTATCTATTGGCGATTTCGTTCCAATTCACATTCCAAGTAATATTCGGCATGCTAATTACATTGCCGGTTGCCAAATTGCATTATCTCTTATAGTTTCCGAGATATGGACTATCGATAATTTACACCTTAGGCTCTGCTTCTAACTTGGGCCCAAATTGTAAAATGGTCTTATCTATTGGCGATTTCGTTCCAATTCACATTCCAAGTAATATTCGGCATGCTAATTACATTGCCGGTTGCCAAATTGCATTATCTCTTATAGTTTCCGAGATATCGACTATCGATCGATGGACGAAACTTACACCTTAGGCTCTGCTTCTAACTTGGGCCCAAATTGTAAAATGGTCTTATCTATTGGCGATTTCGTTCCAATTCACATTCCAAGTAATATTCGGCATGCTAATTACATTGCCGGTTGCCAAATTGCATTATCTCTTATAGTTTCCGAGATATGGACTATCGATAATTTACACCTTAGGCTCTGCTTCTAACTTGGGCCCAAATTGTAAAATGGTCTTATCTATTGGCGATTTCGTTCCAATTCACATTCCAAGTAATATTCGGCATGCTAATTACATTGCCGGTTGCCAAATTGCATTATCTCTTATAGTTTCCGAGATATCGACTATCGATCGATGGACGAAACTTACACCTTAGGCTCTGCTTCTAACTTGGGCCCAAATTGTAAAATGGTCTTATCTATTGGCGATTTCGTTCCAATTCACATTCCAAGTAATATTCGGCATGCTAATTACATTGCCGATTGCGAAATTGCATTATCTCTTATAGTTTCCGAGATATGGAATTGCATTATCTCTTATAGTTTCCGAGATATGGACTATCGATAATTTACACCTTAGGCTCTGCTTCTAACTTATGCCCAAATTGTAAAATGGTCTTATCTATTGGCGATTTCGTTCCAATTCACATTCCAAGTAATATTCGGCATGCTAATTACATTGCCGTTTGTCAAATTGCATTACCTCTTATAGTTTCCGATATATGGACTATCGATAATTTACACCTTAGGCTCTGCTTCTAACTTGGGCCCAAATTGTAAAATGGTCTTATCTATTGGCGATTTCGTTCCAATTCACATTCCAAGTAATATTCGGCATGCTAATTACATTGTCGGTTGCGAAATTGCATTATCTCTTATAGTTTCCGAGATATGGACTATCAATAATTTACACCTTAGGCTCTGCTTCTAACTTGGGCCCAAATTGTAAAATGGTCTTATCTATTGGCGATTTCGTTCCAATTCACATTCCAAGTAATATTCGGCATGCTAAATACATTGTCGGTTGCCAAATTGCATTATCTCTTATAGTTTCCGAGATATGGACTATCGATAATTTACACCTTAGGCTCTGCTTCTAACTTGGGCCCAAATTGTAAAATGGTCTTATCTATTGGCGATTTCGTTCCAATTCACATTCCGAGTAATATTCGGCATGCTAATTACATTGCCGGTTGCCAAATTGCATTATCTCTTATAGTTTCCGAGATATGGACTATCGATAATTTACACCTTAGGCTCTGCTTCTAACTTGGGCCCAAATTGTAAAATGGTCTTATCTATTGGCGATTTCGTTCCAATTCACATTCCAAGTAATATTCGGCATGCTAATTACATTGCCGGTTGCCAAGTTGCATTAACTCTTATAGTTTCCGAGATATGGACTATCGATAATTTACACCTTAGGCTCTGCTTCTAACTTGGGCCCAAATTGTAAAATGGTCTTATCTATTGGCGATTTCGTTCCAATTCACATTCCAAGTAATATTCGGCATGCTAATTACATTGCCGGTTGCCAAATTGCATTATCTCTTATAGTTTCCGAGATATGGACTATCGATAATTTACACCATAGGCTCTGCTTATAACTTGGGCCCAAATTGTAAAATGGTCTTATCTATTGGCGATTTCGTTCCAATTCACATTCCAAGTAATATTCGGCATGCTAATTACATTGCCGGTTGCCAAATTGCATTATCTCTTATAGTTTCCGAGATATGGACTATCGATAATTTACACCTTAGGATCTGCTTCTAACTTGGGCCCAAATTGTAAAATGGTCTTATCTATTGGCGATTTCGTTCAAATTCACATTCCAAGTAATATTCGGCATGCTAATTACATTGCCGGTTGCCAAATTGCATTATCTCTTATAGTTTCCGAGATATGGACTATCGATAATTTACACCTTAGGCTCTGCTTCTAACTTGGGCCCAAATTGTAAAATGGTCTTATCTATTGGCGATTTCGTCCCAATTCACATTCCAAGTGATATTCGGCATGCTCATTACATTGCCGGTTGCGAAATTGCATTATCTCTTATAGTTTCCGAGATATGGACTATCAATAATTTACACCTTAGGCTCTGCTTCTAACTTGGGCCCAAATTGTAAAATGGTCTTATCTAGTGGCGATTTCGTTCCAATTCACATTCCAAGTAATATTCGGCATGCTAATTACATTGCCGGTTGCCAAATTGCATTATCTCTTATAGTTTCCGAGATATGGACTATCGATAATTTACACCTTAGGCTCTGCTTCTAACTTGGGCCCAAATTGTAAAATGGTCTTATCTATTGGCGATTTCGTTCCAATTCACATTCCAAGTAATATTCGGCATGCTAATTACATTGCCGGTTGCCAAATTGCATTATCTCTTATAGTTTCCGAGATATGGACTATCGATAATTTACACCTTAGGCTCTGCTTCTAACTTGGGCCCAAATTGTAAAATGGTCTTATCTATTGGCGATTTCGTTCCAATTCACATTCCAAGTAATATTCGGCATGCTAATTACATTGCCGGTTGCCAAATTGCATTATCTCTTATAGTTTCCGAGATATGGACTATCAATAATTTACACCTTAGGCTCTGCTTCTAACTTGGGCCCAAATTGTAAAATGGTCTTATCTATTGGCGATTTCGTTCCAATTCACATTCCAAATAATATTCGGCATGATAATTACATTGCCGGTTGCCCAAATTGCATTATCTCTTATAGTTTCCGAGATATGGACTATCGATAATTTACACCTTAGGCTCTGCTTCTAACTTGGGCCCAAATTGTAAAATGGCCTTATCTATTGGCGATTTCGTTCCAATTCACATTCCAAGTAATATTCGGCATGCTAATTACATTGCCGGTTGCCAAATTGCATTATCTCTTATAGTTTCCGAGATATGGACTATCAATAATTTACACCTTAGGCTCTGCTTCTAACTTGGGCCCAAATTGTAAAATGGTCTTACCTATTGGCGATTTCGTTCCAATTCACACTCCAAGTAATATTCGGCATGCTAATTACATTGCCGGTTGCGAAATTGCATTATCTCTTATAGTTTCCGAGATATGGACTATCAATAATTTACACCTTAGGCTCTGCTTCTAACTTGGGCCCAAATTGTAAAATGGTCTTATCTATTGGCGATTTCGTTCCAATTCACATTCCAAGTAATATTCGGCATGCTAATTACATTGCCGGTTGCCAAATTGCATTATCTCTTATAGTTTCCGAGATATGGACTATCGATAATTTACACCTTAGGCTCTGCTTCTAACTTGGGCCCAAATTGTAAAATGGTCTTATCTATTGGCGATTTCGTTCTAATTCACATTCCAAGTAATATTCGGCATGCTAATTACATTGCCGGTTGCCAAATTGCATTATCTCTTATAGTTTCCGAGATATGGACTATCGATAATTTACACCTTAGGCTCTGCTTCTAACTTGGGCCCAAATTGTAAAATGGTCTTATCTATTGGCGATTTCGTCCCAATTCACATTCCAAGTGATATTCGGCATGCTAATTACATTGCCGATTGCGAAATTGCATTATCTCTTATAGTTTCCGAGATATGGACTATCAATAATTTACACCTTAGGCTCTGCTTCTAACTTGGGCCCAAATTGTAAAATGGTCTTATCTATTGGCGATTTCGTTCCAATTCACATTCCAAGTAATATTCGGCATGCTAATTACATTGCCGGTTGCCAAATTGCATTATCTAACTTGGGCCCAAATTGTAAAATGGTCTTATCTATTGGCGATTTCGTTCCAATTCACATTCCAAGTAATATTCGGCATGCTAATTACATTGCCGGTTGCCAAATTGCATTATCTCTTATAGTTTCCGAGATATGGACTATCGATAATTTACACCTTAGGCTCTGCTTCTAACTTGGGCCCAAATTGTAAAATGGTCTTATCTATTGGCGATTTCGTTCCAATTCACATTCCAAGTAATATTCGGCATGCTAATTACATTGCCGGTTGCCAAATTGCATTACCTCTTATAGTTTCCGAGATATGGACTATCGATAATTTACACCTTAGGCTCTGCTTCTAACTTGGGCCCAAATTGTAAAATGGTCTTATCTATTGGCGATTTCGTTCCAATTCACATTCCAAGTAATATTCGGCATGCTAATTACATTGCCGGTTGCCAAATTGCATTATCTCTTATAGTTTCCGAGATATGGACTATCGATAATTTACATCTTAGGCTCTGCTTCTAACTTGGGCCCAAATTGTAAAATCGTCTTATCTATTGGCGATTTCGTTCCAATACACATTCCAAGTAATATTCGGCATGCTAATTACATTGCCGGTTGCCAAATTGCATTATCTCTTATAGTTTCCGAGATATGGACTATCGATAATTTACACCTTAGGCTCTGCTTCTAACTTGGGCCCAAATTGTAAAATGGTCTTATCTATTGGCGATTTCGTTCCAATTCACATTCCAAGTAATATTCGGCATGCTAATTACATTGCCGGTTGCCAAATTGCATTATCTCTTATAGTTTCCGAGATATCGACTATCGATAACTTACACCTTAGGCTCTGCTTCTAACTTGGGCCCAAATTGTAAAATGGTCTTATCTATTGGCGATTTCGTTCCAATTCACATTCCAAGTAATATTCGGCATGCTAATTACATTGCCGGTTGCCAAATTGCATTATCTCTTATAGTTTCCGAGATATGGACTATCGATAATTTACACCTTAGGCTCTGCTTCTAACTTGGGCCCAAATTGTAAAATGGTCTTATCTATTGGCGATTTCGTTCCAATTCACATTCCGAGTAATATTCGGCATGCTAATTACATTGCCGGTTGCCAAATTGCATTATCTCTTATAGTTTCCGAGATATGGACTATCGATAATTTACACCTTAGGCTCTGCTTCTAACTTGGGCCCAAATTGTAAAATGGTCTTATCTATTGGCGATTTCGTTCCAATTCACATTCCAAGTAATATTCGGCATGCTAATTACATTGCCGGTTGCCAAATTGCATTAACTCTTATAGTTTCCGAGATATGGACTATCGATAATTTACACCTTAGGCTCTGCTTCTAACTTGGGCCCAAATTGTAAAATGGTCTTATCTATTGGCGATTTCGTTCCAATTCACATTCCAAGTAATATTCGGCATGCTAATTACATTGCCGGTTGCCAAATTGCATTATCTCTTATAGTTTCCGAGATATGGACCATCGATAATTTACACCATAGGCTCTGCTTATAACTTGGGCCCAAATTGTAAAATGGTCTTATCTATTGGCGATTTCGTTCCAATTCACATTCCAAGTAATATTCGGCATGCTAATTACATTGCCGGTTGCCAAATTGCATTATCTCTTATAGTTTCCGAGATATGGACTATCGATAATTTACACCTTAGGATCTGCTTCTAACTTGGGCCCAAATTGTAAAATGGTCTTATCTATTGCGATTTCGTTCAAATTCACATTCCAAGTAATATTCGGCATGCTAATTACATTGCCGGTTGCCAAATTGCATTATCTCTTATAGTTTCCGAGATATGGACTATCGATAATTTACACCTTAGGCTCTGCTTCTAACTTGGGCCCAAATTGTAAAATGGTCTTATCTATTGGCGATTTCGTCCCAATTCACATTCCAAGTGATATTCGGCATGCTCATTACATTGCCGGTTGCGAAATTGCATTATCTCTTATAGTTTCCGAGATATGGACTATCAATAATTTACACCTTAGGCTCTGCTTCTAACTTGGGCCCAAATTGTAAAATGGTCTTATCTAGTGGCGATTTCGTTCCAATTCACATTCCAAGTAATATTCGGCATGCTAATTACATTGCCGGTTGCCAAATTGCATTATCTCTTATAGTTTCCGAGATATGGACTATCGATAATTTACACCTTAGGCTCTGCTTCTAACTTGGGCCCAAATTGTAAAATGGTCTTATCTATTGGCGATTTCGTTCCAATTCACATTCCAAGTAATATTCGGCATGCTAATTACATTGCCGGTTGCCAAATTGCATTATCTCTTATAGTTTCCGAGATATGGACTATCGATAATTTACACCTTAGGCTCTGCTTCTAATTTGGGCCCAAATTGTAAAATGGTCTTATCTATTGGCGATTTCGTTCCAATTCACATTCCAAGTAATATTCGGCATGCTAATTACATTGCCGGTTGCCAAATTGCATTATCTCTTATAGTTTCCGAGATATGGACTATCAATAATTTACACCTTAGGCTCTGCTTCTAACTTGGGCCCAAATTGTAAAATGGTCTTACCTATTGGCGATTTCGTTCCAATTCACACTCCAAGTAATATTCGGCATGCTAATTACATTGCCGGTTGCGAAATTGCATTATCTCTTATAGTTTCCGAGATATGGACTATCAATAATTTACACCTTAGGCTCTGCTTCTAACTTGGGCCCAAATTGTAAAATGGTCTTATCTATTGGCGATTTCGTTCCAATTCACATTCCAAGTAATATTCGGCATGCTAATTACATTGCCGGTTGCCAAATTGCATTATCTCTTATAGTTTCCGAGATATGGACTATCGATAATTTACACCTTAGGCTCTGCTTCTAACTTGGGCCCAAATTGTAAAATGGTCTTATCTATTGGCGATTTCGTTCTAATTCACATTCCAAGTAATATTCGGCATGCTAATTACATTGCCGGTTGCCAAATTGCATTATCTCTTATAGTTTCCGAGATATGGACTATCGATAATTTACACCTTAGGCTCTGCTTCTAACTTGGGCCCAAATTGTAAAATGGTCTTATCTATTGGCGATTTCGTCCCAATTCACATTCCAAGTGATATTCGGCATGCTAATTACATTGCCGATTGCGAAATTGCATTATCTCTTATAGCTTCCGAGATATGGACTATCAATAATTTACACCTTAGGCTCTGCTTCTAACTTGGGCCCAAATTGTAACATGGTCTTATCTATTGGCGATTTCGTTCCAATTCACATTCCAAGTAATATTCGGCATGCTAATTAAATTGCCGGTTGCCAAATTGCATTATCTCTTATAGTTTCCGAGATATGGACTATCGATAATTTACACCTTAGGCTCTGCTTCTAACTTGGGCCCAAATTGTAAAATGGTCTTATCTATTGGCGATTTCGTTCCAATTCACATTCCAAGTAATACTCGGCATGCTAATTACATTGCCGGTTGCCAAATTGCATTATCTCTTATAGTTTCCGAGATATGGACTATCGATAATTTACACCTTAGGCTCTGCTTCTAACTTGGGCCCAAATTGTAAAATGGTCTTATCTATTGGCGATTTCGTTCCAATTCACACTCCAAGTAATATTCGGCATGCTAATTACATTGCCGGTTGCGAAATTGCATTATCTCTTATAGTTTCCGAGATATGGACTATCGATAATTTACACCTTAGGCTCTGCTTCTAACTTGGGCCCAAATTGTAAAATGGTCTTATCTATTGGCGATTTCGTTCCAATTCACATTCCAAGTAATACTCGGCATGCTAATTACATTGCCGGTTGCCAAATTGCATTATCTCTTATAGTTTCCGAGATATGGACTATCGATAATTTACACCTTAGGCTCTGCTTCTAACTTGGGCCCAAATTGTAAAATGGTCTTATCTATTGGCGATTTCGTTCCAATTCACACTCCAAGTAATATTCGGCATGCTAATTACATTGCCGGTTGCGAAATTGCATTATCTCTTATAGTTTCCGAGATATGGACTATCAATAATTTACACCTTAGGCTCTGCTTCTAACTTGGGCCCAAATTGTAAAATGGTCTTATCTATTGGCGATTTCGTTCCAATTCACAATCCAAGTAATATTCGGCATGCTAATTACATTGCCGGTTGCCAAATTGCATTATCTCTTTTAGTTTCCGAGATATGGACTATCGATAATTTACACCTTAGGCTCTGCTTCTAACTTGGGCCCAAATTGTAAAATGGTCTTATCTATTGGCGATTTCGTTCCAATTCACATTCCAAGTAATATTCGGCATGCTAATTACATTGCCGGTTGCCAAATTGCATTATCTCTTATAGTTTCCGAGATATGGACTATCGATAATTTACACCTTAGCCTCTGCTTCTAACTTGGGCCCAAATTGTAAAATGGTCTTATCTATTGGCGTTTTCGTTCCAATTCACATTCCAAGTAATATTCGGCATGCTAATTACATTGCCGGTTGCCAAATTGCATTATCTCTTATAGTTTCCGAGATATGGACTATCGATAATTTACACCTTAGGCTCTGCTTCTAACTTGGGCCCAAATTGTAAAATGGTCTTCTCTATTGGCGATTTCGTTCCAATTCACATTCCAAGTAATATTCGGCATGCTAATTACATTGCCGGTTGCCAAATTGCATTATCTCTTATAGTTTCCGAGATATGGACTATCGATAATTTACACATTAGGCTCTGCTTCTAACTTGGGCCCAAATTGTAAAATGGCCTTATCTATTGGCGATTTCGTTCCAATTCACATTCCAAGTAATATTCGGCATGCTAATTACATTGCCGGTTGCCAAATTGCATTATCTCTTATAGTTTCCGAGATATGGACTATCGATAATTTACACCTTAGGCTCTGCTTCTAACTTGGGCCCAAATTGTAAAATGGTCTTCTCTATTGGCGATTTCGTTCCAATTCACATTCCAAGTAATATTCGGCATGCTAATTACATTGCCGGTTGCCAAATTGCATTATCTCTTATAGTTTCTGAGATATGGACTATCGATAATTTACACCTTAGGCTCTGCTTCTAACTTGGGCCCAAATTGTAAAATGGTCTTCTCTATTGGCGATTTCGTTCCAATTCACATTCCAAGTAATATTCGGCATGCTAATTACATTGCCGGTTGCCAAATTGCATTATCTCTTATAGTTTCCGAGATATGGACTATCGATAATTTACACCTTAGGCTCTGCTTCTAATTTGGGCCCAAATTGTAAAATCGTCTTATCTATTGCCGATTTCGTTCCAATTCACATTCCAAGTAATATTCGGCATGCTAATTACATTGCCGGTTGCCAAATTGCATTATCTCTTATAGTTTCCGAGATATGGACTATCGATAATTTACACCTTAGGCTCTGCTTCTAAATTGGGCCCAAATTGTAAAATGGTCTTATCTATTGGCGATTTCGTCCCAATTCACATTCCAAGTGATATTCGGCATGCTAATTACATTGCCGGTTGCGAAATTGCATTATCTCTTATAGTTTCCGAGATATGGAATATCAATAATTTACACCTTAGGCTCTGCTTCTAACTTGGGCCCAAATTGTAAAATGGTCTTATCTATTGGCGATTTCGTTCCAATTCACATTCCAAGTAATATTCGGCATGCTAATTACATTGCCGGTTGCCAAATTGCATTATCTCTTATAGTTTCCGAGATATGGACTATCGATAATTTACACCTTAGGCTCTGCTTCTAACTTGGGCCCAAATTGTAAAATGGTCTTATCTATTGGCGATTTCGTTCCAATTCACATTCCAAGTAATATTCGGCATGCTAATTACATTGCCGGTTGCCAAATTGCATTATCTCTTATAGTTTCCGAGATATGGACTATCGATAATTTACACCTTAGGCTCTGCTTCTAACTTGGGCCCAAATTGTAAAATGGTCTTATCTATTGGCGATTTCGTTCCAATTCACATTCCAAGTAATATTCGGCATGCTAATTACATTGCCGGTTGCCAAATTGCATTATCTCTTATAGTTTCCGAGATATGGACTATCGATAATTTACACCTTAGGCTCTGCTTCTAACTTGGGCCCAAATTGTAAAATGGTCTTATCTATTGGCGATTTCGTTCCAATTCTCATTCCTAGTAATATTCGGCATGCTAATTACATTGCCGGTTGCCAAATTGTATTATCTCTTATAGTTTCCGAGATATGGACTATCGATAATTTACACCTTAGGCTCTGCTTCTAACTTGGGCCCAAATTGTAAAATGGTCTTATCTATTGGCGATTTCGTTCCAATTCACACTCCAAGTAATATTCGGCATGCTAATTACATTGCCGGTTGCCAAATTGCATTATCTCTTATAGTTTCCGAGATATGGACTATCGATAATTTACACCTTAGGCTCTGCTTCTAACTTGGGCCCAAATTGTAAAATGGTCTTATCTATTGGCGATTTCGTTCCATTTCACATTCCAAGTAATATTCGGCATGCTAATTACATTGCCGGTTGCCAAATTGCATTATCTCTTATAGTTTCCGAGATATGGACTATCGATAATTTACACCTTAGGCTCTGTTTCTAACTTGGGCCCAAATTGTAAAATGGTCTTATCTATTGGCGATTTCGTTCCAATTCTCATTCCAAGTAATATTCGGCATGCTAATTACATTGCCGGTTGCCAAATTGCATTATCTCTTATAGTTTCCGAGATATGGACTATCGATAATTTACACCTTAGGCTCTGCTTCTAACTTGGGCCCAAATTGTAAAATGGTCTTATCTATTGGCGATTTCGTTCCAATTCACACTCCAAGTAATATTCGGCATGCTAATTACATTGCCGGTTGCCAAATTGCATTATCTCTTATAGTTTCCGAGATATGGAATATCGATAGGTTCGTGCATTATCTCTTATAGTTTCCGAGATATAGACTATCGATAATTTACACCTTAGGCTCTGCTTCTAACTTGGGCCCAAATTGTAAAATGGTCTTATCTATTGGCGATTTCGTTCCAATTCACATTCCAAGTAATATTCGGCATGCTAATTACATTGCCGTTTGCCAAATTGCATTACCTCTTATAGTTTCCGAGATATGGACTATCGATAATTTACACCTTAGGCTCTGCTTCTAACTTGGGCCCAAATTGTAAAATGGTCTTATCTATTGGCGATTTCGTTCCAATTCACATTCCAAGTAATATTCGGCATGCTAATTACATTGTCGGTTGCGAAATTGCATTATCTCTTATAGTTTCCGAGATATGGACTATCAATAATTTACACCTTAGGCTCTGCTTCTAACTTGGGCCCAAATTGTAAAATGGTCTTATCTATTGGCGATTTCGTTCCAATTCACATTCCAAGTAATATTCGGCATGCTAATTACATTGTCGGTTGCCAAATTGCATTATCTCTTATAGTTTCCGAGATATGGACTATCGATAATTTACACCTTAGGCTCTGCTTCTAACTTGGGCCCAAATTGTAAAATGGTCTTAT
Source organism: Rhynchophorus ferrugineus (assembly GCF_030347505.1). Classification (NCBI taxonomy): domain Eukaryota; kingdom Metazoa; phylum Arthropoda; class Insecta; order Coleoptera; family Curculionidae; genus Rhynchophorus; species Rhynchophorus ferrugineus. The sequence continues at coordinate 155,361 of NW_027472625.1, forward strand.
CTATTGGCGATTTCGTTCCAATTCACATTCCGAGTAATATTCGGCATGCTAATTACATTGCCGGTTGCCAAATTGCATTATCTCTTATAGTTTCCGAGATATGGACTATCGATAATTTACACCTTAGGCTCTGCTTCTAACTTGGGCCCAAATTGTAAAATGGTCTTATCTATTGGCGATTTCGTTCCAATTCACATTCCAAGTAATATTCGGCATGCTAATTACATTGCCGGTTGCCAAATTGCATTATCTCTTATAGTTTCCGAGATATGGACTATCGATAATTTACACCTTAGGCTCTGCTTCTAACTTGGGCCCAAATTGTAAAATGGTCTTATCTATTGGCGATTTCGTTCCAATTCACATTCCAAGTAATATTCGGCATGCTAATAACATTGCCGGTTGCCAAATTGCATTATCTCTTATAGTTTCCGAGATATGGACTATCGATAATTTACACCATAGGCTCTGCTTATAACTTGGGCCCAAATTGTAAAATGGTCTTATCTATTGGCGATTTCGTTCCAATTCACATTCCAAGTAATATTCGGCATGCTAATTACATTGCCGGTTGCCAAATTGCATTATCTCTTATAGTTTCCGAGATATGGACTATCGATAATTTACACCTTAGGCTCTGCTTCTAACTTGGGCCCAAATTGTAAAATGGTCTTATCTATTGGCGATTTCGTTCCAATTCACATTCCAAGTAATATTCGGCATGCTAATTACATTGCCGGTTGCCAAATTGCATTATCTCTTATAGTTTCCGAGATATGGACTATCGATAATTTACACCTTAGGATCTGCTTCTAACTTGGGCCCAAATTGTAAAATGGTCTTATCTATTGGCGATTTCGTTCAAATTCACATTCCAAGTAATATTCGGCATGCTAATTACATTGCCGGTTGCCAAATTGCATTATCTCTTATAGTTTCCGAGATATGGACTATCGATAATTTACACCTTAGGCTCTGCTTCTAACTTGGGCCCAAATTGTAAAATGGTCTTATCTATTGGCGATTTCGTCCCAATTCACATTCCAAGTGATATTCGGCATGCTCATTACATTGCCGGTTGCGAAATTGCATTATCTCTTATAGTTTCCGAGATATGGACTATCAATAATTTACACCTTAGGCTCTGCTTCTAACTTGGGCCCAAATTGTAAAATGGTCTTATCTATTGGCGATTTCGTTCCAATTCACATTCCAAGTAATATTCGGCATGCTAATTACATTGCCGGTTGCCAAATTGCATTATCTCTTATAGTTTCCGAGATATGGACTATCGATAATTTACACCTTAGGCTCTGCTTCTAACTTGGGCCCAAATTGTAAAATGGTCTTATCTATTGGCGATTTCGTTCCAATTCACATTCCAAGTAATATTCGGCATGCTAATTACATTGCCGGTTGCCAAATTGCATTATCTCTTATAGTTTCCGAGATATGGACTATCAATAATTTACACCTTAGGCTCTGCTTCTAACTTGGGCCCAAATTGTAAAATGGTCTTATCTATTGGCGATTTCGTTCCAATTCACATTCCAAGTAATATTCGGCATGCTAATTACATTGCCGGTTGCCAAATTGCATTATCTCTTATAGTTTCCGAGATATGGACTATCGATAATTTACACCATAGGCTCTGCTTATAACTTGGGCCCAAATTGTAAAATGGTCTTATCTATTGGCGATTTCGTTCCAATTCACATTCCAAGTAATATTCGGCATGCTAATTACATTGCCGGTTGCCAAATTGCATTATCTCTTATAGTTTCCGAGATATGGACTATCGATAATTTACACCTTAGGCTCTGCTTCTAACTTGGGCCCAAATTGTAAAATGGTCTTATCTATTGGCGATTTCGTTCCAATTCACATTCCAAGTAATATTCGGCATGCTAATTACATTGCCGGTTGCCAAATTGCATTATCTCTTATAGTTTCCGAGATATGGACTATCGATAATTTACACCTTAGGATCTGCTTCTAACTTGGGCCCAAATTGTAAAATGGTCTTATCTATTGGCGATTTCGTTCAAATTCACATTCCAAGTAATATTCGGCATGCTAATTACATTGCCGGTTGCCAAATTGCATTATCTCTTATAGTTTCCGAGATATGGACTATCGATAATTTACACCTTAGGCTCTGCTTCTAACTTGGGCCCAAATTGTAAAATGGTCTTATCTATTGGCGATTTCGTCCCAATTCACATTCCAAGTGATATTCGGCATGCTCATTACATTGCCGGTTGCGAAATTGCATTATCTCTTATAGTTTCCGAGATATGGACTATCAATAATTTACACCTTAGGCTCTGCTTCTAACTTGGGCCCAAATTGTAAAATGGTCTTATCTATTGGCGATTTCGTTCCAATTCACATTCCAAGTAATATTCGGCATGCTAATTACATTGCCGGTTGCCAAATTGCATTATCTCTTATAGTTTCCGAGATATGGACTATCGATAATTTACACCTTAGGCTCTGCTTCTAACTTGGGCCCAAATTGTAAAATGGTCTTATCTATTGGCGATTTCGTTCCAATTCACATTCCAAGTAATATTCGGCATGCTAATTACATTGCCGGTTGCCAAATTGCATTATCTCTTATAGTTTCCGAGATATGGACTATCGATAATTTACACCTTAGGCTCTGCTTCTAACTTGGGCCCAAATTGTAAAATGGTCTTATCTATTGGCGATTTCGTTCCAATTCACATTCCAAGTAATATTCGGCATGCTAATTACATTGCCGGTTGCCAAATTGCATTATCTCTTATAGTTTCCGAGATATGGACTATCAATAATTTACACCTTAGGCTCTGCTTCTAACTTGGGCCCAAATTGTAAAATGGTCTTATCTATTGGCGATTTCGTTCCAATTCACATTCCAAATAATATTCGGCATGATAATTACATTGCCGGTTGCCAAATTGCATTATCTCTTATAGTTTCCGAGATATGGACTATCGATAATTTACACCTTAGGCTCTGCTTCTAACTTGGGCCCAAATTGTAAAATGGCCTTATCTATTGGCGATTTCGTTCCAATTCACATTCCAAGTAATATTCGGCATGCTAATTACATTGCCGGTTGCCAAATTGCATTATCTCTTATAGTTTCCGAGATATGGACTATCGATAATTTACACCTTAGGCTCTGCTTCTAACTTGGGCCCAAATTGTAAAATGGTCTTACCTATTGGCGATTTCGTTCCAATTCACACTCCAAGTAATATTCGGCATGCTAATTACATTGCCGGTTGCGAAATTGCATTATCTCTTATAGTTTCCGAGATATGGACTATCAATAATTTACACCTTAGGCTCTGCTTCTAACTTGGGCCCAAATTGTAAAATGGTCTTATCTATTGGCGATTTCGTTCCAATTCACATTCCAAGTAATATTCGGCATGCTAATTACATTGCCGGTTGCCAAATTGCATTATCTCTTATAGTTTCCGAGATATGGACTATCGATAATTTACACCTTAGGCTCTGCTTCTAACTTGGGCCCAAATTGTAAAATGGTCTTATCTATTGGCGATTTCGTTCTAATTCACATTCCAAGTAATATTCGGCATGCTAATTACATTGCCGGTTGCCAAATTGCATTATCTCTTATAGTTTCCGAGATATGGACTATCGATAATTTACATCTTAGGCTCTGCTTCTAACTTGGGCCCAAATTGTAAAATCGTCTTATCTATTGGCGATTTCGTTCCAATTCACATTCCAAGTAATATTCGGCATGCTAATTACATTGCCGGTTGCCAAATTGCATTATCTCTTATAGTTTCCGAGATATGGACTATCGATAATTTACACCTTAGGCTCTGCTTCTAACTTGGGCCCAAATTGTAAAATGGTCTTATCTATTGGCGATTTCGTTCCAATTCACATTCCAAGTAATATTCGGCATGCTAATTACATTGCCGGTTGCCAAATTGCATTATCTCTTATAGTTTCCGAGATATCGACTATCGATAATTTACACCTTAGGCTCTGCTTCTAACTTGGGCCCAAATTGTAAAATGGTCTTATCTATTGGCGATTTCGTTCCAATTCACATTCCAAGTAATATTCGGCATGCTAATTACATTGCCGGTTGCCAAATTGCATTATCTCTTATAGTTTCCGAGATATGGACTATCGATAATTTACACCTTAGGCTCTGCTTCTAACTTGGGCCCAAATTGTAAAATGGTCTTATCTATTGGCGATTTCGTTCTAATTCACATTCCAAGTAATATTCGGCATGCTAATTACATTGCCGGTTGCCAAATTGCATTATCTCTTATAGTTTCCGAGATATGGACTATCGATAATTTACACCTTAGGCTCTGCTTCTAACTTGGGCCCAAATTGTAAAATGGTCTTATCTATTGGCGATTTCGTCCCAATTCACATTCCAAGTGATATTCGGCATGCTCATTACATTGCCGGTTGCGAAATTGCATTATCTCTTATAGTTTCCGAGATATGGACTATCAATAATTTACACCTTAGGCTCTGCTTCTAACTTGGGCCCAAATTGTAAAATGGTCTTATCTATTGGCGATTTCGTTCCAATTCACATTCCAAGTAATATTCGGCATGCTAATTACATTGCCGGTTGCCAAATTGCATTATCTCTTATAGTTTCCGAGATATGGACTATCGATAATTTACACCTTAGGCTCTGCTTCTAACTTGGGCCCAAATTGTAAAATGGTCTTATCTATTGGCGATTTCGTTCCAATTCACATTCCAAGTAATATTCGGCATGCTAATTACATTGCCGGTTGCCAAATTGCATTATCTCTTATAGTTTCCGAGATATGGACTATCGATAATTTACACCTTAGGCTCTGCTTCTAACTTGGGCCCAAATTGTAAAATGGTCTTATCTATTGGCGATTTCGTTCCAATTCACATTCCAAGTAATATTCGGCATGCTAATTACATTGCCGGTTGCCAAATTGCATTATCTCTTATAGTTTCCGAGATATGGACTATCAATAATTTACACCTTAGGCTCTGCTTCTAACTTGGGCCCAAATTGTAAAATGGTCTTATCTATTGGCGATTTCGTTCCAATTCACATTCCAAATAATATTCGGCATGATAATTACATTGCCGGTTGCCAAATTGCATTATCTCTTATAGTTTCCGAGATATGGACTATCGATAATTTACACCTTAGGCTCTGCTTCTAACTTGGGCCCAAATTGTAAAATGGCCTTATCTATTGGCGATTTCGTTCCAATTCACATTCCAAGTAATATTCGGCATGCTAATTACATTGCCGGTTGCCAAATTGCATTATCTCTTATAGTTTCCGAGATATGGACTATCGATAATTTACACCTTAGGCTCTGCTTCTAACTTGGGCCCAAATTGTAAAATGGTCTTACCTATTGGCGATTTCGTTCCAATTCACACTCCAAGTAATATTCGGCATGCTAATTACATTGCCGGTTGCGAAATTGCATTATCTCTTATAGTTTCCGAGATATGGACTATCAATAATTTACACCTTAGGCTCTGCTTCTAACTTGGGCCCAAATTGTAAAATGGTCTTATCTATTGGCGATTTCGTTCCAATTCACATTCCAAGTAATATTCGGCATGCTAATTACATTGCCGGTTGCCAAATTGCATTATCTCTTATAGTTTCCGAGATATGGACTATCGATAATTTACACCTTAGGCTCTGCTTCTAACTTGGGCCCAAATTGTAAAATGGTCTTATCTATTGGCGATTTCGTTCTAATTCACATTCCAAGTAATATTCGGCATGCTAATTACATTGCCGGTTGCCAAATTGCATTATCTCTTATAGTTTCCGAGATATGGACTATCGATAATTTACATCTTAGGCTCTGCTTCTAACTTGGGCCCAAATTGTAAAATCGTCTTATCTATTGGCGATTTCGTTCCAATTCACATTCCAAGTAATATTCGGCATGCTAATTACATTGCCGGTTGCCAAATTGCATTATCTCTTATAGTTTCCGAGATATGGACTATCGATAATTTACACCTTAGGCTCTGCTTCTAACTTGGGCCCAAATTGTAAAATGGTCTTATCTATTGGCGATTTCGTTCCAATTCACATTCCAAGTAATATTCGGCATGCTAATTACATTGCCGGTTGCCAAATTGCATTATCTCTTATAGTTTCCGAGATATCGACTATCGATAATTTACACCTTAGGCTCTGCTTCTAACTTGGGCCCAAATTGTAAAATGGTCTTATCTATTGGCGATTTCGTTCCAATTCACATTCCAAGTAATATTCGGCATGCTAATTACATTGCCGGTTGCCAAATTGCATTATCTCTTATAGTTTCCGAGATATGGACTATCGATAATTTACACCTTAGGCTCTGCTTCTAACTTGGGCCCAAATTGTAAAATGGTCTTATCTATTGGCGATTTCGTTCCAATTCTCATTCCAAGTAATATTCGGCATGCTAATTACATTGCCGGTTGCCAAATTGCATTATCTCTTATAGTTTCCGAGATATGGACTATCGATAATTTACACCTTAGGCTCTGCTTCTAACTTGGGCCCAAATTGTAAAATGGTCTTATCTATTGGCGATTTCGTTCCAATTCACACTCCAAGTAATATTCGGCATGCTAATTACATTGCCGGTTGCGAAATTGCATTATCTCTTATAGTTTCCGAGATATGGAATTGCATTATCTCTTATAGTTTCCGAGATATGGACTATCGATAATTTACACCTTAGGCTCTGCTTCTAACTTGGGCCCAAATTGTAAAATGGTCTTATCTATTGGCGATTTCGTTCCAATTCACATTCCAAGTAATATTCGGCATGCTAATTACATTGCCGTTTGCCAAATTGCATTACCTCTTATAGTTTCCGAGATATGGACTATCGATAATTTACACCTTAGGCTCTGCTTCTAACTTGGGCCCAAATTGTAAAATGGTCTTATCTATTGGCGATTTCGTTCCAATTCACATTCCAAGTAATATTCGGCATGCTAATTACATTGTCGTTTGCGAAATTGCATTATCTCTTATAGTTTCCGAGATATGGACTATCAATAATTTACACCTTAGGCTCTGCTTCTAACTTGGGCCCAAATTGTAAAATGGTCTTATCTATTGGCGATTTCGTTCCAATTCACATTCCAAGTAATATTCGGCATGCTAATTACATTGTCGGTTGCCAAATTGCATTATCTCTTATAGTTTCCGAGATATGGACTATCGATAATTTACACCTTAGGCTCTGCTTCTAACTTGGGCCCAAATTGTAAAATGGTCTTATCTATTGGCGATTTCGTTCCAATTCACATTCCGAGTAATATTCGGCATGCTAATTACATTGCCGGTTGCCAAATTGCATTATCTCTTATAGTTTCCGAGATATGGACTATCGATAATTTACACCTTAGGCTCTGCTTCTAACTTGGGCCCAAATTGTAAAATGGTCTTATCTATTGGCGATTTCGTTCCAATTCACATTCCAAGTAATATTCGGCATGCTAATTACATTGCCGGTTGCCAAATTGCATTAACTCTTATAGTTTCCGAGATATGGACTATCGATAATTTACACCTTAGGCTCTGCTTCTAACTTGGGCCCAAATTGTAAAATGGTCTTATCTATTGGCGATTTCGTTCCAATTCACATTCCATGTAATATTCGGCATGCTAATTACATTGCCGGTTGCCAAATTGCATTATCTCTTATAGTTTCCGAGATATGGACTATCGATAATTTACACCATAGTCTCTGCTTATAACTTGGGCCCAAATTGTAAAATGGTCTTATCTATTGGCGATTTCGTTCCAATTCACATTCCAAGTAATATTCGGCATGCTAATTACATTGCCGGTTGCCAAATTGCATTATCTCTTATAGTTTCCGAGATATGGACTATCGATAATTTACACCTTAGGCTCTGCTTCTAACTTGGGCCCAAATTGTAAAATGGTCTTATCTATTGGCGATTTCGTTCCAATTCACATTCCAAGTAATATTCGGCATGCTAATTACATTGCCGGTTGCCAAATTGCATTATCTCTTATAGTTTCCGAGATATGGACTATCGATAATTTACACCTTAGGATCTGCTTCTAACTTGGGCCCAAATTGTAAAATGGTCTTATCTATTGGCGATTTCGTTCAAATTCACATTCCAAGTAATATTCGGCATGCTAATTACATTGCCGGTTGCCAAATTGCATTATCTCTTATAGTTTCCGAGATATGGACTATCGATAATTTACACCTTAGGCTCTGCTTCTAACTTGGGCCCAAATTGTAAAATGGTCTTATCTATTGGCGATTTCGTCCCAATTCACATTCCAAGTGATATTCGGCATGCTCATTACATTGCCGGTTGCGAAATTGCATTATCTCTTATAGTTTCCGAGATATGGACTATCAATAATTTACACCTTAGGCTCTGCTTCTAACTTGGGCCCAAATTGTAAAATGGTCTTATCTATTGGCGATTTCGTTCCAATTCACATTCCAAGTAATATTCGGCATGCTAATTACATTGCCGGTTGCCAAATTGCATTATCTCTTATAGTTTCCGAGATATGGACTATCGATAATTTACACCTTAGGCTCTGCTTCTAACTTGGGCCCAAATTGTAAAATGGTCTTATCTATTGGCGATTTCGTTCCAATTCACATTCCAAGTAATATTCGGCATGCTAATTACATTGCCGGTTGCCAAATTGCATTATCTCTTATAGTTTCCGAGATATGGACTATCGATAATTTACACCTTAGGCTCTGCTTCTAACTTGGGCCCAAATTGTAAAATGGTCTTATCTATTGGCTATTTCGTTCCAATTCACATTCCAAGTAATATTCGGCATGCTAATTACATTGCCGTTTGCCAAATTGCATTATCTCTTATAGTTTCCGAGATATGGACTATCAATAATTTACACCTTAGGCTCTGCTTCTAACTTGGGCCCAAATTGTAAAATGGTCTTATCTATTGGCGATTTCGTTCCAATTCACATTCCAAATAATATTCGGCATGATAATTACATTGCCGGTTGCCAAATTGCATTATCTCTTATAGTTTCCGAGATATGGACTATCGATAATTTACACCTTAGGTTCTGCTTCTAACTTGGGCCCAAATTGTAAAATGGCCTTATCTATTGGCGATTTCGTTCCAATTCACATTCCAAGTAATATTCGGCATGCTAATTACATTGCCGGTTGCCAAATTGCATTATCTCTTATAGTTTCCGAGATATGGACTATCGATAATTTACACCTTAGGCTCTGCTTCTAACTTGGGCCCAAATTGTAAAATGGTCTTATCTATTGGCGATTTCGTTCCAATTCACATTCCAAGTAATATTCGGCATGCTAATTACATTGCCGGTCGCCAAATTGCATTATCTCTTATAGTTTCCGAGATATGGACTATCGATAATTTACACCTTAGGCTCTGCTTCTAACTTGGGCCCAAATTGTAAAATGGTCTTATCTATTGGCGATTTCGTTCTAATTCACATTCCAAGTAATATTCGGCATGCTAATTACATTGCCGGTTGCCAAATTGCATTATCTCTTATAGTTTCCGAGATATGGACTATCGATAATTTACACCTTAGGCTCTGCTTCTAACTTGGGCCCAAATTGTAAAATGGTCTTATCTATTGGCGATTTCGTCCCAATTCACATTCCAAGTGATATTCGGCATGCTAATTACATTGCCGATTGCGAAATTGCATTATCTCTTATAGTTTCCGAGATATGGACTATCAATAATTTACACCTTAGGCTCTGCTTCTAACTTGGGCCCAAATTGTAAAATGGTCTTATCTATTGGCGATTTCGTTCCAATTCACATTCCAAGTAATATTCGGCATGCTAATTACATTGCCGGTTGCCAAATTGCATTATCTCTTATAGTTTCCGAGATATGGACTATCGATAATTTACACCTTAGGCTCTGCTTCTAACTTGGGCCCAAATTGTAAAATCGTCTTATCTATTGGCGATATCGTTCCAATTCACATTCCAAGTAATATTCGGCATGCTAATTACATTGCCGGTTGCCAAATTGCATTATCTCTTATAGTTTCCGAGATATGGACTATCGATAATTTACACCTTAGGCTCTGCTTCTAACTTGGGCCCAAATTGTAAAATGGTCTTATCTATTGGCGATTTCGTTCCAATTCACATTCCAAGTAATATCCGGCATGCTAATTACATTGCCGGTTGCTAAATTGAATTATCTCTTATAGTTTCCGAGATATGGACTATCGATAATTTACACCTTAGGCTCTGCTTCTAACTTGGGCCCAAATTGTAAAATGGTCTTATCTATTGGCGATTTCGTTCCAATTCACATTCCAAGTAATATTCGGCATGCTAATTACATTGCCGGTTGCCAAATTGCATTATCTCTTATAGTTTCCGAGATATGGACTATCGATAATTTACATCTTAGGCTCTGCTTCTAACTTGGGCCCAAATTGTAAAATGGTCTTATCTATTGGCGATTTCGTTCCAATTCACATTCCAAGTAATATTCGGCATGCTAATTACATTGCCGGTTGCCAAATTGCATTATCTCTTATAGTTTCCGAGATATGGACTATCGATAATTTACACCTTAGGCTCTGCTTCTAACTTGGGCCCAAATTGTAAAATGGTCTTATCTATTGGCGATTTCGTCCCAATTCACATTCCAAGTGATATTCGGCATGCTAATTACATTGCCGGTTGCGAAATTGCATTATCTCTTATAGTTTCCGAGATATGGACTATCAATAATTTACACCTTAGGCTCTGCTTCTAACTTGGGCCCAAATTGTAAAATGGCCTTATCTATTGGCGATTTCGTTCCAATTCACATTCCAGGTAATATTCGGCATGCTAATTACATTGCCGGTTGCCAAATTGCATTATCTCTTATAGTTTCCGAGATATGGACTATCGATAATTTACACCTTAGGCTCTGCTTCTAACTTGGGCCCAAATTGTAAAATGGTCTTATCTATTGGCGATTTCGTTCCAATTCACATTCCAAGTAATATTCGGCATGCTAATTACATTGCCGGTTGCCAAATTGCATTATCTCTTATAGTTCCCGAGATATGGACTATCGATAATTTACACCTTAGGCTCTGCTTCTAACTTGGGCCCAAATTGTAAAATGGTCTTATCTATTGGCGATTTCGTTCCAATTCACACTCCAAGTAATATTCGGCATGCTAATTACATTGCCGGTTGCGAAATTGCATTATCTCTTATAGTTTCCGAGATATGGACTATCAATAATTTACACCTTAGGCTCTGCTTCTAACTTGGGCCCAAATTGTAAAATGGTCTTATCTATTGGCGATTTCGTTCCAATTCACATTCCAAGTAATATTCGGCATGCTAATTACATTGCCGGTTGCCAAATTGCATTATCTCTTATAGTTTCCGAGATATGGACTATCGATAATTTACACCTTAGGCTCTGCTTCTAACTTGGGCCCAAATTGTAAAATGGTCTTATCTATTGGCGATTTCGTTCCAATTCACATTCCAAGTAATATTCGGCATGCTAATTACATTGCCGGTTGCCAAATTGCATTATCTCTTATAGTTTCCGAGATATGGACTATCGATAATTTACACCTTAGGCTCTGCTTCTAACTTGGGCCCAAATTGTAAAATGGTCTTATCTATTGGCGATTTCGTTCCAATTCACATTCCAAGTAATATTCGGCATGCTAATTACATTGCCGGTTGCCAAATTGCATTATCTCTTATAGTTTCCGAGATATGGACTATCGATAATTTACACCTTAGGCTCTGCTTCTATCTTGGGCCCAAATTGTAAAATGGTCTTCTCTATTGGCGATTTCGTTCCAATTCACATTCCAAGTAATATTCGGCATGCTAATTACATTGCCGGTTGCCAAATTGCATTACCTCTTATAGTTTCCGAGATATGGACTATCGATAATTTACACCTTAGGCTCTGCTTCTAACTTGGGCCCAAATTGTAAAATGGTCTTATCTATTGGCGATTTCGTTCCAATTCACATTCCAAGTAATATTCGGCATGCTAATTACTTTGCCGGTTGCCAAATTGCATTATCTCTTATAGTTTCCGAGATATGGACTATCGATAATTTACACCTTAGGCTCTGCTTCTAACTTGGGCCCAAATTGTAAAATGGTCTTCTCTATTGGCGATTTCGTTCCAATTCACATTCCAAGTAATATTCGGCATGCTAATTACATTGCCGGTTGCCAAATTGCATTATCTCTTATAGTTTCCGAGATATGGACTATCAATAATTTACACCTTAGGCTCTGCTTCTAACTTGGGCCCAAATTGTAAAATGGTCTTATCTATTGGCGATTTCGTTCCAATTCACATTCCAAGTAATATTCGGAATGCTAATTACATTGCCTGTTGCCAAATTGAATTATCTCTTATAGTTTCCGAGATATGGACTATCGATAATTTACACCTTAGGCTCTGCTTCTAACTTGGGCCCAAATTGTAAAATGGTCTTATCTATTGGCGATTTCGTTCCAATTCACATTCCAAGTAATATTCGGCATGCTAATTACATTGCCGGTTGCCAAATTGAATTATCTCTTATAGTTTCCGAGATATGGACTATCGATAATTTACACCTTAGGCTCTGCTTCTAACTTGGGCCCAAATTGTAAAATGGTCTTACCTATTGGCGATTTCGTTCCAATTCACATTCCAAGTAATATTCGGCATGCTAATTACATTGCCGGTTGCCAAATTGCATTATCTCTTATAGTTTCCGAGATATGGACTATCGATAATTTACACCTTAGGCTCTGCTTCTAACTTGGGCCCAAATTGTAAAATGGTCTTATCTATTGGCGATTTCGTTCCAATTCACATTCCAAGTAATATTCGGCATGCTAATTACATTGCCGGTTGCCAAATTGCATTATCTCTTATAGTTTCCGAGATATGGACTATCGATAATTTACACCTTAGGCTCTGCTTCTAACTTGGGCCCAAATTGTAAAATCGTCTTATCTATTGGCGATTTCGTTCCAATTCACATTCCAAGTAATATTCGGCATGCTAATTACATTGCCGGTTGCCAAATTGCATTATCTCTTATAGTTTCCGAGATATGGACTATCGGTAATTTACACCTTAGGCTCTGCTTCTAACTTGGGCCCAAATTATAAAATGGTCTTATCTATTGGCGATTTCGTTCCAATTCACATTCCAAGTAATATCCGGCATGCTAATTACATTGACGGTTGCCAAATTGAATTACCTCTTATAGTTTCCGAGATATGGACTATCGATAATTTACACCTTAGGCTCTGCTTCTAACTTGGGCCCAAATTGTAAAATGGTCTTACCTATTGGCGATTTCGTTCCAATTCACATTCCAAGTAATATTCGGCATGCTAATTACATTGCCGGTTGCCAAATTGCATTATCTCTTATAGTTTCCGAGATATGGACTATCGATAATTTACATCTTAGGCTCTGCTTCTAACTTGGGCCCAAATTGTAAAATCGTCTTATCTATTGGCGATTTCGTTCCAATTCACATTCCAAGTAATATTCGGCATGCTAATTACATTGCCGGTTGCCAAATTGCATTAGCTCTTATAGTTTCCGAGATATGGACTATCGATAATTTACACCTTAGGCTCTGCTTCTAACTTGGGCCCAAATTGTAAAATGGTCTTATCTATTGGCGATTTCGTTCCAATTCACACTCCAAGTAATATTCGGCATGCTAATTACATTGCCGGTTGCGAAATTGCATTATCTCTTATAGTTTCCGAGATATGGACTATCAATAATTTACACCTTAGGCTCTGCTTCTAACTTGGGCCCAAATTGTAAAATGGTCTTATCTATTGGCGATTTCGTTCCAATTCACATTCCAAGTAATATTCGGCATGCTAATTACATTGCCGGTTGCCAAATTGCATTATCTCTTATAGTTTCCGAGATATGGACTATCGATAATTTACACCTTAGGCTCTGCTTCTAACTTGGGCCCAAATTGTAAAATGGTCTTATCTATTGGCGATTTCGTTCCAATTCACATTCCAAGTAATATTCGGCATGCTAATTACATTGCCGGTTGCCAAATTGCATTATCTCTTATAGTTTCCGAGATATGGACTATCGATAATTTACACCTTAGGCTCTGCTTCTAACTTGGGCCCAAATTGTAAAATGGTCTTATCTATTGGCGATTTCGTTCCAATTCACATTCCAAGTAATATTCGGCATGCTAATTACATTGCCGGTTGCCAAATTGCATTATCTCTTATAGTTTCCGAGATATGGACTATCGATAATTTACACCTTAGGCTCTGCTTCTATCTTGGGCCCAAATTGTAAAATGGTCTTCTCTATTGGCGATTTCGTTCCAATTCACATTCCAAGTAATATTCGGCATGCTAATTACATTGCCGGTTGCCAAATTGCATTACCTCTTATAGTTTCCGAGATATGGACTATCGATAATTTACACCTTAGGCTCTGCTTCTAACTTGGGCCCAAATTGTAAAATGGTCTTATCTATTGGCGATTTCGTTCCAATTCACATTCCAAGTAATATTCGGCATGCTAATTACTTTGCCGGTTGCCAAATTGCATTATCTCTTATAGTTTCCGAGATATGGACTATCGATAATTTACACCTTAGGCTCTGCTTCTAACTTGGGCCCAAATTGTAAAATGGTCTTCTCTATTGGCGATTTCGTTCCAATTCACATTCCAAGTAATATTCGGCATGCTAATTACATTGCCGGTTGCCAAATTGCATTATCTCTTATAGTTTCCGAGATATGGACTATCAATAATTTACACCTTAGGCTCTGCTTCTAACTTGGGCCCAAATTGTAAAATGGTCTTATCTATTGGCGATTTCGTTCCAATTCACATTCCAAGTAATATTCGGAATGCTAATTACATTGCCTGTTGCCAAATTGAATTATCTCTTATAGTTTCCGAGATATGGACTATCGATAATTTACACCTTAGGCTCTGCTTCTAACTTGGGCCCAAATTGTAAAATGGTCTTATCTATTGGCGATTTCGTTCCAATTCACAGTCCAAGTAATATTCGGCATGCTAATTACATTGCCGTTTGCCAAATTGCATTATCTCTTATAGTTTCCGAGATATGGACTATCGATAATTTACACCTTAGGCTCTGCTTCTAACTTGGGCCCAAATTGTAAAATGGTCTTATCTATTGGCGATTTCGTTCCAATTCACATTCCAAGTAATATTCGGCATGCTAATTACATTGCCGGTTGCCAAATTGCATTATATCTTATAGTTTCCGAGATATGGACTATCGATAATTTACACCTTAGGCTCTGCTTCTAACTTGGGCCCAAATTGTAAAATGGTCTTATCTATTGGCGATTTCGTTCCAATTCACATTCCAAGTAATATTCGGCATGCTAATTACATTGCCGGTTGCCAAATTGAATTATCTCTTATAGTTTCCGAGATATGGACTATCGATAATTTACACCTTAGGCTCTGCTTCTAACTTGGGCCCAAATTGTAAAATGGTCTTACCTATTGGCGATTTCGTTCCAATTCACATTCCAAGTAATATTCGGCATGCTAATTACATTGCCGGTTGCCAAATTGCATTATCTCTTATAGTTTCCGAGATATGGACTATCGATAATTTACACCTTAGGCTCTGCTTCTAACTTGGGCCCAAATTGTAAAATGGTCTTATCTATTGGCGATTTCGTTCCAATTCACATTCCAAGTAATATTCGGCATGCTAATTACATTGCCGGTTGCCAAATTGCATTATCTCTAATAGTTTCCGAGATATGGACTATCGATAATTTACACCTTAGGCTCTGCTTCTAACTTGGGCCCAAATTGTAAAATCGTCTTATCTATTGGCGATTTCGTTCCAATTCACATTCCAAGTAATATTCGGCATGCTAATTACATTGCCGGTTGCCAAATTGCATTATCTCTTATAGTTTCCGAGATATGGACTATCGGTAATTTACACCTTAGGCTCTGCTTCTAACTTGGGCCCAAATTATAAAATGGTCTTATCTATTGGCGATTTCGTTCCAATTCACATTCCAAGTAATATCCGGCATGCTAATTACATTGACGGTTGCCAAATTGAATTACCTCTTATAGTTTCCGAGATATGGACTATCGATAATTTACACCTTAGGCTCTGCTTCTAACTTGGGCCCAAATTGTAAAATGGTCTTACCTATTGGCGATTTCGTTCCAATTCACATTCCAAGTAATATTCGGCATGCTAATTACATTGCCGGTTGCCAAATTGCATTATCTCTTATAGTTTCCGAGATATGGACTATCGATAATTTACATCTTAGGCTCTGCTTCTAACTTGGGCCCAAATTGTAAAATCGTCTTATCTATTGGCGATTTCGTTCCAATTCACATTCCAAGTAATATTCGGCATGCTAATTACATTGCCGGTTGCCAAATTGCATTAGCTCTTATAGTTTCCGAGATATGGACTATCGATAATTTACACCTTAGGCTCTGCTTCTAACTTGGGCCCAAATTGTAAAATGGTCTTATCTATTGGCGATTTCGTTCCATTTCACATTCCAAGTAATATCCGGCATGCTAATTACATTGCCGGTTGCCAAATTGAATTATCTCTTATAGTTTCCGAGATATGGACTATCGATAATTTACACCTTAGGCTCTGCTTCTAACTTGGGCCCAAATTGTAAAATGGTCTTATCTATTGGCGATTTCGTTCCAATTCACATTCCAAGTAATATTCGGCATGCTAATTACATTGCCGGTTGCCAAATTGCATTATCTCTTATAGTTTCCGAGATATGGACTATCGATAATTTACATCTTAGGCTCTGCTTCTAACTTGGGCCCAAATTGTAAAATGGTCTTATCTATTGGCGATTTCGTTCCAATTCACATTCCAAGTAATATTCGACATGCTAATTACATTGCCGGTTGCCAAATTGCATTATCTCTTATAGTTTCCGAGATATGGACTATCGATAATTTACACCTTAGGCTCTACTTCTAACTTGGGCCCAAATTGTAAAATGGTCTTATCTATTGGCGATTTCGTCCCAATTCACATTCCAAGTGATATTCGGCATGCTAATTACATTGCCGGTTGCGAAATTGCATTATCTCTTATAGTTTCCGAGATATGGACTATCAATAATTTACACCTTAGGCTCTGCTTCTAACTTGGGCCCAAATTGTAAAATGGTCTTATCTATTGGCGATTTCGTTCCAATTCACATTCCAAGTAATATTCGGCATGCTAATTACATTGCCGGTTGCCAAATTGCATTATCTCTTATAGTTTCCGAGATATGGACTATCGATAATTTACACCTTAGGCTCTGCTTCTAACTTGGGCCCAAATTGTAAAATGGTCTTATCTATTGGCGATTTCGTTCCAATTCACATTCCAAGTAATATTCGGCATGCTAATTACATTGCCGGTTGCCAAATTGCATTATCTCTTATAGTTTCCGAGATATGGACTATCGATAATTTACACCTTAGGCTCTGCTTCTAACTTGGGCCCAAATTGTAAAATGGTCTTATCTATTGGCGATTTCGTTCCAATTCACATTCCAAGTAATATTCGGCATGCTAATTACATTGCCGGTTGCCAAATTGCATTATCTCTTATAGTTTCCGAGATATGGACTATCGATAATTTACACCTTAGGCTCTGCTTCTAACTTGGGCCCAAATTGTAAAATGGTCTTATCTATTGGCGATTTCGTTCCAATTCTCATTCCAAGTAATATTCGGCATGCTAATTACATTGCCGGTTGCCAAATTGTATTATCTCTTATAGTTTCCGAGATATGGACTATCGATAATTTACACCTTAGGCTCTGCTTCTAACTTGGGCCCAAATTGTAAAATGGTCTTATCTATTGGCGATTTCGTTCCAATTCACACTCCAAGTAATATTCGGCATGCTAATTACATTACCGGTTGCCAAATTGCATTATCTCTTATAGTTTCCGAGATATGGACTATCGATAATTTACACCTTAGGCTCTGCTTCTAACTTGGGCCCAAATTGTAAAATGGTCTTATCTATTGGCGATTTCGTTCCATTTCACATTCCAAGTAATATTCGGCATGCTAATTACATTGCCGGTTGCCAAATTGCATTATCTCTTATAGTTTCCGAGATATGGACTATCGATAATTTACACCTTAGGCTCTGCTTCTAACTTGGGCCCAAATTGTAAAATGGTCTTATCTATTGGCGATTTCGTTCCAATTCACATTCCAAGTAATATTCGGCATGCTAATTACATTGCCGGTTGCCAAATTGCATTATCTCTTATAGTTTCCGAGATATGGACTATCGATAATTTACACCTTAGGCTCTGCTTCTAACTTGGGCCCAAATTGTAAAATGGTCTTATCTATTGGCGATTTCGTTCCAATTCTCATTCCAAGTAATATTCGGCATGCTAATTACATTGCCGGTTGCCAAATTGCATTATCTCTTATAGTTTCCGAGATATGGACTATCGATAATTTACACCTTAGGCTCTGCTTCTAACTTGCGCCCAAATTGTAAAATGGTCTTATCTATTGGCGATTTCGTTCCAATTCACACTCCAAGTAATATTCGGCATGCTAATTACATTGCCGGTTGCGAAATTGCATTATCTCTTATAGTTTCCGAGATATGGACTATCAATAATTTACACCTTAGGCTCTGCTTCTAACTTGGGCCCAAATTGTAAAATGGTCTTATCTATTGGCGATTTCGTTCCAATTCACATTCCAAGTAATATTCGGCATGCTAATTACATTGCCGGTTGCCAAATTGCATTATCTCTTATAGTTTCCGAGATATGGACTATCGATAATTTACACCTTAGGCTCTGCTTCTAACTTGGGCCCAAATTGTAAAATGGTCTTATCTATTGGCGATTTCGTTCCAATTCACATTCCGAGTAATATTCGGCATGCTAATTACATTGCCGGTTGCCAAATTGCATTATCTCTTATAGTTTCCGAGATATGGACTATCGATAATTTACACCTTAGGCTCTGCTTCTAACTTGGGCCCAAATTGTAAAATGGTCTTATCTATTGGCGATTTCGTTCCAATTCACATTCCAAGTAATATTCGGCATGCTAATTACATTGCCGGTTGCCAAATTGCATTACCTCTTATAGTTTCCGAGATATGGACTATCGATAATTTACACCTTAGGCTCTGCTTCTAACTTGGGCCCAAATTGTAAAATGGTCTTATCTATTGGCGATTTCGTTCCAATTCACATTCCAAGTAATATTCGGCATGCTAATTACATTGCCGGTTGCCAAATTGCATTATCTCTTATAGTTTCCGAGATATAGACTATCGATAATTTACATCTTAGGCTCTGCTTCTAACTTGGGCCCAAATTGTAAAATCGTCTTATCTATTGGCGATTTCGTTCCAATTCACATTCCAAGTAATATTCGGCATGCTAATTACATTGCCGGTTGCCAAATTGCATTATCTCTTATAGTTTCCGAGATATGGACTATCGATAATTTACACCTTAGGCTCTGCTTCTAACTTGGGCCCAAATTGTAAAATGGTCTTATCTATTGGCGATTTCGTTCCAATTCACATTCCAAGTAATATTCGGCATGCTAATTACATTGCCGGTTGCCAAATTGCATTATCTCTTATAGTTTCCGAGATATCGACTATCGATAACTTACACCTTAGGCTCTGCTTCTAACTTGGGCCCAAATTGTAAAATGGTCTTATCTATTGGCGATTTCGTTCCAATTCACATTCCAAGTAATATTCGGCATGCTAATTACATTGCCGGTTGCCAAATTGCATTATCTCTTATAGTTTCCGAGATATGGACTATCGATAATTTACACCTTAGGCTCTGCTTCTAACTTGGGCCCAAATTGTAAAATGGTCTTATCTATTGGCGATTTCGTTCCAATTCTCATTCCAAGTAATATTCGGCATGCTAATTACATTGCCGGTTGCCAAATTGCATTATCTCTTATAGTTTCCGAGATATGGACTATCGATAATTTATACCTTAGGCTCTGCTTCTAACTTGGGCCCAAATTGTAAAATGGTCTTATCTATTGGCGATTTCGTTCCAATTCACACTCCAAGTAATATTCGGCATGCTAATTACATTGCCGATTGCGAAATTGCATTATCTCTTATAGTTTCCGAGATATGGAATTGCATTATCTCTTATAGTTTCCGAGATATGGACTATCGATAATTTACACCTTAGGCTCTGCTTCTAACTTGGGCCCAAATTGTAAAATGGTCTTATCTATTGGCGATTTCGTTCCAATTCACATTCCAAGTAATATTCGGCATGCTAATTACATTGCCGTTTGCCAAATTGCATTACCTCTTATAGTTTCCGATATATGGACTATCGATAATTTACACCTTAGGCTCTGCTTCTAACTTGGGCCCAAATTGTAAAATGGTCTTATCTATTGGCGATTTCGTTCCAATTCACATTCCAAGTAATATTCGGCATGCTAATTACATTGTCGGTTGCGAAATTGCATTATCTCTTATAGTTTCCGAGATATGGACTATCAATAATTTACACCTTAGGCTCTGCTTCTAACTTGGGCCCAAATTGTAAAATGGTCTTATCTATTGGCGATTTCGTTCCAATTCACATTCCAAGTAATATTCGGCATGCTAAATACATTGTCGGTTGCCAAATTGCATTATCTCTTATAGTTTCCGAGATATGGACTATCGATAATTTACACCTTAGGCTCTGCTTCTAACTTGGGCCCAAATTGTAAAATGGTCTTATCTATTGGCGATTTCGTTCCGATTCACATTCCGAGTAATATTCGGCATGCTAATTACATTGCCGGTTGCCAAATTGCATTATCTCTTATAGTTTCCGAGATATGGACTATCGATAATTTACACCTTAGGCTCTGCTTCTAACTTGGGCCCAAATTGTAAAATGGTCTTATCTATTGGCGATTTCGTTCCAATTCACATTCCAAGTAATATTCGGCATGCTAATTACATTGCCGGTTGCCAAGTTGCATTAACTCTTATAGTTTCCGAGATATGGACTATCGATAATTTACACCGTAGGCTCTGCTTCTAACTTGGGCCCAAATTGTAAAATGGTCTTATCTATTGGCGATTTCGTTCCAATTCACATTCCAAGTAATATTCGGCATGCTAATTACATTGCCGGTTGCCAAATTGCATTATCTCTTATAGTTTCCGAGATATGGACTATCGATAATTTACACCATAGGCTCTGCTTATAACTTGGGCCCAAATTGTAAAATGGTCTTATCTATTGGCGATTTCGTTCCAATTCACATTCCAAGTAATATTCGGCATGCTAATTACATTGCCGGTTGCCAAATTGCATTATCTCTTATAGTTTCCGAGATATGGACTATCGATAATTTACACCTTAGGATCTGCTTCTAACTTGGGCCCAAATTGTAAAATGGTCTTATCTATTGGCGATTTCGTTCAAATTCACATTCCAAGTAATATTCGGCATGCTAATTACATTGCCGGTTGCCAAATTGCATTATCTCTTATAGTTTCCGAGATATGGACTATCGATAATTTACACCTTAGGCTCTGCTTCTAACTTGGGCCCAAATTGTAAAATGGTCTTATCTATTGGCGATTTCGTCCCAATTCACATTCCAAGTGATATTCGGCATGCTCATTACATTGCCGGTTGCGAAATTGCATTATCTCTTATAGTTTCCGAGATATGGACTATCAATAATTTACACCTTAGGCTCTGCTTCTAACTTGGGCCCAAATTGTAAAATGGTCTTATCTAGTGGCGATTTCGTTCCAATTCACATTCCAAGTAATATTCGGCATGCTAATTACATTGCCGGTTGCCAAATTGCATTATCTCTTATAGTTTCCGAGATATGGACTATCGATAATTTACACCTTAGGCTCTGCTTCTAACTTGGGCCCAAATTGTAAAATGGTCTTATCTATTGGCGATTTCGTTCCAATTCACATTCCAAGTAATATTCGGCATGCTAATTACATTGCCGGTTGCCAAATTGCATTATCTCTTATAGTTTCCGAGATATGGACTATCGATAATTTACACCTTAGGCTCTGCTTCTAACTTGGGCCCAAATTGTAAAATGGTCTTATCTATTGGCGATTTCGTTCCAATTCACATTCCAAGTAATATTCGGCATGCTAATTACATTGCCGGTTGCCAAATTGCATTATCTCTTATAGTTTCCGAGATATGGACTATCAATAATTTACACCTTAGGCTCTGCTTCTAACTTGGGCCCAAATTGTAAAATGGTCTTATCTATTGGCGATTTCGTTCCAATTCACATTCCAAATAATATTCGGCATGATAATTACATTGCCGGTTGCCAAATTGCATTATCTCTTATAGTTTCCGAGATATGGACTATCGATAATTTACACCTTAGGCTCTGCTTCTAACTTGGGCCCAAATTGTAAAATGGCCTTATCTATTGGCGATTTCGTTCCAATTCACATTCCAAGTAATATTCGGCATGCTAATTACATTGCCGGTTGCCAAATTGCATTATCTCTTATAGTTTCCGAGATATGGACTATCAATAATTTACACCTTAGGCTCTGCTTCTAACTTGGGCCCAAATTGTAAAATGGTCTTACCTATTGGCGATTTCGTTCCAATTCACACTCCAAGTAATATTCGGCATGCTAATTACATTGCCGGTTGCGAAATTGCATTATCTCTTATAGTTTCCGAGATATGGACTATCAATAATTTACACCTTAGGCTCTGCTTCTAACTTGGGCCCAAATTGTAAAATGGTCTTATCTATTGGCGATTTCGTTCCAATTCACATTCCAAGTAATATTCGGCATGCTAATTACATTGCCGGTTGCCAAATTGCATTATCTCTTATAGTTTCCGAGATATGGACTATCGATAATTTACACCTTAGGCTCTGCTTCTAACTTGGGCCCAAATTGTAAAATGGTCTTATCTATTGGCGATTTCGTTCTAATTCACATTCCAAGTAATATTCGGCATGCTAATTACATTGCCGGTTGCCAAATTGCATTATCTCTTATAGTTTCCGAGATATGGACTATCGATAATTTACACCTTAGGCTCTGCTTCTAACTTGGGCCCAAATTGTAAAATGGTCTTATCTATTGGCGATTTCGTCCCAATTCACATTCCAAGTGATATTCGGCATGCTAATTACATTGCCGATTGCGAAATTGCATTATCTCTTATAGTTTCCGAGATATGGACTATCAATAATTTACACCTTAGGCTCTGCTTCTAACTTGGGCCCAAATTGTAACATGGTCTTATCTATTGGCGATTTCGTTCCAATTCACATTCCAAGTAATATTCGGCATGCTAATTAAATTGCCGGTTGCCAAATTGCATTATCTCTTATAGTTTCCGAGATATGGACTATCGATAATTTACACCTTAGGCTCTGCTTCTAACTTGGGCCCAAATTGTAAAATGGTCTTATCTATTGGCGATTTCGTTCCAATTCACATTCCAAGTAATATTCGGCATGCTAATTACATTGCCGGTTGCCAAATTGCATTACCTCTTATAGTTTCCGAGATATGGACTATCGATAATTTACACCTTAGGCTCTGCTTCTAACTTGGGCCCAAATTGTAAAATGGTCTTATCTATTGGCGATTTCGTTCCAATTCACATTCCAAGTAATATTCGGCATGCTAATTACATTGCCGGTTGCCAAATTGCATTATCTCTTATAGTTTCCGAGATATGGACTATCGATAATTTACATCTTAGGCTCTGCTTCTAACTTGGGCCCAAATTGTAAAATCGTCTTATCTATTGGCGATTTCGTTCCAATTCACATTCCAAGTAATATTCGGCATGCTAATTACATTGCCGGTTGCCAAATTGCATTATCTCTTATAGTTTCCGAGATATGGACTATCGATAATTTACACCTTAGGCTCTGCTTCTAACTTGGGCCCAAATTGTAAAATGGTCTTATCTATTGGCGATTTCGTTCCAATTCACATTCCAAGTAATATTCGGCATGCTAATTACATTGCCGGTTGCCAAATTGCATTATCTCTTATAGTTTCCGAGATATCGACTATCGATCGATGGACGAAACTTACACCTTAGGCTCTGCTTCTAACTTGGGCCCAAATTGTAAAATGGTCTTATCTATTGGCGATTTCGTTCCAATTCACATTCCAAGTAATATTCGGCATGCTAATTACATTGCCGGTTGCCAAATTGCATTATCTCTTATAGTTTCCGAGATATGGACTATCGATAATTTACACCTTAGGCTCTGCTTCTAACTTGGGCCCAAATTGTAAAATGGTCTTATCTATTGGCGATTTCGTTCCAATTCTCATTCCAAGTAATATTCGGCATGCTAATTACATTGCCGGTTGCCAAATTGCATTATCTCTTATAGTTTCCGAGATATGGACTATCGATAATTTACACCTTAGGCTCTGCTTCTAACTTGGGCCCAAATTGTAAAATGGTCTTATCTATTGGCGATTTCGTTCCAATTCACACTCCAAGTAATATTCGGCATGCTAATTACATTGCCGATTGCGAAATTGCATTATCTCTTATAGTTTCCGAGATATGGAATTGCATTATCTCTTATAGTTTCCGAGATATGGACTATCGATAATTTACACCTTAGGCTCTGCTTCTAACTTGGGCCCAAATTGTAAAATGGTCTTATCTATTGGCGATTTCGTTCCAATTCACATTCCAAGTAATATTCGGCATGCTAATTACATTGCCGTTTGCCAAATTGCATTACCTCTTATAGTTTCCGATATATGGACTATCGATAATTTACACCTTAGGCTCTGCTTCTAACTTGGGCCCAAATTGTAAAATGGTCTTATCTATTGGCGATTTCGTTCCAATTCACATTCCAAGTAATATTCGGCATGCTAATTACATTGTCGGTTGCGAAATTGCATTATCTCTTATAGTTTCCGAGATATGGACTATCAATAATTTACACCTTAGGCTCTGCTTCTAACTTGGGCCCAAATTGTAAAATGGTCTTATCTATTGGCGATTTCGTTCCAATTCACATTCCAAGTAATATTCGGCATGCTAAATACATTGTCGGTTGCCAAATTGCATTATCTCTTATAGTTTCCGAGATATGGACTATCGATAATTTACACCTTAGGCTCTGCTTCTAACTTGGGCCCAAATTGTAAAATGGTCTTATCTATTGGCGATTTCGTTCCAATTCACATTCCGAGTAATATTCGGCATGCTAATTACATTGCCGGTTGCCAAATTGCATTATCTCTTATAGTTTCCGAGATATGGACTATCGATAATTTACACCTTAGGCTCTGCTTCTAACTTGGGCCCAAATTGTAAAATGGTCTTATCTATTGGCGATTTCGTTCCAATTCACATTCCAAGTAATATTCGGCATGCTAATTACATTGCCGGTTGCCAAATTGCATTAACTCTTATAGTTTCCGAGATATGGACTATCGATAATTTACACCTTAGGCTCTGCTTCTAACTTGGGCCCAAATTGTAAAATGGTCTTATCTATTGGCGATTTCGTTCCAATTCACATTCCGAGTAATATTCGGCATGCTAATTACATTGCCGGTTGCCAAATTGCATTATCTCTTATAGTTTCCGAGATATGGACTATCGATAATTTACACCTTAGGCTCTGCTTCTAACTTGGGCCCAAATTGTAAAATGGTCTTATCTATTGGCGATTTCGTCCCAATTCACATTCCAAGTGATATTCGGCATGCTCATTACATTGCCGGTTGCGAAATTGCATTATCTCTTATAGTTTCCGAGATATGGACTATCAATAATTTACACCTTAGGCTCTGCTTCTAACTTGGGCCCAAATTGTAAAATGGTCTTATCTAGTGGCGATTTCGTTCCAATTCACATTCCAAGTAATATTCGGCATGCTAATTACATTGCCGGTTGCCAAATTGCATTATCTCTTATAGTTTCCGAGATATGGACTATCGATAATTTACACCTTAGGCTCTGCTTCTAACTTGGGCCCAAATTGTAAAATGGTCTTATCTATTGGCGATTTCGTTCCAATTCACATTCCAAGTAATATTCGGCATGCTAATTACATTGCCGGTTGCCAAATTGCATTATCTCTTATAGTTTCCGAGATATGGACTATCGATAATTTACACCTTAGGCTCTGCTTCTAACTTGGGCCCAAATTGTAAAATGGTCTTATCTATTGGCGATTTCGTTCCAATTCACATTCCAAGTAATATTCGGCATGCTAATTACATTGCCGGTTGCCAAATTGCATTATCTCTTATAGTTTCCGAGATATGGACTATCAATAATTTACACCTTAGGCTCTGCTTCTAACTTGGGCCCAAATTGTAAAATGGTCTTATCTAGTGGCGATTTCGTTCCAATTCACATTCCAAGTAATATTCGGCATGCTAATTACATTGCCGGTTGCCAAATTGCATTATCTCTTATAGTTTCCGAGATATGGACTATCGATAATTTACACCTTAGGCTCTGCTTCTAACTTGGGCCCAAATTGTAAAATGGTCTTATCTATTGGCGATTTCGTTCCAATTCACATTCCAAGTAATATTCGGCATGCTAATTACATTGCCGGTTGCCAAATTGCATTATCTCTTATAGTTTCCGAGATATGGACTATCGATAATTTACACCTTAGGCTCTGCTTCTAACTTGGGCCCAAATTGTAAAATGGTCTTATCTATTGGCGATTTCGTTCCAATTCACATTCCAAGTAATATTCGGCATGCTAATTACATTGCCGGTTGCCAAATTGCATTATCTCTTATAGTTTCCGAGATATGGACTATCAATAATTTACACCTTAGGCTCTGCTTCTAACTTGGGCCCAAATTGTAAAATGGTCTTATCTATTGGCGATTTCGTTCCAATTCACATTCCAAATAATATTCGGCATGATAATTACATTGCCGGTTGCCAAATTGCATTATCTCTTATAGTTTCCGAGATATGGACTATCGATAATTTACACCTTAGGCTCTGCTTC
The DNA here is from genome assembly GCF_030347505.1 of Rhynchophorus ferrugineus. NCBI lineage: Eukaryota > Metazoa > Arthropoda > Insecta > Coleoptera > Curculionidae > Rhynchophorus > Rhynchophorus ferrugineus. The sequence goes on from NW_027472625.1 coordinate 182,481, forward strand.
TAACTTGGGCCCAAATTGTAAAATGGCCTTATCTATTGGCGATTTCGTTCCAATTCACATTCCAAGTAATATTCGGCATGCTAATTACATTGCCGGTTGCCAAATTGCATTATCTCTTATAGTTTCCGAGATATGGACTATCAATAATTTACACCTTAGGCTCTGCTTCTAACTTGGGCCCAAATTGTAAAATGGTCTTACCTATTGGCGATTTCGTTCCAATTCACACTCCAAGTAATATTCGGCATGCTAATTACATTGCCGGTTGCGAAATTGCATTATCTCTTATAGTTTCCGAGATATGGACTATCAATAATTTACACCTTAGGCTCTGCTTCTAACTTGGGCCCAAATTGTAAAATGGTCTTATCTATTGGCGATTTCGTTCCAATTCACATTCCAAGTAATATTCGGCATGCTAATTACATTGCCGGTTGCCAAATTGCATTATCTCTTATAGTTTCCGAGATATGGACTATCGATAATTTACACCTTAGGCTCTGCTTCTAACTTGGGCCCAAATTGTAAAATGGTCTTATCTATTGGCGATTTCGTTCCAATTCACATTCCGAGTAATATTCGGCATGCTAATTACATTGCCGGTTGCCAAATTGCATTATCTCTTATAGTTTCCGAGATATGGACTATCGATAATTTACACCTTAGGCTCTGCTTCTAACTTGGGCCCAAATTGTAAAATGGTCTTATCTATTGGCGATTTCGTTCCAATTCACATTCCAAGTAATATTCGGCATGCTAATTACATTGCCGGTTGCCAAATTGCATTATCTCTTATAGTTTCCGAGATATGGACTATCGATAATTTACACCTTAGGCTCTGCTTCTAACTTGGGCCCAAATTGTAAAATGGTCTTATCTATTGGCGATTTCGTTCCAATTCACATTCCGAGTAATATTCGGCATGCTAATTACATTGCCGGTTGCCAAATTGCATTATCTCTTATAGTTTCCGAGATATGGACTATCGATAATTTACACCTTAGGCTCTGCTTCTAACTTGGGCCCAAATTGTAAAATGGTCTTATCTATTGGCGATTTCGTTCCAATTCACATTCCAAGTAATATTCGGCATGCTAATTACATTGCCGGTTGCCAAATTGCATTAACTCTTATAGTTTCCGAGATATGGACTATCGATAATTTACACCTTAGGCTCTGCTTCTAACTTGGGCCCAAATTGTAAAATGGTCTTATCTATTGGCGATTTCGTTCCAATTCACATTCCAAGTAATATTCGGCATGCTAATTACATTGCCGGTTGCCAAATTGCATTATCTCTTATAGTTTCCGAGATATGGACTATCGATAATTTACACCATAGGCTCTGCTTATAACTTGGGCCCAAATTGTAAAATGGTCTTATCTATTGGCGATTTCGTCCCAATTCACATTCCAAGTGATATTCGGCATGCTAATTACATTGCCGATTGCGAAATTGCATTATCTCTTATAGTTTCCGAGATATGGACTATCAATAATTTACACCTTAGGCTCTGCTTCTAACTTGGGCCCAAATTGTAACATGGTCTTATCTATTGGCGATTTCGTTCCAATTCACATTCCAAGTAATATTCGGCATGCTAATTAAATTGCCGGTTGCCAAATTGCATTATCTCTTATAGTTTCCGAGATATGGACTATCGATAATTTACACCTTAGGCTCTGCTTCTAACTTGGGCCCAAATTGTAAAATGGTCTTATCTATTGGCGATTTCGTTCCAATTCACATTCCAAGTAATATTCGGCATGCTAATTACATTGCCGGTTGCCAAATTGCATTACCTCTTATAGTTTCCGAGATATGGACTATCGATAATTTACACCTTAGGCTCTGCTTCTAACTTGGGCCCAAATTGTAAAATGGTCTTATCTATTGGCGATTTCGTTCCAATTCACATTCCAAGTAATATTCGGCATGCTAATTACATTGCCGGTTGCCAAATTGCATTATCTCTTATAGTTTCCGAGATATGGACTATCGATAATTTACATCTTAGGCTCTGCTTCTAACTTGGGCCCAAATTGTAAAATCGTCTTATCTATTGGCGATTTCGTTCCAATTCACATTCCAAGTAATATTCGGCATGCTAATTACATTGCCGGTTGCCAAATTGCATTATCTCTTATAGTTTCCGAGATATGGACTATCGATAATTTACACCTTAGGCTCTGCTTCTAACTTGGGCCCAAATTGTAAAATGGTCTTATCTATTGGCGATTTCGTTCCAATTCACATTCCAAGTAATATTCGGCATGCTAATTACATTGCCGGTTGCCAAATTGCATTATCTCTTATAGTTTCCGAGATATCGACTATCGATAACTTACACCTTAGGCTCTGCTTCTAACTTGGGCCCAAATTGTAAAATGGTCTTATCTATTGGCGATTTCGTTCCAATTCACATTCCAAGTAATATTCGGCATGCTAATTACATTGCCGGTTGCCAAATTGCATTATCTCTTATAGTTTCCGAGATATGGACTATCGATAATTTACACCTTAGGCTCTGCTTCTAACTTGGGCCCAAATTGTAAAATGGTCTTATCTATTGGCGATTTCGTTCCAATTCTCATTCCAAGTAATATTCGGCATGCTAATTACATTGCCGGTTGCCAAATTGCATTATCTCTTATAGTTTCCGAGATATGGACTATCGATAATTTACACCTTAGGCTCTGCTTCTAACTTGGGCCCAAATTGTAAAATGGTCTTATCTATTGGCGATTTCGTTCCAATTCACACTCCAAGTAATATTCGGCATGCTAATTACATTGCCGATTGCGAAATTGCATTATCTCTTATAGTTTCCGAGATATGGAATTGCATTATCTCTTATAGTTTCCGAGATATGGACTATCGATAATTTACACCTTAGGCTCTGCTTCTAACTTGGGCCCAAATTGTAAAATGGTCTTATCTATTGGCGATTTCGTTCCAATTCACATTCCAAGTAATATTCGGCATGCTAATTACATTGCCGTTTGCCAAATTGCATTACCTCTTATAGTTTCCGATATATGGACTATCGATAATTTACACCTTAGGCTCTGCTTCTAACTTGGGCCCAAATTGTAAAATGGTCTTATCTATTGGCGATTTCGTTCCAATTCACATTCCAAGTAATATTCGGCATGCTAATTACATTGTCGGTTGCGAAATTGCATTATCTCTTATAGTTTCCGAGATATGGACTATCAATAATTTACACCTTAGGCTCTGCTTCTAACTTGGGCCCAAATTGTAAAATGGTCTTATCTATTGGCGATTTCGTTCCAATTCACATTCCAAGTAATATTCGGCATGCTAAATACATTGTCGGTTGCCAAATTGCATTATCTCTTATAGTTTCCGAGATATGGACTATCGATAATTTACACCTTAGGCTCTGCTTCTAACTTGGGCCCAAATTGTAAAATGGTCTTATCTATTGGCGATTTCGTTCCAATTCACATTCCGAGTAATATTCGGCATTCTAATTACATTGCCGGTTGCCAAATTGCATTATCTCTTATAGTTTCCGAGATATGGACTATCGATAATTTACACCTTAGGCTCTGCTTCTAACTTGGGCCCAAATTGTAAAATGGTCTTATCTATTGGCGATTTCGTTCCAATTCACATTCCAAGTAATATTCGGCATGCTAATTACATTGCCGGTTGCCAAATTGCATTAACTCTTATAGTTTCCGAGATATGGACTATCGATAATTTACACCTTAGGCTCTGCTTCTAACTTGGGCCCAAATTGTAAAATGGTCTTATCTATTGGCGATTTCGTTCCAATTCACATTCCAAGTAATATTCGGCATGCTAATTACATTGCCGGTTGCCAAATTGCATTATCTCTTATAGTTTCCGAGATATGGACTATCGATAATTTACACCTTAGGCTCTGCTTCTAACTTGGGCCCAAATTGTAAAATGGTCTTATCTATTGGCGATTTCGTCCCAATTCACATTCCAAGTGATATTCGGCATGCTCATTACATTGCCGGTTGCGAAATTGCATTATCTCTTATAGTTTCCGAGATATGGACTATCAATAATTTACACCTTAGGCTCTGCTTCTAACTTGGGCCCAAATTGTAAAATGGTCTTATCTAGTGGCGATTTCGTTCCAATTCACATTCCAAGTAATATTCGGCATGCTAATTACATTGCCGGTTGCCAAATTGCATTATCTCTTATAGTTTCCGAGATATGGACTATCGATAATTTACACCTTAGGATCTGCTTCTAACTTGGGCCCAAATTGTAAAATGGTCTTATCTATTGGCGATTTCGTTCAAATTCACATTCCAAGTAATATTCGGCATGCTAATTACATTGCCGGTTGCCAAATTGCATTATCTCTTATAGTTTCCGAGATATGGACTATCGATAATTTACACCTTAGGCTCTGCTTCTAACTTGGGCCCAAATTGTAAAATGGTCTTATCTATTGGCGATTTCGTCCCAATTCACATTCCAAGTGATATTCGGCATGCTCATTACATTGCCGGTTGCGAAATTGCATTATCTCTTATAGTTTCCGAGATATGGACTATCAATAATTTACACCTTAGGCTCTGCTTCTAACTTGGGCCCAAATTGTAAAATGGTCTTATCTAGTGGCGATTTCGTTCCAATTCACATTCCAAGTAATATTCGGCATGCTAATTACATTGCCGGTTGCCAAATTGCATTATCTCTTATAGTTTCCGAGATATGGACTATCGATAATTTACACCTTAGGCTCTGCTTCTAACTTGGGCCCAAATTGTAAAATGGTCTTATCTATTGGCGATTTCGTTCCAATTCACATTCCAAGTAATATTCGGCATGCTAATTACATTGCCGGTTGCCAAATTGCATTATCTCTTATAGTTTCCGAGATATGGACTATCGATAATTTACACCTTAGGCTCTGCTTCTAACTTGGGCCCAAATTGTAAAATGGTCTTATCTATTGGCGATTTCGTTCCAATTCACATTCCAAGTAATATTCGGCATGCTAATTACATTGCCGGTTGCCAAATTGCATTATCTCTTATAGTTTCCGAGATATGGACTATCAATAATTTACACCTTAGGCTCTGCTTCTAACTTGGGCCCAAATTGTAAAATGGTCTTATCTATTGGCGATTTCGTTCCAATTCACATTCCAAATAATATTCGGCATGATAATTACATTGCCGGTTGCCAAATTGCATTATCTCTTATAGTTTCCGAGATATGGACTATCGATAATTTACACCTTAGGCTCTGCTTCTAACTTGGGCCCAAATTGTAAAATGGCCTTATCTATTGGCGATTTCGTTCCAATTCACATTCCAAGTAATATTCGGCATGCTAATTACATTGCCGGTTGCCAAATTGCATTATCTCTTATAGTTTCCGAGATATGGACTATCAATAATTTACACCTTAGGCTCTGCTTCTAACTTGGGCCCAAATTGTAAAATGGTCTTACCTATTGGCGATTTCGTTCCAATTCACACTCCAAGTAATATTCGGCATGCTAATTACATTGCCGGTTGCGAAATTGCATTATCTCTTATAGTTTCCGAGATATGGACTATCAATAATTTACACCTTAGGCTCTGCTTCTAACTTGGGCCCAAATTGTAAAATGGTCTTATCTATTGGCGATTTCGTTCCAATTCACATTCCAAGTAATATTCGGCATGCTAATTACATTGCCGGTTGCCAAATTGCATTATCTCTTATAGTTTCCGAGATATGGACTATCGATAATTTACACCTTAGGCTCTGCTTCTAACTTGGGCCCAAATTGTAAAATGGTCTTATCTATTGGCGATTTCGTTCTAATTCACATTCCAAGTAATATTCGGCATGCTAATTACATTGCCGGTTGCCAAATTGCATTATCTCTTATAGTTTCCGAGATATTGACTATCGATAATTTACACCTTAGGCTCTGCTTCTAACTTGGGCCCAAATTGTAAAATGGTCTTATCTATTGGCGATTTCGTCCCAATTCACATTCCAAGTGATATTCGGCATGCTAATTACATTGCCGATTGCGAAATTGCATTATCTCTTATAGTTTCCGAGATATGGACTATCAATAATTTACACCTTAGGCTCTGCTTCTAACTTGGGCCCAAATTGTAACATGGTCTTATCTATTGGCGATTTCGTTCCAATTCACATTCCAAGTAATATTCGGCATGCCAATTAAATTGCCGGTTGCCAAATTGCATTATCTCTTATAGTTTCCGAGATATGGACTATCGATAATTTACACCTTAGGCTCTGCTTCTAACTTGGGCCCAAATTGTAAAATGGTCTTATCTATTGGCGATTTCGTTCCAATTCACATTCCAAGTAATACTCGGCATGCTAATTACATTGCCGGTTGCCAAATTGCATTATCTCTTATAGTTTCCGAGATATGGACTATCGATAATTTACACCTTAGGCTCTGCTTCTAACTTGGGCCCAAATTGTAAAATGGTCTTATCTATTGGCGATTTCGTTCCAATTCACACTCCAAGTAATATTCGGCATGCTAATTACATTGCCGGTTGCGAAATTGCATTATCTCTTATAGTTTCCGAGATATGGACTATCGATAATTTACACCTTAGGCTCTGCTTCTAACTTGGGCCCAAATTGTAAAATGGTCTTATCTATTGGCGATTTCGTTCCAATTCACATTCCAAGTAATACTCGGCATGCTAATTACATTGCCGGTTGCCAAATTGCATTATCTCTTATAGTTTCCGAGATATGGACTATCGATAATTTACACCTTAGGCTCTGCTTCTAACTTGGGCCCAAATTGTAAAATGGTCTTATCTATTGGCGATTTCGTTCCAATTCACACTCCAAGTAATATTCGGCATGCTAATTACATTGACGGTTGCGAAATTGCATTATCTCTTATAGTTTCCGAGATATGGACTATCAATAATTTACACCTTAGGCTCTGCTTCTAACTTGGGCCCAAATTGTAAAATGGTCTTATCTATTGGCGATTTCGTTCCAATTCACAATCCAAGTAATATTCGGCATGCTAATTACATTGCCGGTTGCCAAATTGCATTATCTCTTTTAGTTTCCGAGATATGGACTATCGATAATTTACACCTTAGGCTCTGCTTCTAACTTGGGCCCAAATTGTAAAATGGTCTTATCTATTGGCGATTTCGTTCCAATTCACATTCCAAGTAATATTCGGCATGCTAATTACATTGCCGGTTGCCAAATTGCATTATCTCTTATAGTTTCCGAGATATGGACTATCGATAATTTACACCTTAGCCTCTGCTTCTAACTTGGGCCCAAATTGTAAAATGGTCTTATCTATTGGCGTTTTCGTTCCAATTCACATTCCAAGTAATATTCGGCATGCTAATTACATTGCCGGTTGCCAAATTGCATTATCTCTTATAGTTTCCGAGATATGGACTATCGATAATTTACACCTTAGGCTCTGCTTCTAACTTGGGCCCAAATTGTAAAATGGTCTTCTCTATTGGCGATTTCGTTCCAATTCACATTCCAAGTAATATTCGGCATGCTAATTACATTGCCGGTTGCCAAATTGCATTATCTCTTATAGTTTCCGAGATATGGACTATCGATAATTTACACATTAGGCTCTGCTTCTAACTTGGGCCCAAATTGTAAAATGGCCTTATCTATTGGCGATTTCGTTCCAATTCACATTCCAAGTAATATTCGGCATGCTAATTACATTGCCGGTTGCCAAATTGCATTATCTCTTATAGTTTCCGAGATATGGACTATCGATAATTTACACCTTAGGCTCTGCTTCTAACTTGGGCCCAAATTGTAAAATGGTCTTCTCTATTGGCGATTTCGTTCCAATTCACATTCCAAGTAATATTCGGCATGCTAATTACATTGCCGGTTGCCAAATTGCATTATCTCTTATAGTTTCTGAGATATGGACTATCGATAATTTACACCTTAGGCTCTGCTTCTAACTTGGGCCCAAATTGTAAAATGGTCTTCTCTATTGGCGATTTCGTTCCAATTCACATTCCAAGTAATATTCGGCATGCTAATTACATTGCCGGTTGCCAAATTGCATTATCTCTTATAGTTTCCGAGATATGGACTATCGATAATTTACACCTTAGGCTCTGCTTCTAATTTGGGCCCAAATTGTAAAATCGTCTTATCTATTGCCGATTTCGTTCCAATTCACATTCCAAGTAATATTCGGCATGCTAATTACATTGCCGGTTGCCAAATTGCATTATCTCTTATAGTTTCCGAGATATGGACTATCGATAATTTACACCTTAGGCTCTGCTTCTAAATTGGGCCCAAATTGTAAAATGGTCTTATCTATTGGCGATTTCGTCCCAATTCACATTCCAAGTGATATTCGGCATGCTAATTACATTGCCGGTTGCGAAATTGCATTAACTCTTATAGTTTCCGAGATATGGACTATCAATAATTTACACCTTAGGCTCTGCTTCTAACTTGGGCCCAAATTGTAAAATGGTCTTATCTATTGGCGATTTCGTTCCAATTCACATTCCAAGTAATTTTCGGCATGCTAATTACATTGCCGGTTGCCAAATTGCATTATCTCTTATAGTTTCCGAGATATGGACTATCGATAATTTACACCTGAGGCTCTGCTTCTAACTTGGGCCCAAATTGTAAAATGGTCTTATCTATTGGCGATTTCGTTCCAATTCACATTCCAAGTAATATTCGGCATGCTAATTACATTGCCGGTTGCCAAATTGCATTATCTCTTATAGTTTCCGAGATATGGACTATCGATAATTTACACCTTAGGCTCTGCTTCTAACTTGGGCCCAAATTGTAAAATGGTCTTATCTATTGGCGTTTTCGTTCCAATTCACATTCCAAGTAATATTCGGCATGCTAATTACATTGCCGGTTGCCAAATTGCATTATCTCTTATAGTTTCCGAGATATGGACTGTCGATAATTTACACCTTAGGCTCTGCTTCTAACTTGGGCCCAAATTGTAAAATGGTCTTACCTATTGGCGATTTCGTTCCAATTCACATTCCAAGTAATATTCGGCATGCTAATTACATTGCCGGTTGCCAAATTGCATTATCTCTTATAGTTTCCGAGATATGGACTATCGATAATTTACACCTTAGGCTCTGCTTCTAACTTGGGCCCAAATTGTAAAATCGTCTTATCTATTGGCGATTTCGTTCCAATTCACATTCCAAGTAATATTCGGCATGCTAATTACATTGCCGGTTGCCAAATTGCATTATCTCTTATAGTTTCCGAGATATGGACTATCGATAATTTACACCTTAGGCTCTGCTTCTAACTTGGGCCCAAATTGTAAAATGGTCTTATCTATTGGCGATTTCGTTCCAATTCACATTCCAAGTAATATCCGGCATGCTAATTACATTGCCGGTTGCCAAATTGAATTATCTCTTATAGTTTCCGAGATATGGACTATCGATAATTTACTCCTTAGGCTCTGCTTCTAACTTGGGCCCAAATTGTAAAATGGTCTTATCTATTGGCGATTTCGTTCCAATTCACATTCCAAGTAATATTCGGCATGCTAATTACATTGCCGGTTGCCAAATTGCATTATCTCTTATAGTTTCCGAGATATGGACTATCGTTAATTTACATCTTAGGCTCTGCTTCTAACTTGGGCCCAAATTGTAAAATGGTCTTATCTATTGGCGATTTCGTTCCAATTCACATTCCAAGTAATATTCGGCATGCTAATTACATTGCCGGTTGCCAAATTGCATTATCTCTTATAGTTTCCGAGATATGGACTATCGATAATTTACACCTTAGGCTCTGCTTCTAACTTGGGCCCAAATTGTAAAATGGTCTTATCTATTGGCGATTTCGTCCCAATTCACATTCCAAGTGATATTCGGCATGCTAATTACATTGCCGGTTGCGAAATTGCATTATCTCTTATAGTTTCCGAGATATGGACTATCAATAATTTACACCTTAGGCTCTGCTTCTAACTTGGGCCCAAATTGTAAAATGGCCTTATCTATTGGCGATTTCGTTCCAATTCACATTCCAAGTAATATTCGGCATGCTAATTACATTGCCGGTTGCCAAATTGCATTATCTCTTATAGTTTCCGAGATATGGACTATCGATAATTTACACCTTAGGCTCTGCTTCTAACTTGGGCCCAAATTGTAAAATGGTCTTATCTATTGGCGATTTCGTTCCAATTCACATTCCAAGTAATATTCGGCATGCTAATTACATTGCCGGTTGCCAAATTGCATTACCTCTTATAGTTTCCGAGATATGGACTATCGATAATTTACACCTTAGGCTCTGCTTCTAACTTGGGCCCAAATTGTAAAATGGTCTTATCTATTGGCGATTTCGTTCCAATTCACATTCCAAGTAATATTCGGCATGCTAATTACATTGCCGGTTGCCAAATTGCATTATCTCTTATAGTTTCCGAGATATGGACTATCGATAATTTACACCTTAGGCTCTGCTTCTAACTTGGGCCCAAATTGTAAAATGGTCTTCTCTATTGGCGATTTCGTTCCAATTCACGTTCCAAGTAATATTCGGCATGCTAATTACATTGCCGGTTGCCAAATTGCATTATCTCTTATAGTTTCCGAGATATGGACTATCAATAATTTACACCTTAGGCTCTGCTTCTAACTTGGGCCCAAATTGTAAAATGGTCTTATCTATTGGCGATTTCGTTCCAATTCTCATTCCAAGTAATATTCGGAATGCTAATTACATTGCCTGTTGCCAAATTGAATTATCTCTTATAGTTTCCGAGATATGGACTATCGATAATTTACACCTTAGGCTCTGCTTCTAACTTGGGCCCAAATTGTAAAATGGTCTTACCTATTGGCGATTTCGTTCCAATTCACATTCCAAGTAATATTCGGCATGCTAATTACATTGCCGGTTGCCAAATTGCATTATCTCTTATAGTTTCCGAGATATGGACTATCGATAATTTACACCTTAGGCTCTGCTTCTAACTTGGGCCCGAATTGTAAAATGGTCTTATCTATTGGCGATTTCGTTCCAATTCACATTCCAATTAATATTCGGCATGCTAATTACATTGCCGGTTGCCAAATTGCATTATCTCTTATAGTTTCCGAGATATGGACTATCGATAATTTACACCTTAGGCTCTGCTTCTAACTTGGGCCCAAATTGTAAAATGGTCTTATCTATTGGCGATTTCGTTCCAATTCACATTCCAAGTAATATTCGGCATGCTAATTACATTGCCGTTTGCCAAATTGCATTATCTCTTATAGTTTCCGAGATATGGACTATCGATAATTTACACCTTAGGCTCTGCTTCTAACTTGGGCCCAAATTGTAAAATGGTCTTATCTATTGGCGATTTCGTTCCAATTCACATTCCAAGTAATATTCGGCATGCTAATTACATTGCCGGTTGCCAAATTGCATTATATCTTATAGTTTCCGAGATATGGACTATCGATAATTTACACCTTAGGCTCTGTTTCTAACTTGGGCCCAAATTGTAAAATGGTCTTATCTATTGGCGATTTCGTTCCAATTCACATTCCAAGTAATATTCGGCATGCTAATTACATTGCCGGTTGCCAAATTGAATTATCTCTTATAGTTTCCGAGATATGGACTATCGATAATTTACACCTTAGGCTCTGCTTCTAACTTGGGCCCAAATTGTAAAATGGTCTTACCTATTGGCGATTTCGTTCCAATTCACATTCCAAGTAATATTCGGCATGCTAATTACATTGCCGGTTGCCAAATTGCATTATCTCTTATAGTTTCCGAGATATGGACTATCGATAATTTACACCTTAGGCTCTGCTTCTAACTTGGGCCCAAATTGTAAAATGGTCTTATCTATTGGCGATTTCGTTCCAATTCACATTCCAAGTAATATTCGGCATGCTAATTACATTGCCGGTTGCCAAATTGCATTATCTCTTATAGTTTCCGAGATATGGACTATCGATAATTTACACCTTAGGCTCTGCTTCTAACTTGGGCCCAAATTGTAAAATCGTCTTATCTATTGGCGATTTCGTTCCAATTCACATTCCAAGTAATATTCGGCATGCTAATTACATTGCCGGTTGCCAAATTGCATTATCTCTTATAGTTTCCGAGATATGGACTATCGGTAATTTACACCTTAGGCTCTGCTTCTAACTTGGGCCCAAATTATAAAATGGTCTTATCTATTGGCGATTTCGTTCCAATTCACATTCCAAGTAATATCCGGCATGCTAATTACATTGACGGTTGCCAAATTGAATTATCTCTTATAGTTTCCGAGATATGGACTATCGATAATTTACACCTTAGGCTCTGCTTCTAACTTGGGCCCAAATTGTAAAATGGTCTTATCTATTGGCGATTTCGTTCCAATTCACATTCCAAGTAATATTCGGCATGCTAATTACATTGCCGGTTGCCAAATTGCATTATCTCTTATAGTTTCCGAGATATGGACTATCGATAATTTACATCTTAGGCTCTGCTTCTAACTTGGGCCCAAATTGTAAAATCGTCTTATCTATTGGCGATTTCGTTCCAATTCACATTCCAAGTAATAATCGGCATGCTAATTACATTGCCGGTTGCCAAATTGCATTAGCTCTTATAGTTTCCGAGATATGGACTATCGATAATTTACACCTTAGGCTCTGCTTCTAACTTGGGCCCAAATTGTAAAATGGTCTTATCTATTGGCGATTTCGTTCCAATTCACATTCCAAGTAATATTCGGCATGCTAATTACATTGCCGGTTTCCAAATTGCATTATCTCTTATAGTTTCCGAGATATGGACTATCGATAATTTACATCTTAGGCTCTGCTTCTAACTTGGGCCCAAATTGTAAAATGGTCTTATCTATTGGCGATTTCGTTCCAATTCACATTCCAAGTAATATTCGACATGCTAATTACATTGCCGGTTGCCAAATTGCATTATCTCTTATAGTTTCCGAGATATGGACTATCGATAATTTACACCTTAGGCTCTACTTCTAACTTGGGCCCAAATTGTAAAATGGTCTTATCTATTGGCGATTTCGTCCCAATTCACATTCCAAGTGATATTCGGCATGCTAATTACATTGCCGGTTGCGAAATTGCATTATCTCTTATAGTTTCCGAGATATGGACTATCAATAATTTACACCTTAGGCTCTGCTTCTAACTTGGGCCCAAATTGTAAAATGGTCTTATCTATTGGCGATTTCGTTCCAATTCACATTCCAAGTAATATTCGGCATGCTAATTACATTGCCGGTTGCCAAATTGCATTATCTCTTATAGTTTCCGAGATATGGACTATCGATAATTTACACCTTAGGCTCTGCTTCTAACTTGGGCCCAAATTGTAAAATGGTCTTATCTATTGGCGATTTCGTTCCAATTCACATTCCAAGTAATATTCGGCATGCTAATTACATTGCCGGTTGCCAAATTGCATTATCTCTTATAGTGTCCGAGATATGGACTATCGATAATTTACACCTTAGGCTCTGCTTCTAACTTGGGCCCAAATTGTAAAATGGTCTTATCTATTGGCGATTTCGTTCCAATTCACATTCCAAGTAATATTCGGCATGCTAATTACATTGCCGGTTGCCAAATTGCATTATCTCTTATAGTTTCCGAGATATGGACTATCGATAATTTACACCTTAGGCTCTGCTTCTAACTTGGGCCCAAATTGTAAAATGGTCTTATCTATTGGCGATTTCGTTCCAATTCTCATTCCAAGTAATATTCGGCATGCTAATTACATTTCCGGTTGCCAAATTGTATTATCTCTTATAGTTTCCGAGATATGGACTATCGATAATTTACACCTTAGGCTCTGCTTCTAACTTGGGCCCAAATTGTAAAATGGTCTTATCTATTGGCGATTTCGTTCCAATTCACACTCCAAGTAATATTCGGCATGCTAATTACATTGCCGGTTGCCAAATTGCATTATCTCTTATAGTTTCCGAGATATGGACTATCGATAATTTACATCTTAGGCTCTGCTTCTAACTTGGGCCCAAATTGTAAAATCGTCTTATCTATTGGCGATTTCGTCCCAATTCAAATTCCAAGTGATATTCGGCATGCTAATTACATTGCCGGTTGCGAAATTGCATTATCTCTTATAGTTTCCGAGATATGGACTATCAATAATTTACACCTTAGGCTCTGCTTCTAACTTGGGCCCAAATTGTAAAATGGTCTTATCTATTGGCGATTTCGTTCCAATTCACATTCCAAGTAATATTCGGCATGCTAATTACATTGCCGGTTGCCAAATTGCATTATCTCTTATAGTTTCCGAGATATGGACTATCGATAATTTACACCTTAGGCTCTGCTTCTAACTTGGGCCCAAATTGTAAAATGGTCTTATCTATTGGCGATTTCGTTCCAATTCACATTCCAAGTAATATTCGGCATGCTAATTACATTGCCGGTTGCCAAATTGCATTACCTCTTATAGTTTCCGAGATATGGACTATCGATAATTTACACCTTAGGCTCTGCTTCTAACTTGGGCCCAAATTGTAAAATGGTCTTATCTATTGGCAATTTCGTTCCAATTGACATTCCAAGTAATATTCAGCATGCTAATTACATTGCCGGTTGCCAAATTGCATTATCTCTTATAGTTTCCGAGATATGGACTATCGATAATTTACATCTTAGGCTCTGCTTCTAACTTGGGCCCAAATTGTAAAATCGTCTTATCTATTGGCGATTTCGTTCCAATTCACATTCCAAGTAATATTCGGCATGCTAATTACATTGCCGGTTGCCAAATTGCATTATCTCTTATACTTTCCGAGATATGGACTATCGATAATTTACACCTTAGGCTCTGCTTCTAACTTGGGCCCAAATTGTAAAATGGCCTTATCTATTGGCGATTTCGTTCCAATTCACATTCCAAGTAATATTCGGCATGCTAATTACATTGCCGGTTGCCAAATTGCATTATCTCTTATAGTTTCCGAGATATCGACTATCGATAATTTACACCTTAGGCTCTGCTTCTAACTTGGGCCCAAATTGTAAAATGGTCTTATCTATTGGCGATTTCGTTCCAATTCACATTCCAAGTAATATTCGGCATGCTAATTACATTGCCGGTTGCCAAATTGCATTATCTCTTATAGTTTCCGAGATATGGACTATCGATAATTTACACCTTAGGCTCTGCTTCTAACTTGGGCCCAAATTGTAAAATGGTCTTATCTATTGGCGATTTCGTTCCAATTCTCATTCCAAGTAATATTCGGCATGCTAATTACATTGCCGGTTGCCAAATTGCATTATCTCTTATAGTTTCCGAGATATGGACTATCGATAATTTACACCTTAGGCTCTGCTTCTAACTTGGGCCCAAATTGTAAAATGGTCTTATCTATTGGCGATTTCGTTCCAATTCACACTCCAAGTAATATTCGGCATGCTAATTACATTGCCGGTTGCCAAATTGCATTATCTCTTATAGTTTCCGAGATATGGAATTGCATTATCTCTTATAGTTTCCGAGATATGGACTATCGATAATTTACACCTTAGGCTCTGCTTCTAACTTGGGCCCAAATTGTAAAATGGTCTTATCTATTGGCGATTTCGTTCCAATTCACATTCCAAGTAATATTCGGCATGCTAATTACATTGCCGTTTGCCAAATTGCATTACCTCTTATAGTTTCCGAGATATGGACTATCGATAATTTACACCTTAGGCTCTGCTTCTAACTTGGGCCCAAATTGTAAAATGGTCTTATCTATTGGCGATTTCGTTCCAATTCACATTCCAAGTAATATTCGGCATGCTAATTACATTGCCGGTTGCCAAATTGCATTATCTCTTATAGTTTCCGAGATATGGACTATCGATAATTTACATCTTAGGCTCTGCTTCTAACTTGGGCCCAAATTGTAAAATAGTCTTATCTATTGGCGATTTCGTTCCAATTCACATTCCAAGTAATATTCGGCATGCTAATTACATTGCCGGTTGCCAAATTGCATTATCTCTTATAGTTTCCGAGATATGGACTATCGATAATTTTCACCTTAGGCTCTGCTTCTAACTTGGGCCCAAATTGTAAAATCGTCTTATCTATTGGCGATTTCGTTCCAATTCACATTCCAAGTAATATTCGGCATGCTAATTACATTGCCGGTTGCCAAATTGAATTATCTCTTATAGTTTCCGAGATATGGACTATCGATAATTTACACCTTAGGCTCTGCTTCTAACTTGGGCCCAAATTGTAAAATGGTCTTACCTATTGGCGATTTCGTTCCAATTCACATTCCAAGTAATATTCGGCATGCTAATTACATTGCCGGTTGCCAAATTGCATTATCTCTTATAGTTTCCGAGATATGGACTATCGATAATTTACACCTTAGGCTCTGCTTCTAACTTGGGCCCAAATTGTAAAATGGTCTTACCTATTGGCGATTTCGTTCCAATTCACATTCCAAGTAATATTCGGCATGCTAATTACATTGCCGGTTGCCAAATTGCATTATCTCTTATAGTTTCCGAGATATGGACTATCGGTAATTTACACCTTAGGCTCTGCTTCTAACTTGGGCCCAAATTGTAAAATGGTCTTACCTATTGGCGATTTCGTTCCAATTCACATTCCAAGTAATATTCGGCATGCTAATTACATTGCCGGTTGCCAAATTGCATTATCTCTTATAGTTTCCGAGATATGGACTATCGATAATTTACACCTTAGGCTCTGCTTCTAACTTGGGAACAAATTGTAAAATGGTCTTATCTATTGGCGATTTCGTCCCAATTCACATTCCAAGTGACATTCGGCATGCTAATTACATTGCCGGTTGCGAAATTGCATTATCTCTTATAGTTTCCGAGATATGGACTATCGATAATTTACACCTTAGGCTCTGCTTCTAACTTGGGAACAAATTGTAAAATGGTCTTATCTATTTGCGATTTCGTCCCAATTCACATTCCAAGTGACATTCGGCATGCTAATTACATTGCCGGTTGCGAAATTGCATTATCTCTTATAGTTTCCGAGATATGGACTATCAATAATTTACACCTTAGGCTCTGCTTCTAACTTGGGCCCAAATTGTAAAATGGTCTTATCTATTGGCGATTTCGTTCCAATTCACATTCCAAGTAATATTCGGCATACTAATTACATTGCCGGTTGCCAAATTGCATTATCTCTTATAGTTTCCGAGATATGGACTATCGATAATTTACACCTTAGGCTCTGCTTCTAACTTGGGCCCATATTGTAAAATGGTCTTATCTATTGGCGATTTCGTTCCAATTCACATTCCAAGTAATATTCGGCATGCTAATTACATTGCCGGTTGCCAAATTGCATTATCTCTTATAGTTTCCGAGATATGGACTATCGATAATTTACACCTTAGGCTCTGCTTCTAACTTGGGCCCATATTGTAAAATGGTCTTATCTATTGGCGATTTCGTTCCAATTCACATTCCAAGTAATATTCGGCATGCTAATTACATTGCCGGTTGCCAAATTGCATTATCTCTTATAGTTTCCGAGATATGGACTATCGATAATTTACACCTTAGGCTCTGCTTCTAATTTGGGCCCAAATTGTAAAATGGTCTTATCTATTGGCGATTGCGTTCCAATTCACACTCCAAGTAATATTCGGCATGCTAATTACATTGCCGGTTGCGAAATTGCATTATCTCTTATAGTTTCCGAGATATGGACTATCGATAATTTACACCTTAGGCTCTGCTTCTAACTTGGGCCCAAATTGTAAAATGGTCTTATCTATTGGCGATTTCGTTCCAATTCACATTCCAAGTAATATTCGGCATGCTAATTACATTGCCGGTTGCCAAATTGCATTATCTCTTATAGTTTCCGAGATATGGACTATCGATAATTTACACCTTAGGCTCTGCTTCTAACTTGGGCCCAAATTGTAAAATGGTCTTATCTATTGGCGATTTCGTTCCAATTCACATTCCAAGTAATATTCGGCATGCTAATTACATTGCCGGTTGCCAAATTGCATTATCTCTTATAGTTTCCAAGATATGGACTATCGATAATTTACACCTTAGGCTCTGCTTCTAACTTGGGCCCAAATTATAAAATGGTCTTATCTATTGGCGATTTCGTCCCAATTCACATTCCAAGTGATATTCGGCATGCTAATTACATTGCCGGTTGCGAAATTGCATTATCTCTTATAGTTTCCGAGATATGGACTATCAATAATTTACACCTTAGGCTCTGCTTCTAACTTGGGCCCAAATTGTAAAATGGTCTTATCTATTGGCGATTTCGTTCCAATTCACATTCCAAGTAATATTCGGCATGCTAATTACATTGCCGGTTGCCAAATTGCATTATCTCTTATAGTTTCCGAGATATGAACTATCGATAATTTACACCTTAGGCTCTGCTTCTAACTTGGGCCCAAATTGTAAAATGGTCTTACCTATTGGCGATTTCGTTCCAATTCACATTCCAAGTAATATTCGGCATGCTAATTACATTGCCGGTTGCCAAATTGCATTATCTCTTATAGTTTCCGAGATATGGACTATCGATAATTTACACCTTAGGCTCTGCTTCTAACTTGGGCCCAAATTGTAAAATGGTCTTATCTATTGGCGATTTCGTTCCAATTCACATTCCAAGTAATATTCGGCATGCTAATTACATTGCCAGTTGCCAAATTGCATTATCTCTTATAGTTTCCGAGATATGGACTATCGATAATTTACACCTTAGGCTCTGCTTCTAACTTGGGCCCAAATTGTAAAATGGTCTTATCTATTGGCGATTTCGTTCCAATTCACATTCCAAGTAATATTCGGCATGCTAATTACATTGCCGGTTGCCAAATTGCATTATCTCTTATAGTTTCCGAGATATGGACTATCGATAATTTACACCTTAGGCTCTGCTTCTAACTTGGGCCCAAATTGTAAAATGGTCTTATCTATTGGCGATTTCGTTCCAATTCACATTCCAAGTAATACTCGGCATGCTAATTACATTGCCGGTTGCCAAATTGCATTATCTCTTATAGTTTCCGAGATATGGACTATCGATAATTTACACCTTAGGCTCTGCTTCTAACTTGGGCCCAAATTGTAAAATGGTCTTATCTATTGGCGATTTCGTTCCAATTCACATTCCAAGTAATATTCGGCATGCTAATTACATTGCCGGTTGCCAAATTGCATTATCTCTTATAGTTTCCGAGATATGGACTATCGATAATTTACACCTTAGGCTCTGCTTCTAACTTGGGCCCAAATTGTAAAATGGTCTTATCTATTGGCGATTTCGTTCCAATTCATATTCCAAGTAATATTCGGCATGCTAATTACATTGCCGGTTGCCAAATTGCATTATCTCTTATAGTTTCCGAGATATGGACTATCGATAATTTACACCTTAGGCTCTGCTTCTAACTTGGGCCCTAAGTGTAAAATGGTCTTATCTATTGACGATTTCGTCCCAATTCACATTCCAAGTGATATTCGGCATGCTAATTACATTGCCGGTTGCGAAATTGCATTATCTCTTATAGTTTCCGAGATATGGACTATCAATAATTTACACCTTAGGCTCTGCTTCTAACTTGGGCCCAAATTGTAAAATGGTCTTATCTATTGGCGATTTCGTTCCAATTCACATTCCAAGTAATATTCGGCATGCTAATTACATTGCCGGTTGCCAAATTGCATTATCTCTTATAGTTTCCGAGATATGGACTATCGATAATTTACACCTTAGGCTCTGCTTTTAACTTGGGCCCAAATTGTAAAATGGTCTTATCTATTGGCGATTTCGTTCCAATTAACATTCCAAGTAATATTCGGCATGCTAATTACATTGCCGGTTGCCAAATTGCATTAACTCTTATAGTTTCCGAGATATGGACTATCGATAATTTACACCTTAGGCTCTGCTTCTATTGGCGATCTCGTTCCAATTCACATTCCAAGTAATATTCGGCATGCTAATTACATTGCCGGTTGCCAAATTGCATTATCTCTTATAGTTTCCGAGATATGGACTATCGATAATTTACACCTTAGGCTCTGCTTCTAACTTGGGCCCAAATTGTAAAATGGTCTTATCTATTGGCGATTTCGTTCCAATTCACATTCCAAGTAATATTCGGCATGCTAATTACATTGCCGGTTGCCAAATTGCATTATCTCTTATAGTTTCCGAGATATGGACTATCGATAATTTACACCTTAGGCTCTGCTTCTAACTTGGGCCCAAATTGTAAAATGGTCTTATCTATTGGCGATTTCGTTCCAATTCACATTCCAAGTAATATTCGGCATGCTAATTACATTGCCGGTTGCCAAATTGCATTATCTCTTATAGTTTCCGAGATATGGACTATCGATAATTTACACCTTAGGCTCTGCTTCTAACTTGGGCCCAAATTGTAAAATGGTCTTATCTATTGGCGATTTCGTTCCAATTCACATTCCAAGTAATATTCGGCATGCTAATTACATTGCCGGTTGCCAAATTGCATTATCTCTTATAGTTTCCGAGATATGGACTATCCATAATTTACACCTTAGGCTCAACTTCTAACTTGGGCCCAAATTGTAAAATGGTCTTATCTATTGGCAATTTCGTTCCAATTCACATTACAAGTAATATTCGGCATGCTAATTACATTGCCGGTTGCCAAATTGCATTATCTCTTATAGTTTCCGAGATATGGACTATCGATAATTTACACCTTAGGCTCTGCTTCTAACTTGGGCCCAAATTGTAAAATGGTCTTATCTATTGGCGATTTCGTTCCAATTCACATTCCAAGTAATATGCGGCATGCTAATTACATTGCCGGTTGCCAAATTGCATTAACTCTTATAGTTTCCGAGATATGGACTATCGATAATTTACACCTTAGGCTCTGCTTCTAACTTGGGCCCAAATTGTAAAATGGTCTTATCTATTGGCGATTTCGTTCCAATTCACATTCCAAGTAATATTCGGCATGCTAATTACATTGCCGGTTGCCAAATTGCATTAACTCTTATAGTTTCCGAGATATGGACTATCGATAATTTACACCTTAGGCTCTGCTTCTAACTTGGGCCCAAATTGTAAAATGGTCTTATCTATTGGCGATTTCGTTCCAATTCACATTCCAAGTAATATTCGGCATGCTAATTACATTGCCGGTTGCCAAATTGCATTATCTCTTATAGTTTCCGAGATATGGACTATCGATAATTTACACCTTAGGCTCTGCTTCTAACTTGGGCCCAAATTGTAAAATGGTCTTATCTATTGGCGATTTCGTCCCAATTCACATTCCAAGTTATATTCGGCATGCTAATTACATTGCCGGTTGCGAAATTGCATTATCTCTTATAGTTTCCGAGATATGGACTATCAATAATTTACACCTTAGGCTCTGCTTCTAACTTGGGCCCAAATTGTAAAATGGTCTTATCTATTGGCGATTTCGTTCCAATTCACATTCCAAGTAATATTCGGCATGCTAATTACATTGCCGGTTGCCAAATTGCATTATCTCTTATAGTTTCCGAGATATGGACTATCGATAATTTACACCTTAGGCTCTGCTTCTAACTTGGGCCCAAATTGTAAAATGGTCTTATCTATTGGCGATTTCGTTCCAATTCACATTCCAAGTAATATTCGGCATGCTAATTACATTGCCGGTTGCCAAATTGCATTATCTCTTATAGTTTCCGAGATATGGACTATCGATAATTTACACCTTAGGCTCTGCTTCTAACTTGGGTCCAAATTGTAAAATGGTCTTATCTATTGGCGATTTCGTTCCAATTCACATTCCAAGTAATATTCGGCATGCTAATTACATTGCCGGTTGCCAAATTGCATTATCTCTTATAGTTTCCGAGATATGGACTATCCATAATTTACACCTTAGGCTCTGCTTCTAACTTGGGCCCAAATTGTAAAATGGTCTTATCTATTGGCGATTTCGTTCCAATTCACATTCCAAGTAATATTCGGCATGCTAATTACATTGATGGTTGCCAAATTGCATTATCTCTTATAGTTTCCGAGATATGGACTATCGATAATTTACACCTTAGGCTCTGCTTCTAACTTGGGCCCAAATTGTAAAATGGCCTTATCTATTGGCGATTTCGTCCCAATTCACATTCCAAGTAATATTCGGCATGCTAATTACATTGCCGGTTGCCAAATTGCATTATCTCTTATAGTTTCCGAGATATGGACTATCGATAATTTACACCTTAGGCTCTGCTTCTAACTTGGGCCCAAATTGTAAAATGGTCTTATCTATTGGCGATTTCGTTCCAATTCACATTCCAAGTAATATTCGGCATGCTAATTACATTGCCGGTTGCCAAATTGCATTATCTCTTATAGTTTCCGAGATATGGACTATCGATAATTTACACCTTAGGCTCTGCTTCTAACTTGGGCCCAAATTGTAAAATGGTCTTATCTATTGGCAATTTCGTTCCAATTCACATTCCAAGTAATATTCGGCATGCTAATTACATTGCCGGTTGCCAAATTGCATTATCTCTTATAGTTTCCGAGATATGGACTATCGATAATTTACACCTTAGGCTCTGCTTCTAACTTGGGCCCAAATTGTAAAATGGTCTTATCTATTGGCGATTTCGTTCCAATTCACATTCCAAGTAATATTCGGCATGCTAATTACATTGCCGGTTGCCAAATTGCATTAACTCTTATAGTTTCCGAGATATGGACTATCGATAATTTACACCTCAGGCTCTGCTTCTAACTTGGGCCCAAATTGTAAAATGGTCTTACCTATTGGCGATTTCGTTCCAATTCACATTCCAAGTAATATTCGGCATGCTAATTACATTGCCGGTTGCCAAATTACATTATCTCTTATAGTTTCCGAGATATGGACTATCGATAATTTACACCTTAGGCTCTGCTTCTAACTTGGGCCCAAATTGTAAAATGGTCTTATCTATTGGCGATTTCGTTCCAATTCACATTCCAAGTAATATTCGGCATGCTAATTACATTGCCGGCTGCCAAATTGCATTATCTCTTATAGTTTCCGAGATATGGACTATCGATAATTTACACCTTAGGCTCTGCTTCTAACTTGGGCCCAAATTGTAAAATGGTCTTATCTATTGGCGATTTCGTCCCAATTCACATTCCAAGTGATATTCGGCATGCTAATTACATTGCCGGTTGCGAAATTGCATTATCTCTTATAGTTTCCGAGATATGGACTATCGATAATTTACACCTTAGGCTCTGCTTCCAACTTGGGCCCAAATTGTAAAATGGTCTTATCTATTGGCGATTTCATTCCAATTCACATTCCAAGTAATATTCGGCATGCTAATTACATTGCCGGTTGCCAAATTGCATTATCTCTTATAGTTTCCGAGATATGGATTATCGATAATTTACACCTTAGGCTCTGCTTCTAACTTGGGCCCAAATTGTAAAATGGTCTTATCTATTGGCGATTTAGTTGCAATTCACATTCCAAGTAATATTCGGCATGCTAATTACATTGCCGGTTGCCAAATTGCATTATCTCTTATAGTTTCCGAGATATGGACTATCGATAATTTACACCTTAGGCTCTGCTTCTAACTTGGGCCCAAATTGTAAAATGGTCTTATCTATTGGCGATTTCGTTCCAATTCACATTCCAAGTAATATTCGGCATGCTAATTACATTGCCGGTTGCCAAATTGCATTATCTCTTATAGTTTCCGAGATATGGACTATCGATAATTTACACCTTAGGCTCTGCTTCTAACTTGGGCCCAAATTGTAAAATGGTCTTATCTATTGGCGATTTCGTTCCAATTCACATTCCAAGTAATATTCGGCATGCTAATTACATTGCCGGTTGCCAAATTGCATTATCTCTTATAGTTTCCGAGATATGGACTATCGATAATTTACACCTTAGGCTCTGCTTCTAACTTGGGCCCAAATTGTAAAATGGTCTTATCTATTGGCGATTTAGTTGCAATTCACATTCCAAGTAATATTCGGCATGCTAATTACATTGCCGATTGTCAAATTGCATTATCTCTTATAGTTTCCGAGATATGGACTATCGATAATTTACACCTTAGGCTCTGCTTCTAACTTGGGCCCAAATTGTAAAATGGTCTTATCTATTGGCGATTTCGTTCCAATTCACATTCCAAGTAATATTCGGCATGCTAATTACATTGCCGGTTGCCAAATTGCATTATCTCTTATAGTTTCCGAGATATGGACTATCGATAATTTACACCTTAGGCTCTGCTTCTAACTTGGGCCCAAATTGTAAAATGGTCTTATCTATTGGCAATTTCGTTCCAATTCACATTACAAGTAATATTCGGCATGCTAATTACATTGCCGGTTGCCAAATTGCATTATCTCTTATAGTTTCCGAGATATGGACTATCGATAATTTACACCTTAGGCTCTGCTTCTAACTTGGGCCCAAATTGTAAAATGGTCTTATCTATTGGCGATTTCGTTCCAATTCACATTCCAAGTAATATGCGGCATGCTAATTACATTGCCGGTTGCCAAATTGCATTAACTCTTATAGTTTCCGAGATATGGACTATCGATAATTTACACCTTAGGCTCTGCTTCTAACTTGGGCCCAAATTGTAAAATGGTCTTATCTATTGGCGATTTCGTTCCAATTCACATTCCAAGTAATATTCGGCATGCTAATTACATTGCCGGTTGCCAAATTGCATTAACTCTTATAGTTTCCGAGATATGGACTATCGATAATTTACACCTTAGGCTCTGCTTCTAACTTGGGCCCAAATTGTAAAATGGTCTTATCTATTGGCGATTTCGTTCCAATTCACATTCCAAGTAATATTCGGCATGCTAATTACATTGCCGGTTGCCAAATTGCATTATCTCTTATAGTTTCCGAGATATGGACTATCGATAATTTACACCTTAGGCTCTGCTTCTAACTTGGGCCCAAATTGTAAAATGGTCTTATCTATTGGCGATTTCGTCCCAATTCACATTCCAAGTTATATTCGGCATGCTAATTACATTGCCGGTTGCGAAATTGCATTATCTCTTATAGTTTCCGAGATATGGACTATCAATAATTTACACCTTAGGCTCTGCTTCTAACTTGGGCCCAAATTGTAAAATGGTCTTATCTATTGGCGATTTCGTTCCAATTCACATTCCAAGTAATATTCGGCATGCTAATTACATTGCCGGTTGCCAAATTGCATTATCTCTTATAGTTTCCGAGATATGGACTATCGATAATTTACACCTTAGGCTCTGCTTCTAACTTGGGCCCAAATTGTAAAATGGTCTTATCTATTGGCGATTTCGTTCCAATTCACATTCCAAGTAATATTCGGCATGCTAATTACATTGCCGGTTGCCAAATTGCATTATCTCTTATAGTTTCCGAGATATGGACTATCGATAATTTACACCTTAGGCTCTGCTTCTAACTTGGGTCCAAATTGTAAAATGGTCTTATCTATTGGCGATTTCGTTCCAATTCACATTCCAAGTAATATTCGGCATGCTAATTACATTGCCGGTTGCCAAATTGCATTATCTCTTATAGTTTCCGAGATATGGACTATCCATAATTTACACCTTAGGCTCTGCTTCTAACTTGGGCCCAAATTGTAAAATGGTCTTATCTATTGGCGATTTCGTTCCAATTCACATTCCAAGTAATATTCGGCATGCTAATTACATTGATGGTTGCCAAATTGCATTATCTCTTATAGTTTCCGAGATATGGACTATCGATAATTTACACCTTAGGCTCTGCTTCTAACTTGGGCCCAAATTGTAAAATGGCCTTATCTATTGGCGATTTCGTCCCAATTCACATTCCAAGTAATATTCGGCATGCTAATTACATTGCCGGTTGCCAAATTGCATTATCTCTTATAGTTTCCGAGATATGGACTATCGATAATTTACACCTTAGGCTCTGCTTCTAACTTGGGCCCAAATTGTAAAATGGTCTTATCTATTGGCGATTTCGTTCCAATTCACATTCCAAGTAATATTCGGCATGCTAATTACATTGCCGGTTGCCAAATTGCATTATCTCTTATAGTTTCCGAGATATGGACTATCGATAATTTACACCTTAGGCTCTGCTTCTAACTTGGGCCCAAATTGTAAAATGGTCTTATCTATTGGCAATTTCGTTCCAATTCACATTCCAAGTAATATTCGGCATGCTAATTACATTGCCGGTTGCCAAATTGCATTATCTCTTATAGTTTCCGAGATATGGACTATCGATAATTTACACCTTAGGCTCTGCTTCTAACTTGGGCCCAAATTGTAAAATGGTCTTATCTATTGGCGATTTCGTTCCAATTCACATTCCAAGTAATATTCGGCATGCTAATTACATTGCCGGTTGCCAAATTGCATTAACTCTTATAGTTTCCGAGATATGGACTATCGATAATTTACACCTCAGGCTCTGCTTCTAACTTGGGCCCAAATTGTAAAATGGTCTTACCTATTGGCGATTTCGTTCCAATTCACATTCCAAGTAATATTCGGCATGCTAATTACATTGCCGGTTGCCAAATTGCATTATCTCTTATAGTTTCCGAGATATGGACTATCGATAATTTACACCTTAGGCTCTGCTTCTAACTTGGGCCCAAATTGTAAAATGGTCTTATCTATTGGCGATTTCGTTCCAATTCACATTCCAAGTAATATTCGGCATGCTAATTACATTGCCGGTTGCCAAATTGCATTATCTCTTATAGTTTCCGAGATATGGACTATCGATAATTTACACCTTAGGCTCTGCTTCTAACTTGGGCCCAAATTGTAAAATGGTCTTATCTATTGGCGATTTCGTCCCAATTCACATTCCAAGTGATATTCGGCATGCTAATTACATTGCCGGTTGCGAAATTGCATTATCTCTTATAGTTTCCGAGATATGGACTATCGATAATTTACACCTTAGGCTCTGCTTCCAACTTGGGCCCAAATTGTAAAATGGTCTTATCTATTGGCGATTTCATTCCAATTCACATTCCAAGTAATATTCGGCATGCTAATTACATTGCCGGTTGCCAAATTGCATTATCTCTTATAGTTTCCGAGATATGGATTATCGATAATTTACACCTTAGGCTCTGCTTCTAACTTGGGCCCAAATTGTAAAATGGTCTTATCTATTGGCGATTTAGTTGCAATTCACATTCCAAGTAATATTCGGCATGCTAATTACATTGCCGGTTGCCAAATTGCATTATCTCTTATAGTTTCCGAGATATGGACTATCGATAATTTACACCTTAGGCTCTGCTTCTAACTTGGGCCCAAATTGTAAAATGGTCTTATCTATTGGCGATTTCGTTCCAATTCACATTCCAAGTAATATTCGGCATGCTAATTACATTGCCGGTTGCCAAATTGCATTATCTCTTATAGTTTCCGAGATATGGACTATCGATAATTTACACCTTAGGCTCTGCTTCTAACTTGGGCCCAAATTGTAAAATGGTCTTATCTGTTGGCGATTTCGTTCCAATTCACATTCCAAGTAATATTCGGCATGCTAATTACATTGCCGGTTGCCAAATTGCATTATCTCTTATAGTTTCCGAGATATGGACTATCGATAATTTACACCTTAGGCTCTGCTTCTAACTTGGGCCCAAATTGTAAAATGGTCTTATCTATTGGCGATTTAGTTGCAATTCACATTCCAAGTAATATTCGGCATGCTAATTACATTGCCGATTGTCAAATTGCATTATCTCTTATAGTTTCCGAGATATGGACTATCGATAATTTACACCTTAGGCTCTGCTTCTAACTTGGGCCCAAATTGTAAAATGGTCTTATCTATTGGCGATTTCGTTCCAATTCACATTCCAAGTAATATTCGGCATGCTAATTACATTGCCGGTTGCCAAATTGCATTATCTCTTATAGTTTCCGAGATATGGACTATCGATAATTTACACCTTAGGCTCTGCTTCTAACTTGGGCCCAAATTGTAAAATGGTCTTATCTATTGGCTATTTCGTTCCAATTCACATTCCAAGTAATATTCGGCATGCTAATTACATTGCCGGTTGCCAAATTGCATTATCTCTTATAGTTTCCGAGATATGGACTATCGATAATTTACACCTTAGGCTCTGCTTCTAACTTGGGCCCAAATTGTAAAATGGTCTTATCTATTGGCGATTTCGTTCCAATTCACACTCCAAGTAATATTCGGCATGCTAATTACATTGCCGGTTGCGAAATTGCATTATCTCTTATAGTTTCCGAGATATGGACTATCGATAATTTACACCTTAGGCTCTGCTTCTAACTTGGGCCCAAATTGTAAAATGGTCTTATCTATTGGCGATTTCGTTCCAATTCACATTCCAAGTAATATTCGGCATGCTAATTACATTGCCGGTTGCCAAATTGCATTATCTCTTATAGTTTCCGAGATATGGACTATCGATAATTTTCACCTTAGGCTCTGCTTTTAACTTGGGCCCAAATTGTAAAATGGTCTTATCTATTGGCGATTTCGTTCCAATTCACATTCCAAGTAATATTCGGCATGCTAATTACATTGCCGGTTGCCAAATTGCATTATCTCTTATAGTTTCCGAGATATGGACTATCGATAATTTACACCTTAGGCTCTATTGGCGATTTCGTCCCAATTCACATTCCAAGTGATATTCGGCATGCTAATTACATTGCCGGTTGCCAAATTGCATTATCTCTTATAGTTTCCGAGATATGGACTATCGATAATTTACACCTTAGGCTCTGCTTCTAACTTGGGCCCAAATTGTAAAATGGTCTTATCTATTGGCGATTTCGTTCCAATTCACATTCCAAGTAATATTCGGCATGCTAATTACATTGCCGGTTGCCAAATTGCATTATCTCTTATAGTTTCCGAGATATGGACTATCGATAATTTGCACCTTAGGCTCTGCTTCTAACTTGGGCCCAAATTGTAAAATGGTCTTATCTATTGGCGATTTCGTCCCAATTCACATTCCAAGTGATATTCGGCATGCTAATTACATTGCCGGTTGCCAAATTGCATTATCTCTTATAGTTTCCGAGATATGGACTATCGATAATTTACACCTTAGGCTCTGCTTCTAACTTGGGCCCAAATTGTAAAATGGTCTTATCTATTGGCGATTTCGTTCCAATTCACATTCCAAGTAATATTCGGCATGCTAATTACATTGCCGGTTGCCAAATTGCATTATCTCTTATAGTTTCCGAGATATGGACTATCGATAATTTACACCTTAGGCTCTGCTTCTAACTTGGGCCCAAATTGTAAAATGGTCTTATCTATTGGCGATTTCGTCCCAATTCACATTCCAAGTGATATTCGGCATGCTAATTACATTGCCGGTTGCGAAATTGCATTATCTCTTATAGTTTCCGAGATATGGACTATCAATAATTTACACCTTAGGCTCTGCTTCTAACTTGGGCCCAAATTGTAAAATGGTCTTATCTATTGGCGATTTCGTTCCAATTCACATTCCAAGTAATATTGGGCATGCTAATTACATTGCCGGTTGCCAAATTGCATTATCTCTTATAGTTTCCGAGATATGGACTATCGATAATTTACACCTTAGGCTCTGCTTCTAACTTGGGCACAAATTGTAAAACGGTCTTATCTATTGGCGATTTCGTTCCAATTCACATTCCAAGTAATATTGGGCATGCTAATTACATTGCCGGTTGCCAAATTGCATTATCTCTTATAGTTTCCGAGATATGGACTATCGATAATTTACACCTTAGGCTCTGCTTCTAACTTGGGCCCAAATTGTAAAATGGTCTTATCTATTGGCGATTTAGTTGCAATTCACATTCCAAGTAATATTCGGCATGCTAATTACATTGCCGGTTGCCAAATTGCATTATCTCTTATAGTTTCCGAGATATGGACTATCGATAATTTACACCTTAGTCTCTGCTTCTAACTTGGGCCCAAATTGTAAAATGGTCTTATCTATTGGCGATTTCGTTCCAATTCACATTCCAAGTAATATTCGGCATGCTAATTACATTGCCGGTTGCCAAATTGCATTATCTCTTATAGTTTCCGAGATATGGACTATCGATAATTTACACCTTAGGCTCTGCTTCTAACTTGGGCCCAAATTGTAAAATGGTCTTATCTATTGGCGATTTCGTTCCAATTCACATTCCAAGTAATATTCGGCATGCTAATTACATTGCCGGTTGCCAAATTGCATTATCTCTTATAGTTTCCGAGATATGGACTATCGATAATTTACACCTTAGGCTCTGCTTCTAACTTGGGCCCAAATTGTAAAATGGTCTTATCTATTGGCGATTTCGTTCCAATTCACACTCCAAGTAATATTCGGCATGCTAATTACATTGCCGGTTGCGAAATTGCATTATCTCTTATAGTTTCCGAGATATGGACTATCGATAATTTACACCTTAGGCTCTGCTTCTAACTTGGGCCCAAATTGTAAAATGGTCTTATCTATTGGCGATTTCGTTCCAATTCACATTCCAAGTAATATTCGGCATGCTAATTACATTGCCGGTTGCCAAATTGCATTATCTCTTATAGTTTCCGAGATATGGACTATCGATAATTTACACCTTAGGCTCTGCTTCTAACTTGGGCCCAAATTGTAAAATGGTCTTACCTATTGGCGATTCCGTTCCAATTCACATTCCAAGTAATATTCGGCATGCTAATTACATTGCCGGTTGCCAAATTGCATTATCTCTTATAGTTTCCGAGATATGGACTATCGATAATTTACACCTTAGGCTCTGCTTCTAACTTGGGCCCAAATTGTAAAATGGTCTTATCTATTGGCGATTTCGTCCCAATTCACATTCCAAGTGATATTCGGCATGCTAATTACATTGCCGGTTGCCAAATTGCATTATCTCTTATAGTTTCCGAGATATGGACTATCGATAATTTACACCTTAGGCTCTGCTTCTAACTTGGGCCCAAATTGTAAAATGGTCTTATCTATTGGCGATTTCGTTCCAATTCACATTCCAAGTAATATTCGGCATGCTAATTACATTGCCGGTTGCCAAATTGCATTATCTCTTATAGTTTCCGAGATATGGACTATCGATAATTTACACCTTAGGCTCTGCTTCTAACTTGGGCCCAAATTGTAAAATGGTCTTATCTATTGGCGATTTCGTTCCAATTCACACTCCAAGTAATATTCGGCATGCTAATTACATTGCCGCTTGCGAAATTGCATTATCTCTTATAGTTTCCGAGATATGGACTATCGATAATTTACACCTTAGGCTCTGCTTCTAACTTGGGCCCAAATTGTAAAATGGTCTTATCTATTGGCGATTTCGTTCCAATTCACATTCCAAGTAATATTCGGCATGCTAATTACATTGCCGGTTGCCAAATTGCATTATCTCTTATAGTTTCCGAGATATGGACTATCGATAATTTACACCTTAGGCTCTGCTTCTAACTTGGGCCCAAATTGTAAAATGGTCTTACCTATTGGCGATTCCGTTCCAATTCACATTCCAAGTAATATTCGGCATGCTAATTACATTGCCGGTTGCCAAATTGCATTATCTCTTATAGTTTCCGAGATATGGACTATCGATAATTTACACCTTAGGCTCTGCTTCTAACTTGGGCCCAAATTGTAAAATGGTCTTATCTATTGGCGATTTCGTTCCAATTCACATTCCAAGTAATATTCGGCATGCTAATTACATTGCCGGTTGCCAAATTGAATTATCTCTTATAGTTTCCGAGATATGGACTATCGATAATTTACACCTTAAGCTCTGCTTCTAACTTGGGCCCAAATTGTAAAATGGTCTTATCTATTGGCGATTTCGTTCCAATTCACATTCCAAGTAATATTGGGCATGCTAATTACATTGCCGGTTGCCAAATTGCATTATCTCTTATAGTTTCCGAGATATGGACTATCGATAATTTACACCATAGGCTCTGCTTCTAACTTGGGCCCAAATTGTAAAATGGTCTTACCTATTGGCGATTTCGTTCCAATTCACATTCCAAGTAATATTCGGCATGCTAATTACATTGCCGGTTGCCAAATTGCATTATCTCTTATAGTTTCCGAGATATGGACTATCGATAATTTACACCTTAGGCTCTGCTTCTAACTTGGGCCCAAATTGTAAAATGGTCTTATCTATTGGCGATTTCGTTCCAATTCACATTCCAATTAATATTCGGCATGCTAATTACATTGCCGTTTGCCAAATTGCATTATCTCTTATAGTTTCCGAGATATGGACTATCGATAATTTACACCTTAGGCTCTGCTTCTAACTTGGGCCCAAATTGTAAAATGGTCTTATCTATTGGCGATTTCGTTCCAATTCACATTCCAAGTAATATTCGGCATGCTAATTACATTGCCGGTTGCCAAATTGCATTATCTCTTATAGTTTCCGAGATATGGACTATCGATAATTTACACCTTAGGCTCTGCTTCTAACTTGGGCCCAAATTGTAAAATGGTCTTATCTATTGGCGATTTCGTTCCAATACACATTCCAAGTAATATTCGGCATGCTAATTACATTGCCGGTTGCCAAATTGCATTATCTCTTATAGTTTCCGAGATATGGACTATCGATAATTTACACCTTAGGCTCTGCTTCTAACTTGGGCCCAAATTGTAAAATGGCCTTATCTATTGGCGATTTCGTCCCAATTCACATTCCAAGTAATATTCGGCATGCTAATTACATTGCCGGTTGCGAAATTGCATTATCTCTTATAGTTTCAGAGATATGGACTATCGATAATTTACACCTTAGGCTCTGCTTCTAACTTGGGCCCAAATTGTAAAATGGTCTTAATTGTCGATTTCGTTCCAATTCACATTCCAAGTAATATTCGGCATGCTAATTACATTGCCGGTTGCCAAATTGCATTAACTCTTATAGTTTCCGAGATATGGACTATCGATAATTTACACCTTAGGCTCTGCTTCTAACTTGGGCCCAAATTGTAAAATGGTCTTATCTATTGGCGATTTCGTTCCAATTCACATTCCAAGTAATATTCGGCATGCTAATTACATTGCCGGTTGCCAAATTGCATTATCTCTTATAGTTTCCGAGATATGGACTATCGATAATTTACACCATAGGCTCTGCTTCTAACTTGGGCCCAAATTGTAAAATGGCCTTATCTATTGGCGATTTCGTTCCAATTCACATTCCAAGTAATATTCGGCATGCTAATTACATTGCCGGTTGCCAAATTGCATTATCTCTTATAGTTTCCGAGTTATGGACTATCGATAATTTACACCTTAGGCTCTGCTTCTAACTTGGGCCCAAATTGTAAAATGGTCTTATCTATTGGCGATTTCGTTCCAATTCACATTCCAAGTAATATTCGGCATGCTAATTACATTGCCGGTTGCCAAATTTCATTATCTCTTATAGTTTCCGAGATATGGGCTATCGATAATTTACACCTTAGGCTCTGCTTCTAACTTGGGCCCAAATTGTAAAATGGCCTTATCTATTGGCGATTTCGTTCCAATTCACATTCCAAGTAATATTCGGCATGCTAATTACATTGCCGGTTGCCAAATTGAATTATCTCTTATAGTTTCCGAGATATGGACTATCGATAATTTACACCTTAGGCTCTGCTTCTAACTTGGGCCCAAATTGTAAAATGGTCTTACCTATTGGCGATTTCGTTCCAATTCACATTCCAAGTAATATTCGGCATGCTAATTACATTGCCGGTTGCCAAATTGCATTATCTCTTATAGTTTCCGAGATATGGTCTATCGATAATTTACACCTTAGGCTCTGCTTCTAACTTGGGCCCAAATTGTAAAATGGTCTTATCTATTGGCGATTTCGTTCCAATTCACATTCCAAGTAATATTCGGCATGCTAATTACATTGCAGGTTGCCAAATTGCATTATCTCTTATAGTTTCCGAGATATGGACTATCGATAATTTACACCTTAGGCTCTGCTTCTAACTTGGGCCCAAATTGTAAAATGGTCTTATCTATTGGCGATTTCGTCCCAATTCACATTCCAAGTGATATTCGGCATGCTAATTACATTGCCGGTTGCGAAATTGCATTATCTCTTATAGTTTCCGAGATATGGACTATCAATAATTTACACCTTAGGCTCTGCTTCTAACTTGGGCCCAAATTGTAAAATGGTCTTATCTATTGGCGATTTCGTTCCAATTCACATTCCAAGTAATATTCGGCATGCTAATTACATTGCCGGTTGCCAAATTGCATTATCTCTTATAGTTTCCGAGATATGGACTATCGATAATTTACACCTTAGGCTCTGCTTCTAACTTGGGCCCAAATTGTAAAATGGTCTTATCTATTGGCGATTTCGTCCCAATTCACATTCCAAGTGATATTCGGCATGCTAATTACATTGCCGGTTGCGAAATTGCATTATCTCTTATAGTTTCCGAGATATGGACTATCAATAATTTACACCTTAGGCTCTGCTTCTAACTTGGGCCCAAATTGTAAAATGGTCTTATCTATTGGCGATTTCGTTCCAATTCACATTCCAAGTAATATTCGGCATGCTAATTACATTGCCGGTTGCCAAATTGCATTATCTCTTATAGTTTCCGAGATATGGACTATCGATAATTTACACCTTAGGCTCTGCTTCTAACTTGGGCCCAAATTGTAAAATGGTCTTATCTATTGGCGATTTCGTTCCAATTCACATTCCAAGTAATATTCGGCATGCTAATTACATTGCCGGTTGCCAAATTGCATTATCTCTTATAGTTTCCGAGATATGGACTATCGATAATTTACACCTTAGGCTCTGCTTCTAACTTGGGCCCAAATTGTAAAATGGTCTTATCTATTGGCGATTTCGTTCCAATTCACACTCCAAGTAATATTCGGCATGCTAATTACATTGCCGCTTGCGAAATTGCATTATCTCTTATAGTTTCCGAGATATGGACTATCGATAATTTACACCTTAGGCTCTGCTTCTAACTTGGGCCCAAATTGTAAAATGGTCTTATCTATTGGCGATTTCGTTCCAATTCACATTCCAAGTAATATTCGGCATGCTAATTACATTGCCGGTTGCCAAATTGCATTATCTCTTATAGTTTCCGAGATATGGACTATCGATAATTTACACCTTAGGCTCTGCTTCTAACTTGGGCCCAAATTGTAAAATGGTCTTATCTATTGGCGATTTCGTCCCAATTCACATTCCAAGTGATATTCGGCATGCTAATTACATTGCCGGTTGCCAAATTGCATTATCTCTTATAGTTTCCGAGATATGGACTATCGATAATTTACACCTTAGGCTCTGCTTCTAACTTGGGCCCAAATTGTAAAATGGTCTTATCTATTGGCGATTTCGTTCCAATTCACATTCCAAGTAATATTCGGCATGCTAATTACATTGCCGGTTGCCAAATTGCATTATCTCTTATAGTTTCCGAGATATGGACTATCGATAATTTACACCTTAGGCTCTGCTTCTAACTTGGGCCCAAATTGTAAAATGGTCTTATCTATTGGCGATTTCGTTCCAATTCACACTCCAAGTAATATTCGGCATGCTAATTACATTGCCGCTTGCGAAATTGCATTATCTCTTATAGTTTCCGAGATATGGACTATCGATAATTTACACCTTAGGCTCTGCTTCTAACTTGGGCCCAAATTGTAAAATGGTCTTATCTATTGGCGATTTCGTTCCAATTCACATTCCAAGTAATATTCGGCATGCTAATTACATTGCCGGTTGCCAAATTGCATTATCTCTTATAGTTTCCGAGATATGGACTATCGATAATTTACACCTTAGGCTCTGCTTCTAACTTGGGCCCAAATTGTAAAATGGTCTTACCTATTGGCGATTCCGTTCCAATTCACATTCCAAGTAATATTCGGCATGCTAATTACATTGCCGGTTGCCAAATTGCATTATCTCTTATAGTTTCCGAGATATGGACTATCGATAATTTACACCTTAGGCTCTGCTTCTAACTTGGGCCCAAATTGTAAAATGGTCTTATCTATTGGCGATTTCGTTCCAATTCACATTCCAAGTAATATTCGGCATGCTAATTACATTGCCGGTTGCCAAATTGAATTATCTCTTATAGTTTCCGAGATATGGACTATCGATAATTTACACCTTAAGCTCTGCTTCTAACTTGGGCCCAAATTGTAAAATGGTCTTATCTATTGGCGATTTCGTTCCAATTCACATTCCAAGTAATATTGGGCATGCTAATTACATTGCCGGTTGCCAAATTGCATTATCTCTTATAGTTTCCGAGATATGGACTATCGATAATTTACACCATAGGCTCTGCTTCTAACTTGGGCCCAAATTGTAAAATGGTCTTACCTATTGGCGATTTCGTTCCAATTCACATTCCAAGTAATATTCGGCATGCTAATTACATTGCCGGTTGCCAAATTGCATTATCTCTTATAGTTTCCGAGATATGGACTATCGATAATTTACACCTTAGGCTCTGCTTCTAACTTGGGCCCAAATTGTAAAATGGTCTTATCTATTGGCGATTTCGTTCCAATTCACATTCCAATTAATATTCGGCATGCTAATTACATTGCCGGTTGCCAAATTGCATTATCTCTTATAGTTTCCGAGATATGGACTATCGATAATTTACACCTTAGGCTCTGCTTCTAACTTGGGCCCAAATTGTAAAATGGTCTTATCTATTGGCGATTTCGTTCCAATTCACATTCCAAGTAATATTCGGCATGCTAATTACATTGCCGGTTGCCAAATTGCATTATCTCTTATAGTTTCCGAGATATGGACTATCGATAATTTACACCTTAGGCTCTGCTTCTAACTTGGGCCCAAATTGTAAAATGGTCTTATCTATTGGCGATTTCGTTCCAATACACATTCCAAGTAATATTCGGCATGCTAATTACATTGCCGGTTGCCAAATTGCATTATCTCTTATAGTTTCCGAGATATGGACTATCGATAATTTACACCTTAGGCTCTGCTTCTAACTTGGGCCCAAATTGTAAAATGGCCTTATCTATTGGCGATTTCGTCCCAATTCACATTCCAAGTAATATTCGGCATGCTAATTACATTGCCGGTTGCGAAATTGCATTATCTCTTATAGTTTCAGAGATATGGACTATCGATAATTTACACCTTAGGCTCTGCTTCTAACTTGGGCCCAAATTGTAAAATGGTCTTAATTGTCGATTTCGTTCCAATTCACATTCCAAGTAATATTCGGCATGCTAATTACATTGCCGGTTGCCAAATTGCATTATCTCTTATAGTTTCCGAGTTATGGACTATCGATAATTTACACCTTAGGCTCTGCTTCTAACTTGGGCCCAAATTGTAAAATGGTCTTATCTATTGGCGATTTCGTTCCAATTCACATTCCAAGTAATATTCGGCATGCTAATTACATTGCCGGTTGCCAAATTGCATTATCTCTTATAGTTTCCGAGATATGGACTATCGATAATTTACACCTTAGGCTCTGCTTCTAACTTGGGCCCAAATTGTAAAATGGTCTTACCTATTGGCGATTTCGTTCCAATTCACATTCCAATTAATATTCGGCATGCTAATTACATTGCCGGTTGCCAAATTGCATTATCTCTTATAGTTTCCGAGATATGGACTATCGATAATTTACACCTTAGGCTCTGCTTCTAACTTGGGCCCAAATTGTAAAATGGTCTTATCTATTGGCGATTTCGTTCCAATTCACATTCCAAGTAATATTCGGCATGCTAATTACATTGCCGGTTGCCAAATTGCATTATCTCTTATAGTTTCCGAGATATGGACTATCGATAATTTACACCTTAGGCTCTGCTTCTAACTTGGGCCCAAATTGTAAAATGGTCTTATCTATTGGCGATTTCGTCCCAATTCACATTCCAAGTGATATTCGGCATGCTAATTACATTGCCGGTTGCGAAATTGCATTATCTCTTATAGTTTCCGAGATATGGACTATCAATAATTTACACCTTAGGCTCTGCTTCTAACTTGGGCCCAAATTGTAAAATGGTCTTATCTATTGGCGATTTCGTTCCAATTCACATTCCAAGTAATATTCGGCATGCTAATTACATTGCCGGTTGCCAAATTGCATTATCTCTTATAGTTTCCGAGATATGGACTATCGATAATTTACACCTTAGGCTCTGCTTCTAACTTGGGCCCAAATTGTAAAATGGTCTTATCTATTGGCGATTTCGTCCCAATTCACATTCCAAGTGATATTCGGCATGCTAATTACATTGCCGGTTGCGAAATTGCATTATCTCTTATAGTTTCCGAGATATGGACTATCAATAATTTACACCTTAGGCTCTGCTTCTAACTTGCGCCCAAATTGTAAAATGGTCTTATCTATTGGCGATTTCGTTCCAATTCACATTCCAAGTAATATTCGGCATGCTAATTACATTGCGGGTTGCCAAATTGCATTATCTCTTATAGTTTCCGAGATATGGACTATCGATAATTTACACCTTAGGCTCTGCTTCTAACTTGGGCCCAAATTGTAAAATGGTCTTATCTATTGGCGATTTAGTTGCAATTCACATTCCAAGTAATATTCGGCATGCTAATTACATTGCCGGTTGCCAAATTGCATTATCTCTTATAGTTTCCGAGATATGGACTATCGATAATTTACACCTTAGGCTCTGCTTCTAACTTGGGCCCAAATTGTAAAATGGTCTTAACTATTGGCGATTTCGTTCCAATTCACATTCCAAGTAATATTCGGCATGCTAATTGCATTGCCGGTTGCCAAATTGCATTATCTCTTATAGTTTCCGAGATATGGACTATCGATAATTTACACCTTAGGCTCTGCTTCTAACTTGGGCCCAAATTGTAAAATGGTCTTATCTATTGGCGATTTCGTTCCAATTCACATTCCAAGTAATATTCGGCATGCTAATTACATTGCCGGTTGCCAAATTGCATTATCTCTTATAGTTTCCGAGATATGGACTATCGATAATTTACACCTTAGGCTCTGCTTCTAACTTGGGCCCAAATTGTAAAATGGTCTTATCTATTGGCGATTTCGTTCCAATTCACACTCCAAGTAATATTCGGCATGCTAATTACATTGCCGGTTGCGAAATTGCATTATCTCTTATAGTTTCCGAGATATGGACTATCGATAATTTACACCTTAGGCTCTGCTTCTAACTTGGGCCCAAATTGTAAAATGGTCTTATCTATTGGCGATTTCGTTCCAATTCACATTCCAAGTAATATTCGGCATGCTAATTACATTGCCGGTTGCCAAATTGCATTATCTCTTATAGTTTCCGAGATATGGACTATCGATAATTTACACCAGAGGCTCTGCTTCTAACTTGGGCCCAAATTGTAAAATGGTCTTATCTATTGGCGATTTCGTTCCAATTCACATTCCAAGTAATATTCGGCATGCTAATTACATTGCCGGTTGCCAAATTGCATTATCTCTTATAGTTTCCGAGATATGGACTATCGATAATTTACACCTTAGGCTCTGCTTCTAACTTGGGCCCAAATTGTAAAATGGTCTTATCTATAGGCGATTTCGTTCCAATTCACATTCCAAGTAATATTCGGCATGCTAATTACATTGCCGGATGCCAAATTGCATTATCTCTTATAGTTTCCGAGATATGGACTATCGATAATTTACACCATAGGCTCTGCTTCTAACTTGGGCCCAAATTGTAAAATGGTCTTATCTATTGGCGATTTCGTTCCAATTCACATTCCAAGTAATATTCGGCATGCTAATTACATTGCCGGTTGCCAAATTGCATTATCTCTTATAGTTTCCGAGATATGGACTATCGATAATTTACACCTTAGGCTCTGCTTCTAACTTGCTCCCAAATTGTAAAATGGTCTTATCTATTGGCGATTTCGTTCCAATTCACATTCCAAGTAATATTCGGCATGCTAATTACATTGCCGGTTGCCAAATTGCATTATCTCTTATAGTTTCCGAGATATGGACTATCGATAATTTACACCTTAGGCTCTGCTTCTAACTTGGGCCCAAATTGTAAAATGGTCTTATCTATTGGCGATTTCGTTCCAATTCACATTCCAAGTAATATTGGGCATGCTAATTACATTGCCGGTTGCCAAATTGCATTATCTCTTATAGTTTCCGAGATATGGACTATCGATAATTTACGCCATAGGCTCTGCTTCTAACTTGGGCCCAAATTGTAAAATGGTCTTATCTATTGGCGATTTCGTTCCAATTCACATTCCAAGTAATATTCGGCATGCTAATTACATTGCCGGTTGCCAAATTGTATTATCTCTTATAGTTTCCGAGATATGGACTATCGATAATTTACACCTTAGGCTCTGCTTCTAACTTGGGCCCAAATTGTAAAATGGTCTTACCTATTGGCGATTT
Organism: Rhynchophorus ferrugineus; assembly: GCF_030347505.1. NCBI lineage: Eukaryota > Metazoa > Arthropoda > Insecta > Coleoptera > Curculionidae > Rhynchophorus > Rhynchophorus ferrugineus. Next base: position 223,076 of record NW_027472625.1, read on the forward strand.
CGTTCCAATTCACATTCCAAGTAATATTCGGCATGCTAATTACATTGCCGGTTGCCAAATTGCATTATCTCTTATAGTTTCCGAGATATGGACTATCGATAATTTACACCTTACTCTCTGCTTCTAACTTGGGCCCAAATTGTAAAATGGTCTTATCTATTGGCGATTTCGTTCCAATTCACATTCCAAGTAATATTCGGCATGCTAATTACATTGCCGGTTGCCAAATTGCATTATCTCTTATAGTTTCCGAGATATGGACTATCGATAATTTACACCTTAGTCTCTGCTTCTAACTTGGGCCCAAATTGTAAAATGGTCTTATCTATTGGCGATTTCGTCCCAATTCACATTCCAAGTGATGTTCGGCATGCTAATTACATTGCCGGTTGCGAAATTGCATTATCTCTTATAGTTTCCGAGATATGGACTATCAATAATTTACACCTTAGGCTCTGCTTCTAACTTGGGTCCAAATTGTAAAATGGTCTTATCTATTGGCGATTTCGTTCCAATTCACATTCCAAGTAATATTCGGCATGCTAATTACATTGCCGGTTGCCAAATTGCATTATCTCTTATAGTTTCCGAGATATGGACTATCGATAATTTACACCTTAGGCTCTGCTTCTAACTTGGGCCCAAATTGTAAAATGGTCTTAACTATTGGCGATTTCGTTCCAATTCACATTCCAAGTAATATTCGGCATGCTAATTACATTGCCGGTTGCCAAATTGCATTATCTCTTATTGTTTCCGAGATATGGACTATCGATAATTTACACCTTAGGCTCTGCTTCTAACTTGGGCCCAAATTGTAAAATGGTCTTATCTATTGGCGATTTAGTTGCAATTCACATTCCAAGTAATATTCGGCATGCTAATTACATTGCCGGTTGCCAAATTGCATTGTCTCTTATAGTTTCCGAGATATGGACTATCGATAATTTACACCTTAGGCTCTGCTTCTAACTTGGGCCCAAATTGTAAAATGGACTTAACTATTGGCGATTTCGTTCCAATTCACATTCCAAGTAATATTCGGCATGCTAATTGCATTGCCGGTTGCCAAATTGCATTATCTCTTATAGTTTCCGAGATATGGACTATCGATAATTTACACCTTAGGCTCTGCTTCTAACTTGGGCCCAAATTGTAAAATGGCCTTATCTATTGGCGATTTCGTTCCAATTCACATTCCAAGTAATATTCGGCATGCTAATTACATTGCCGGTTGCCAAATTGCATTATCTCTTATAGTTCCCGAGATATGGACTATCGATAACTTACACCTTAGGCTCTGCTTCTAACTTGGGCCCAAATTGTAAAATGGTCTTATCTATTGGCGATTTCGTTCCAATTCACACTCCAAGTAATATTCGGCATGCTAATTACATTGCCGGTTGCGAAATTGCATTATCTCTTATAGTTTCCGAGATATGGACTATCGATAATTTACACCTTAGGCTCTGCTTCTAACTTGGGCCCAAATTGTAAAATGGTCTTATCTATTGGCGATTTCGTTCCAATTCACATTCCAAGTAATATTCGGCATGCTAATTACATTGCCGGTTGCCAAATTGCATTATCTCTTATAGTTTCCGATATATGGACTATCGATAATTTACACCTTAGGCTCTGCTTCTAACTTGGGCCCAAATTGTAAAATGGTCTTATCTATTGGCGATTTCGTTCCAATTCACATTCCAAGTAATATTCGGCATGCTAATTACATTGCCGGTTGCCAAATTGCATTATCTCTTATAGTTTCCGAGATATGGACTATCGATAATTTACACCTTAGGCTCTGCTTCTAACTTGGGCCCAAATTGTAAAATGGTCTTATCTATTGGCGATTTAGTTGCAATTCACATTCCAAGTAATATTCGGCATGCTAATTACATTGCCGGTTGCCAAATTGCATTATCTCTTATAGTTTCCGAGATATGGACTATCGATAATTTACACCTTAGGCTCTGCTTCTAACTTGGGCCCAAATTGTAAAATGGTCTTAACTATTGGCGATTTCGTTCCAATTCACATTCCAAGTAATATTCGGCATGCTAATTGCATTGCCGGTTGCCAAATTGCATTATCACTTATAGTTTCCGAGATATGGACTATCGATAATTTACACCTTAGGCTCTGCTTCTAACTTGGGCCCAAATTGTAAAATGGTCTTAACTATTGGCGATTTCGTTCCAATTCACATTCCAAGTAATATTCGGCATGCTAATTGCATTGCCGGTTGCCAAATTGCATTATCTCTTATAGTTTCCGAGATATGGACTATCGATAATTTACACCTTAGGCTCTGCTTCTAACTTGGGCCCAAATTGTAAAATGGTCTTATCTATTGGCGATTTCGTTCCAATTCACATTCCAAGTAATATTCGGCATGCTAATTACATTGCCGGTTGCCAAATTGCATTATCTCTTATAGTTTCCGAGATATGGACTATCGATAATTTACACCTTAGGCTCTGCTTCTAACTTGGGCCCAAATTGTAAAATGGTCTTATCTATTGGCGATTTCGTTCCAATTCACACTCCAAGTAATATTCGGCATGCTAATTACATTGCCGGTTGCGAAATTGCATTATCTCTTATAGTTTCCGAGATATGGACTATCGATAATTTACACCTTAGGCTCTGCTTCTAACTTGGGCCCAAATTGTAAAATGGTCTTATCTATTGGCGATTTCGTTCCAATTCACATTCCAAGTAATATTCGGCATGCTAATTACATTGCCGGTTGCCAAATTGCATTATCTCTTATAGTTTCCGAGATATGGACTATCGATAATTTACACCTTAGGCTCTGCTTCTAACTTGGGCCCAAATTGTAAAATGGTCTTATCTATTGGCGATTTCGTTCCAATTCACATTCCAAGTAATATTCGGCATGCTAATTACATTGCCGGTTGCCAAATTGCATTATCTCTTATAGTTTCCGAGATATGGACTATCGATAATTTACACCAGAGGCTCTGCTTCTAACTTGGGCCCAAATTGTAAAATGGTCTTATCTATTGGCGATTTCGTTCCAATTCACATTCCAAGTAATATTCGGCATGCTAATTACATTGCCGGTTGCCAAATTGCATTATCTCTTATAGTTTCCGAGATATGGACTATCGATAATTTACACCTTAGGCTCTGCTTCTAACTTGGGCCCAAATTGTAAAATGGTCTTATCTATAGGCGATTTCGTTCCAATTCACATTCCAAGTAATATTCGGCATGCTAATTACATTGCCGGATGCCAAATTGCATTATCTCTTATAGTTTCCGAGATATGGACTATCGATAATTTACACCATAGGCTCTGCTTCTAACTTGGGCCCAAATTGTAAAATGGTCTTATCTATTGGCGATTTCGTTCCAATTCACATTCCAAGTAATATTCGGCATGCTAATTACATTGCCGGTTGCCAAATTGCATTATCTCTTATAGTTTCCGAGATATGGACTATCGATAATTTACACCAGAGGCTCTGCTTCTAACTTGGGCCCAAATTGTAAAATGGTCTTATCTATTGGCGATTTCGTTCCAATTCACATTCCAAGTAATATTCGGCATGCTAATTACATTGCCGGTTACCAAATTGCATTATCTCTTATAGTTTCCGAGATATGGACTATCGATAATTTACACCTTAGGCTCTGCTTCTAACTTGGGCCCAAATTGTAAAATGGTCTTATCTATAGGCGATTTCGTTCCAATTCACATTCCAAGTAATATTCGGCATGCTAATTACATTGCCGGATGCCAAATTGCATTATCTCTTATAGTTTCCGAGATATGGACTATCGATAATTTACACCTTAGGCTCTGCTTCTAACTTGCTCCCAAATTGTAAAATGGTCTTATCTATTGGCGATTTCGTTCCAATTCACATTCCAAGTAATATTGGGCATGCTAATTACATTGCCGGTTGCCAAATTGCATTATCTCTTATAGTTTCCGAGATATGGACTATCGATAATTTACGCCATAGGCTCTGCTTCTAACTTGGGCCCAAATTGTAAAATGGTCTTATCTATTGGCGATTTCGTTCCAATTCACATTCCAAGTAATATTCGGCATGCTAATTACATTGCCGGTTGCCAAATTGTATTATCTCTTATAGTTTCCGAGATATGGACTATCGATAATTTACACCTTAGGCTCTGCTTCTAACTTGGGCCCAAATTGTAAAATGGTCTTACCTATTGGCGATTTCGTTCCAATTCACATTCCAAGTAATATTCGGCATGCTAATTACATTGCCGGTTGCCAAATTGCATTATCTCTTATAGTTTCCGAGATATGGACTATCGATAATTTACACCTTACTCTCTGCTTCTAACTTGGGCCCAAATTGTAAAATGGTCTTATCTATTGGCGATTTCGTTCCAATTCACATTCCAAGTAATATTCGGCATGCTAATTACATTTCCGGTTGCCAAATTGCATTATCTCTTATAGTTTCCGAGATATGGACTATCGATAATTTACACCTTAGTCTCTGCTTCTAACTTGGGCCCAAATTGTAAAATGGTCTTATCTATTGGCGATTTCGTCCCAATTCACATTCCAAGTGATGTTCGTACATTGCCGGTTGCGAAATTGCATTATCTCTTATAGTTTCCGAGATATGGACTATCAATAATTTACACCTTAGGCTCTGCTTCTAACTTGGGTCCAAATTGTAAAATGGTCTTATCTATTGGCGATTTCGTTCCAATTCACATTCCAAGTAATATTCGGCATGCTAATTACATTGCCGGTTGCCAAATTGCATTATCTCTTATAGTTTCCGAGATATGGACTATCGATAATTTACACCTTAGGCTCTGCTTCTAACTTGGGCCCAAATTGTAAAATGGTCTTAACTATTGGCGATTTCGTTCCAATTCACATTCCAAGTAATATTCGGCATGCTAATTACATTGCCGGTTGCCAAATTGCATTATCTCTTATTGTTTCCGAGATATGGACTATCGATAATTTACACCTTAGGCTCTGCTTCTAACTTGGGCCCAAATTGTAAAATGGTCTTATCTATTGGCGATTTAGTTGCAATTCACATTCCAAGTAATATTCGGCATGCTAATTACATTGCCGGTTGCCAAATTGCATTGTCTCTTATAGTTTCCGAGATATGGACTATCGATAATTTACACCTTAGGCTCTGCTTCTAACTTGGGCCCAAATTGTAAAATGGACTTAACTATTGGCGATTTCGTTCCAATTCACATTCCAAGTAATATTCGGCATGCTAATTGCATTGCCGGTTGCCAAATTGCATTATCTCTTATAGTTTCCGAGATATGGACTATCGATAATTTACACCTTAGGCTCTGCTTCTAACTTGGGCCCAAATTGTAAAATGGCCTTATCTATTGGCGATTTCGTTCCAATTCACATTCCAAGTAATATTCGGCATGCTAATTACATTGCCGGTTGCCAAATTGCATTATCTCTTATAGTTCCCGAGATATGGACTATCGATAACTTACACCTTAGGCTCTGCTTCTAACTTGGGCCCAAATTGTAAAATGGTCTTATCTATTGGCGATTTCGTTCCAATTCACACTCCAAGTAATATTCGGCATGCTAATTACATTGCCGGTTGCGAAATTGCATTATCTCTTATAGTTTCCGAGATATGGACTATCGATAATTTACACCTTAGGCTCTGCTTCTAACTTGGGCCCAAATTGTAAAATGGTCTTATCTATTGGCGATTTCGTTCCAATTCACATTCCAAGTAATATTCGGCATGCTAATTACATTGCCGGTTGCCAAATTGCATTATCTCTTATAGTTTCCGAGATATGGACTATCGATAATTTACACCTTAGGCTCTGCTTCTAACTTGGGCCCAAATTGTAAAATGGTCTTATCTATTGGCGATTTCGTTCCAATTCACATTCCAAGTAATATTCGGCATGCTAATTACATTGCCGGATGCCAAATTGCATTATCTCTTATAGTTTCCGAGATATGGACTATCGATAATTTACACCTTAGGCTCTGCTTCTAACTTGCTCCCAAATTGTAAAATGGTCTTATCTATTGGCGATTTCGTTCCAATTCACATTCCAAGTAATATTCGGCATGCTAATTACATTGCCGTTTGCCAAATTGCATTATCTCTTATAGTTTCCGAGATATGGACTATCGATAATTTACACCTTAGGTTCTGCTTCTAACTTGGGCCCAAATTGTAAAATGGTCTTATCTATTGGCGATTTCGTTCCAATTCACATTCCAAGTAATATTGGGCATGCTAATTACATTGCCGGTTGCCAAATTGCATTATCTCTTATAGTTTCCGAGATATGGACTATCGATAATTTACGCCATAGGCTCTGCTTCTAACTTGGGCCCAAATTGTAAAATGGTCTTATCTATTGGCGATTTCGTTCCAATTCACATTCCAAGTAATATTCGGCATGCTAATTACATTGCCGGTTGCCAAATTGTATTATCTCTTATAGTTTCCGAGATATGGACTATCGATAATTTACACCTTAGGCTCTGCTTCTAACTTGGGCCCAAATTGTAAAATGGTCTTACCTATTGGCGATTTCGTTCCAATTCACATTCCAAGTAATATTCGGCATGCTAATTACATTGCCGGTTGCCAAATTGCATTATCTCTTATAGTTTCCGAGATATGGACTATCGATAATTTACACCTTACTCTCTGCTTCTAACTTGGGCCCAAATTGTAAAATGGTCTTATCTATTGGCGATTTCGTTCCAATTCACATTCCAAGTAATATTCGGCATGCTAATTACATTTCCGGTTGCCAAATTGCATTATCTCTTATAGTTTCCGAGATATGGACTATCGATAATTTACACCTTAGTCTCTGCTTCTAACTTGGGCCCAAATTGTAAAATGGTCTTATCTATTGGCGATTTCGTCCCAATTCACATTCCAAGTGATGTTCGGCATGCTAATTACATTGCCGGTTGCGAAATTGCATTATCTCTTATAGTTTCCGAGATATGGACTATCAATAATTTACACCTTAGGCTCTGCTTCTAACTTGGGTCCAAATTGTAAAATGGTCTTATCTATTGGCGATTTCGTTCCAATTCACATTCCAAGTAATATTCGGCATGCTAATTACATTGCCGGTTGCCAAATTGCATTATCTCTTATAGTTTCCGAGATATGGACTATCGATAATTTACACCTTAGGCTCTGCTTCTAACTTGGGCCCAAATTGTAAAATGGTCTTAACTATTGGCGATTTCGTTCCAATTCACATTCCAAGTAATATTCGGCATGCTAATTACATTGCCGGTTGCCAAATTGCATTATCTCTTATTGTTTCCGAGATATGGACTATCGATAATTTACACCTTAGGCTCTGCTTCTAACTTGGGCCCAAATTGTAAAATGGTCTTATCTATTGGCGATTTAGTTGCAATTCACATTCCAAGTAATATTCGGCATGCTAATTACATTGCCGGTTGCCAAATTGCACTGTCTCTTATAGTTTCCGAGATATGGACTATCGATAATTTACACCTTAGGCTCTGCTTCTAACTTGGGCCCAAATTGTAAAATGGACTTAACTATTGGCGATTTCGTTCCAATTCACATTCCAAGTAATATTCGGCATGCTAATTGCATTGCCGGTTGCCAAATTGCATTATCTCTTATAGTTTCCGAGATATGGACTATCGATAATTTACACCTTAGGCTCTGCTTCTAACTTGGGCCCAAATTGTAAAATGGCCTTATCTATTGGCGATTTCGTTCCAATTCACATTCCAAGTAATATTCGGCATGCTAATTACATTGCCGGTTGCCAAATTGCATTATCTCTTATAGTTCCCGAGATATGGACTATCGATAACTTACACCTTAGGCTCTGCTTCTAACTTGGGCCCAAATTGTAAAATGGTCTTATCTATTGGCGATTTCGTTCCAATTCACACTCCAAGTAATATTCGGCATGCTAATTACATTGCCGGTTGCGAAATTGCATTATCTCTTATAGTTTCCGAGATATGGACTATCGATAATTTACACCTTAGGCTCTGCTTCTAACTTGGGCCCAAATTGTAAAATGGTCTTATCTATTGGCGATTTCGTTCCAATTCACATTCCAAGTAATATTCGGCATGCTAATTACATTGCCGGTTGCCAAATTGCATTATCTCTTATAGTTTCCGAGATATGGACTATCGATAATTTACACCTTAGGCTCTGCTTCTAACTTGGGCCCAAATTGTAAAATGGTCTTATCTATTGGCGATTTCGTTCCAATTCACATTCCAAGTAATATTCGGCATGCTAATTACATTGCCGGTTGCCAAATTGCATTATCTCTTATAGTTTCCGAGATATGGACTATCGATAATTTACACCTTAGGCTCTGCTTCTAACTTGGGCCCAAATTGTAAAATGGTCTTATCTATTGGCGATTTCGTTCCAATTCACATTCCAAGTAATATTCGGCATGCTAATTACATTACCGGATGCCAAATTGCATTATCTCTTATAGTTTCCGAGATATGGACTATCGATAATTTACACCATAGGCTCTGCTTCTAACTTGGGCCCAAATTGTAAAATGGTCTTATCTATTGGCGATTTCGTTCCAATTCACATTCCAAGTAATATTCGGCATGCTAATTACATTGCCGGTTGCCAAATTGCATTATCTCTTATAGTTTCCGAGATATGGACTATCGATAATTTACACCTTAGGCTCTGCTTCTAACTTGCTCCCAAATTGTAAAATGGTCTTATCTATTGGCGATTTCGATCCAATTCACATTCCAAGTAATATTCGGCATGCTAATTACATTGCCGGTTGCCAAATTGCATTATCTCTTATAGTTTCCGAGATATGGACTATCGATAATTTACACCTTAGGCTCTGCTTCTAACTTGGGCCCAAATTGTAAAATGGTCTTATCTATTGGCGATTTCGTTCCAATTCACATTCCAAGTAATATTCGGCATGCTAATTACATTGCCGGTTGCCAAATTGAATTATCTCTTATAGTTTCCGAGATATGGACTATCGATAATTTACACCTTAGGCTCTGATTCTAACTTGGGCCCAAATTGTAAAATGGTCTTATCTATTGGCGATTTCGTTCCAATTCACATTCCAAGTAATATTGGGCATGCTAATTACATTGCCGGTTGCCAAATTGCATTATCTCTTATAGTTTCCGAGATATGGACTATCGATAATTTACACCATAGGCTCTGCTTCTAACTTGGGCCCAAATTGTAAAATGGTCTTATCTATTGGCGATTTCGTTCCAATTCACATTCCAAGTAATATTCGGCATGCTAATTACATTGCCGGTTGCCAAATTGCATTATCTCTTATAGTTTCCGAGATATGGACTATCGATAATTTACACCTTAGGCTCTGCTTCTAACTTGGGAACAAATTGTAAAATGGTCTTATCTATTGGCGATTTCGTTCCAATTCACATTCCAAGTAATATTCGGCATGCTAATTACATTGCCGGTTGCCAAATTGCATTATCTCTTATAGTTTCCGAGATATGGACTATCGATAATTTACACCTTAGGCTCTGCTTCTAACTTGGGCCCAAATTGTAAAATGGACTTATCTATTGGCGATTTCGTTCCAATTCACATTCCAAGTAATATTCGGCATGCTAATTACATTGCCGGTTGCCAAATTGCATTATCTCTTATAGTTTCCGAGATATGGACTATCAATAATTTACACCTTAGGCTCTGCTTCTAACTTGGGCCCAAATTGTAAAATGGTCTTATCTATTGGCGATTTCGTTCCAATTCACATTCCAAGTAATATTCGGCATGCTAATTACATTGCCGGTTGCCAAATTGCATTATCTCTTATAGTTTCCGAGATATGGACTATCGATAATTTACACCTTAGGCTCTGCTTCTAACTTGGGCCCAAATTGTAAAATGGTCTTATCTATTGGCGATTTCGTTCCAATTCACATTCCAAGTAATATTCGGCATGATAATTACATTGCCGGTTGCCAAATTGCATTATCTCTTATAGTTTCCGAGATATGGACTATCGATAATTTACACCTTAGGCTCTGCTTCTAACTTGGGCCCAAATTGTAAAATGGTCTTATCTATTGGCGATTTAGTTGCAATTCACATTCCAAGTAATATTCGGCATGCTAATTACATTGCCGGTTGCCAAATTGCATTATCTCTTATAGTTTCCGAGATATGGACTATCGATAATTTACACCTTAGGCTCTGCTTCTAACTTGGGCCCAAATTGTAAAATGGTCTTATCTATTGGCGATTTCGTTCCAATTCACATTCCAAGTAATATTCGGCATGCTAATTACATTGCCGGTTACCAAATTGCATTATCTCTTATAGTTTCCGAGATATGCACTATCGATAATTTACACCTTAGGCTCTGCTTCTAACTTGGGCCCAAATTGTAAAATGGTCTTATCTATTGGCGATTTCGTTCCAATTCACACTCCAAGTAATATTCGGCATGCTAATTACATTGCCGGTTGCGAAATTGCATTATCTCTTATAGTTTCCGAGATATGGACTATCGATAATTTACACCTTAGGCTCTGCTTCTAACTTGGGCACAAATTGTAAAATGGTCTTATCTATTGGCGATTTCGTTCCAATTCACATTCCAAGTAATATTCGGCATGCTAATTACATTGCCGGTTGCCAAATTGCATTATCTCTTATAGTTTCCGAGATATGGACTATCGATAATTTACACCTTAGGCTCTGCTTCTAACTTGGGCCCAAATTGTAAAATGGTCTTATCTATTGGCGATTTCGTTCCAATTCACACTCCAAGTAATATTCGGCATGCTAATTACATTGCCGGTTGCGAAATTGCATTATCTCTTATAGTTTCCGAGATATGGACTATCGATAATTTACACCTTAGGCTCTGCTTCTAACTTGGGCCCAAATTGTAAAATGGTCTTATCTATTGGCGATTTCGTTCCAATTCACATTCCAAGTAATATTCGGCATGCTAATTACATTGCCGGTTGCCAAATTGCGTTATCTCTTATAGTTTCCGAGATATGGACTATCGATAATTTACACCTTAGGCTCTGCTTCTAACTTGGGCCCAAATTGTAAAATTTTCTTATCTATTGGCGATTTCGTTCCAATTCACATTCCAAGTAATATTCGGCATGCTAATTACATTGCCGGTTGCCAAATTGCATTATCTCTTATAGTTTCCGAGATATGGACTATCGATAATTTACACCTTAGGCTCTGCTTCTAACTTGGGCCCAAATTGTAAAATGGTCTTATCTTTTGGCGATTTCGTCCCAATTCACATTCCAAGTGATATTCGGCATGCTAATTACATTGCCGGTTGCGAAATTGCATTATCTCTTATAGTTTCCGAGATATGGACTATCAATAATTTACACCTTAGGCTCTGCTTCTAACTTGGGCCCAAATTGTAAAATGGTCTTATCTATTGGCGATTTCGTTCCAATTCACATTCCAAGTAATATTCGGCATGCTAATTACATTGCCGGTTGTCAAATTGCATTATCTCTTATATTTTCCGAGATATGGACTATCGATAATTTACACCTTAGGCTCTGCTTCTAACTTGGGCCCAAATTGTAAAATGGTCTTATCTATTGGCGATTTCGTTCCAATTCACATTCCAAGTAATATTCGGCATGCTAATTACATTGCCGGTTGCCAAATTGCATTATCTCTTATAGTTTCCGAGATATGGACTATCGATAATTTACACCTTAGGCTCTGCTTCTAACTTGGGCCCAAATTGTAAAATGGTCTTATCTATTGGCGATTTCGTTCCAATTCACATTCCAAATAATATTCGGCATGATAATTACATTGCCGGTTGCCAAATTGCATTATCTCTTATAGTTTCCGAGATATGGACTATCGATAATTTACACCTTAGGCTCTGCTTCTAACTTGGGCCCAAATTGTAAAATGGTCTTATCTATTGGCGATTTAGTTGCAATTCACATTCCAAGTAATATTCGGCATGCTAATTACATTGCCGGTTGCCAAATTGCATTATCTCTTATAGTTTCCGAGATATGGACTATCGATAATTTACACCTTAGGCTCTGCTTCTAACTTGGGCCCAAATTGTAAAATGGTCTTATCTATTGGCGATTTCGTTCCAATTCACATTCCAAGTAATATTCGGCATGCTAATTACATTGCCGGTTACCAAATTGCATTATCTCTTATAGTTTCCGAGATATGCACTATCGATAATTTACACCTTAGGCTCTGCTTCTAACTTGGGCCCAAATTGTAAAATGGTCTTATCTATTGGCGATTTCGTTCCAATTCACACTCCAAGTAATATTCGGCATGCTAATTACATTGCCGGTTGCGAAATTGCATTATCTCTTATAGTTTCCGAGATATGGACTATCGATAATTTACACCTTAGGCTCTGCTTCTAACTTGGGCACAAATTGTAAAATGGTCTTATCTATTGGCGATTTCGTTCCAATTCACATTCCAAGTAATATTCGGCATGCTAATTACATTGCCGGTTGCCAAATTGCATTATCTCTTATAGTTTCCGAGATATGGACTATCGATAATTTACACCTTAGGCTCTGCTTCTAACTTGGGCCCAAATTGTAAAATGGTCTTATCTATTGGCGATTTCGTCCCAATTCACATTCCAAGTGATATTCGGCATGCTAATTACATTGCCGGTTGCGAAATTGCATTATCTCTTATAGTTTCCGAGATATGGACTATCAATATTTTACACCTTAGGCTCTGCTTCTAACTTGGGCCCAAATTGTAAAATGGTCTTATCTATTGGCGATTTCGTTCCAATTCACATTCCAAGTAATATTCGGCATGCTAATTACATTGCCGGTTGCCAAATTGCATTATCTCTTATAGTTTCCGAGATATGGACTATCGATAATTTACACCTTAGGCTCTGCTTCTAACTTGGGCCCAAATTGTAAAATGGTCTTATCTATTGGCGATTTCGTTCCAATTCACATTCCAAGTAATATTCGGCATGCTAATTACATTGCCGGTTGCCAAATTGCGTTATCTCTTATAGTTTCCGAGATATGGACTATCGATAATTTACACCTTAGGCTCTGCTTCTAACTTGGGCCCAAATTGTAAAATGGTCTTATCTATTGGCGATTTCGTTCCAATTCACATTCCAAGTAATATTCGGCATGCTAATTACATTGCCGGTTGCCAAATTGCATTATCTCTTATAGTTTCCGAGATATGGACTATCGATAATTTACACCTTAGGCTCTGCTTCTAACTTGGGCCCAAATTGTAAAATGGTCTTATCTTTTGGCGATTTCGTCCCAATTCACATTCCAAGTGATATTCGGCATGCTAATTACATTGCCGGTTGCGAAATTGCATTATCTCTTATAGTTTCCGAGATATGGACTATCAATAATTTACACCTTAGGCTCTGCTTCTAACTTGGGCCCAAATTGTAAAATGGTCTTATCTATTGGCGATTTCGTTCCAATTCACATTCCAAGTAATATTCGGCATGCTAATTACATTGCCGGTTGCCAAATTGCATTATCTCTTATAGTTTCCGAGATATGGACTATCGATAATTTACACCTTAGGCTCTGCTTCTAACTTGGGCCCAAATTGTAAAATGGTCTTATCTATTGGCGATTTCGTTCCAATTCACATTCCAAGTAATATTCGGCATGCTAATTACATTGCCGTTTGCCAAATTGCATTATCTCTTATAGTTTCCGAGATATGGACTATCGATAATTTACACCCTAGGCTCTGCTTCTAACTTGGGCCCAAATTGTAAAATGGTCTTATCTATTGGCGATTTCGTTCCAATTCACATTACAAGTAATATTCGGCATGATAATTACATTGCCGGTTGCCAAATTGCATTATCTCTTATAGTTTCCGAGATATGGACTATCGATAATTTACACCTTAGGCTCTGCTTCTAACTTGGGCCCAAATTGTAAAATGGTCTTATCTATTGGCGATTTAGTTGCAATTCACATTCCAAGTAATATTCGGCATGCTAATTACATTGCCGGTTGCCAAATTGCATTATCTCTTATAGTTTCCGAGATATGGACTATCGATAATTTACACCTTAGGCTCTGCTTCTAACTTGGGCCCAAATTGTAAAATGGTCTTATCTGTTGGCGATTTCGTTCCAATTCACATTCCAAGTAATATTTGGCATGCTAATTACATTGCCGTTTGCCAAATTGCATTATCTCTTATAGTTTCCGAGATATGGACTATCGATAATTTACACCTTAGGCTCTGCTTCTAACTTGGGCCCAAATTGTAAAATGGTCTTATCTATTGGCGATTTCGTTCCAATTCACATTCCAAGTAATATTCGGCATGCTAATTACATTGCCGGTTACCAAATTGTATTATCTCTTATAGTTTCCGAGATATGCACTATCGATAATTTACACCTTAGGCTCTGCTTCTAACTTGGGCCCAAATTGTAAAATGGTCTTATCTATTGGCGATTTCGTTCCAATTCACACTCCAAGTAATATTCGGCATGCTAATTACATTGCCGGTTGCGAAATTGCATTATCTCTTATAGTTTCCGATATATGGACTATCGATAATTTACACCTTAGGCTCTGCTTCTAACTTGGGCACAAATTGTAAAATGGTCTTATCTATTGGCGATTTCGTTCCAATTCACATTCCAAGTAATATTCGGCATGCTAATTACATTGCCGGTTGCCAAATTGCATTATCTCTTATAGTTTCCGAGATATGGACTATCGATAATTTACACCTTAGGCTCTGCTTCTAACTTGGGCCCAAATTGTAAAATGGTCTTATCTATTGGCGATTTCGTCCCAATTCACATTCCAAGTGATATTCGGCATGCTAATTACATTGCCGGTTGCGAAATTGCATTATCTCTTATAGTTTCCGAGATATGGACTATCAATATTTTACACCTTAGGCTCTGCTTCTAACTTGGGCCCAAATTGTAAAATGGTCATATCTATTGGCGATTTCGTTCCAATTCACATTCCAAGTAATATTCGGCATGCTAATTACATTGCCGGTTGCCAAATTGCATTATCTCTTATAGTTTCCGAGATATGGACTATCGATAATTTACACCTTAGGCTCTGCTTCTAACTTGGGCCCAAATTGTAAAATGGTCTTATCTATTGGCGATTTCGTTCCAATTCACATTCCAAGTAATATTCGGCATGCTAATTACATTGCCGGTTGCCAAATTGCATTATCTCTTATAGTTTCCGAGATATAGACTATCGATAATTTACACCTTAGGCTCTGCTTCTAACTTGGGCCCAAATTGTAAAATGGTCTTATCTATTGGCGATTTCGTTCCAATTCACATTCCAAGTAATATTCGGCATGCTAATTACATTGCCGGTTGCCAAATTGCATTATCTCTTATAGTTTCCGAGATATGGACTATCGATAATTTACACCTTAGGCTCTGCTTCTAACTTGGGCCCAAATTGAAAATGGTCTTATCTATTGGCGATTTCGTTCCAATTCACATTCCAAGTAATATTCGGCATGCTAATTACATTGCCGGTTGCCAAATTGCATTATCTCTTATAGTTTCCGAGATATGGACTATCGATAATTTACACCTTAGGCTCTGCTTCTAACTTGGGCCCAAATTGTAAAATGGCCTTATCTATTGGCGATTTCGTCCCAATTCACATTTCAAGTAATATTCGGCATGCTAATTACATTGCCGGTTGCGAAATTGCATTATCTCTTATAGTTTCAGAGATATGGACTATCGATAACTTACACCTTAGGCTCTGCTTCTAACTTGGGCCCAAATTGTAAAATGGTCTTATCTATTGGCAATTTCGTTCCAATTCACATTCCAAGTAATATTCGGCATGCTAATTACATTGCCGGTTGCCAAATTGCATTATCTCTTATAGTTTCCGAGATATGGACTATCGATAATTTACACCTTAGGCTCTGCTTCTAACTTGGGCCCAAATTGTAAAATGGTCTTATCTATTGGCGATTTCGTTCCAATTCACATTCCAAGTAATATTCGGCATGCTAATTACATTGCCGGTTGCCAAATTGCATTAACTCTTATAGTTTCCGAGATATGGACTATCGATAATTTACACCTTAGGCTCTGCTTCTAACTTGGGCCCAAATTGTAAAATGGTCTTATATATTGGCGATTTCGTTCCAATTCACATTCCAAGTAATATTCGCCATGCTAATTACATTGCCGGTTGCCAAATTGCATTATCTCTTATAGTTTCCGAGATATGGACTATCGATAATTTACACCTTAGGCTCTGCTTCTAACTTGGGCCCAAATTGTAAAATGGTCTTATCTATTGGCGATTTCGTTCCAATTCACATTCCAAGTAATATTCGGCATGCTAATTACATTGCCGGTTGCCAAATTGCATTATCTCTTATAGTTTCCGAGATATGGACTATCGATAATTTACACCTTAGGCTCTGCTTCTAACTTGGGCCCAAATTGTAAAATGGTCTTATCTATTGGCGATTTCGTTCCAATTCACATTCCAAGTAATATTCGGCATGCTAATTACATTGCCTGTTGCCAAATTGCATTATCTCTTATAGTTTCCGAGATATGGACTATCAATAATTTACACCTTAGGCTCTGCTTCTAACTTGGGCCCAAATTGTAAAATGGTCTTATCTATTGGCGATTTCGTTCCAATTCACATTCCAAGTAATATTCGGCATGCTAATTACATTGCCGGTTGCCAAATTGCATTATCTCTTATTGTTTCCGAGATATGGACTATCGATAATTTACACCTTAGGCTCTGCTTCTAACTTGGGCCCAAATTGTAAAATGGCCTTATCTATTGGCGATTTCGTCCCAATTCACATTCCAAGTAATATTCGGCATGCTAATTACATTGCCGGTTGCGAAATTTCATTATCTCTTATAGTTTCAGAGATATGGACTATCGATTATTTACACCTTAGGCTCTGCTTCTAACTTGGGCCCAAATTGTAAAATGGTCTTATCTATTGGCAATTTCGTTCCAATTCACATTCCAAGTAATATTCGGCATGCTAATTACATTGCCGGTTGCCAAATTGCATTATCTCTTATAGTTTCCGAGATATGGACTATCGATAATTTACACCTTAGGCTCTGCTTCTAACTTGGGCCCAAATTGTAAAATGGTCTTATCTATTGGCGATTTCGTTCCAATTCACATTCCAAGTAATATTCGGCATGCTAATTACATTGCCGGTTGCCAAATTGCATTAACTCTTATAGTTTCCGAGATATGGACAGGTTCGTCCATCGATAATTTACACCTTAGGCTCTGCTTATAACTTGGGCCCAAATTGTAAAATGGTCTTATCTATTGGCGATTTCGTTCCAATTCACATTCCAAGTAATATTCGGCATGCTAATTACATTGCCGGTTGCCAAATTGCATTATCTCTTATAGTTTCCGAGATATGGACTATCGATAATTTACACCTTAGGCTCTGCTTCTAACTTGGGCCCAAATTGAAAATGGTCTTATCTATTGGCGATTTCGTTCCAATTCACATTCCAAGTAATATTCGGCATGCTAATTACATTGCCGGTTGCCAAATTGCATTATCTCTTATAGTTTCCGAGATATGGACTATCGATAATTTACACCTTAGGCTCTGCTTCTAACTTGGGCCCAAATTGTAAAATGGCCTTATCTATTGGCGATTTCGTCCCAATTCACATTTCAAGTAATATTCGGCATGCTAATTACATTGCCGGTTGCGAAATTGCATTATCTCTTATAGTTTCAGAGATATGGACTATCGATAATTTACACCTTAGGCTCTGCTTCTAACTTGGGCCCAAATTGTAAAATGGTCTTATCTATTGGCAATTTCGTTCCAATTCACATTCCAAGTAATATTCGGCATGCTAATTACATTGCCGGTTGCCAAATTGCATTATCTCTTATAGTTTCCGAGATATGGACTATCGATAATTTACACCTTAGGCTCTGCTTCTAACTTGGGCCCAAATTGTAAAATGGTCTTATCTATTGGCGATTTAGTTGCAATTCACATTCCAAGTAATATTCGGCATGCTAATTACATTGCCGGTTGCCAAATTGCATTATCTCTTATAGTTTCCGAGATATGGACTATCGATAATTTACATCTTAGGCTCTGCTTCTAACTTGGGCCCAAATTGTAAAATGGTCTTATCTATTGGCGATTTCGTTCCAATTCACATTCCAAGTAATATTTGGCATGCTAATTACATTGCCGGTTGCCAAATTGCATTATCTCTTATAGTTTCCGAGATATGGACTATCGATAATTTACACCTTAGGCTCTGCTTCTAACTTGGGCCCAAATTGTAAAATGGTCTTATCTATTGGCGATTTCGTTCCAATTCACATTCCAAGTAATATTCGGCATGCTAATTACATTGCCGGTTGCCAAATTGCATTATCTCTTATAGTTTCCGAGATATGGACTATCGATAATTTACACCTTAGGCTCTGCTTCTAACTTGGGCCCAAATTTTAAAATGGTCTTATCTATTGGCGATTTCGTTCCAATTCACACTCCAAGTAATATTCGGCATGCTAATTACATTGCCGGTTGCGAAATTGCATTATCTCTTATAGTTTCCGAGATATGGACTCTCGATAATTTACACCTTAGGCTCTGCTTCTAACTTGGGCCCAAATTGTAAAATGGTCTTATCTATTGGCGATTTCGTTCCAATTCACATTCCAAGTAATATTCGGCATGCTAATTACATTGCCGGTTGCCAAATTGCATTATCTCTTATAGTTTCCGAGATATGGACTATCGATAATTTACACCTTAGGCTCTGCTTCTAACTTGGGCCCAAATTGTAAAATGGTCTTATCTATTGGCGATTTCGTCCCAATTCACATTCCAAGTGATATTCGGCATGCTAATTACATTGCCGGTTGCGAAATTGCATTATCTCTTATAGTTTCCGAGATATGGACTATCAATAATTTACACCTTAGGCTCTGCTTCTAACTTGGGCCCAAATTGTAAAATGGTCTTCTCTATTGGCGATTTCGTTCCAATTCACATTCCAAGTAATATTCGAGGTTCGTCCATCGATCATGACGAACCTGCCAAATTGCATTATCTCTTATAGTTTCCGAGATATGGACTATCGATAATTTACACCTTAGGCTCTGTTTCTAACTTGGGCCCAAATTGTAAAATGGTCTTATCTATTGGCGATTTCGTTCCAATTCACATTCCAAGTAATATTCGGCATGCTAATTACATTGCCGGTTGCCAAATTGCATTATCTCTTATAGTTTCCGAGATATGGACTATCGATAATTTACACCTTAGGCTCTGCTTCTAACTTGGGCCCAAATTGTAAAATGGTCTTATCTATTGGCGATTTCGTTCCAATTCACATTCCAAGTAATATTCGGCATGCTAATTACATTGCCGGTTGCCAAATTGCATTATCTCTTATAGTTTCCGAGATATGGACTATCAATAATTTACACCTTAGGCTCTGCTTCTAACTTGGGCCCAAATTGTAAAATGGTCTTATCTATTGGCGATTTCGTTCCAATTCACATTCCAAGTAATATTCGGCATGCTAATTACATTGCCGTTTGCCAAATTGCATTATCTCTTATAGTTTCCTAGATATGGACTATCGATAATTTACACCTTAGGCTCTGCTTCTAACTTGGGCCCAAATTGTAAAATGGTCTTATCTATTGGCGATTTCGTTCCAATTCACATTCCAAGTAATATTCGGCATGCTAATTACATTGCCGGTTGCCAAATTGCATTATCTCTTATAGTTTCCGAGATATGGACTATCGATAATTTACACCTGAGGCTCTGCTTCTAACTTGGGCCCAAATTTTAAAATGGTCTTACCTATTGGCGATTTCGTTCCAATTCACATTCCAAGTAATATTCGGCATGCTAATTACATTGCCGGTTGCCAAATTGCATTATCTCTTATAGTTTCCGAGATATGGACTATCGATAATTTACACCTTAGGCTCTGCTTCTAACTTGGGCCCAAATTGTAAAATGGTCTTATCTATTGGCGATTTCGTTCCAATTCACATTCCAAGTAATATTCGGCATGCTAATTACATTGCCGGTTGCCAAATTGCATTATCTCTTATAGTTTCCGAGATATTAACTATCGTTAATTTACACCTTAGGCTCTGCTTCTAACTTGGGCCCAAATTGTAAAATGGCCTTATCTATTGGCGATTTCGTTCCAATTCACATTCCAAGTAATATTCGGCATGCTAATTACATTGCCGGTTGCCAAATTGCATTATCTCTTATAGTTTCCGAGATATGGACTATCGATAATTTACACCTTAGGCTCTGCTTCTAACTTGGGCCCAAATTGTAAAATGGTCTTATCTATTGGCGATTTCGTTCCAATTCACATTCCAAGTAATATTCGGCATGCTAAATACATTGCCGGTTGCCAAATTGAATTATCTCTTATAGTTTCCGAGATATGGACTATCGATAATTTACACCTTAGGCTCTGCTTCTAACTTGGGCCCAAATTGTAAAATGGTCTTACCTATTGGCGATTTCGTTCCAATTCACATTCCAAGTAATATTCGGCATGCTAATTACATTGCCGGTTGCCAAATTGCATTATCTCTTATAGTTTCCGAGATATGGACTATCGATAATTTACACCTTAGGCTCTGCTTCTAACTTGGGCCCAAATTGTAAATTGGTCTTATCTATTGGCGATTTCGTTCCAATTCACATTCCAAGTAATATTCGGCATGCTAATTACATTGCCGTTTGCCAAATTGCATTATCTCTTATAGTTTCCGAGATATGGACTATCGATAATTTACACCTTAGGCTCTGCTTCTAACTTGGGCCCAAATTGTAAAATGGTCTTATCTATTGGCGATTTCGTTCCAATTCACATTCCAAGTAATATTCGGCATGCTAATTACATTGCCGGTTGCCAAATTGCATTATCTCTTATAGTTTCCGAGATATGGACTATCGATAATTTACACCTTAGGCTCTGCTTCTAACTTGGGCCCAAATTGTAAAATGGTCTTATCTATTGGCGATTTCGTTCCAATTCACATTCCAAGTAATATTCGGCATGCTAATTACATTGCCGGTTGCCAAATTGCATTATCTCTTATAGTTTCCGAGATATGGACTATCGATAATTTACACCTTAGGCTCTGCTTCTAACTTGGGCCCAAATTTTAAAATGGTCTTACCTATTGGCGATTTCGTTCCAATTCACATTCCAAGTAATATTCGGCATGCTAATTACATTGCCGGTTGCCAAATTGCATTATCTCTTATAGTTTCCGAGATATGGACTATCGATAATTTACACCTTAGGCTCTGCTTCTAACTTGGGCCCAAATTGTAAAATGGTCTTATCTATTGGCGATTTCGTTCCAATTCACATTCCAAGTAATATTCGGCATGCTAATTACATTGCCGGTTGCCAAATTGCATTATCTCTTATAGTTTCCGAGATATTAACTATCGTTAATTTACACCTTAGGCTCTGCTTCTAACTTGGGCCCAAATTGTAAAATGGCCTTATCTATTGGCGATTTCGTTCCAATTCACATTCCAAGTAATATTCGGCATGCTAATTACATTGCCGGTTGCCAAATTGCATTATCTCTTATAGTTTCCGAGATATGGACTATCGATAATTTACACCTTAGGCTCTGCTTCTAACTTGGGCCCAAATTGTAAAATGGTCTTATCTATTGGCGATTTCGTTCCAATTCACATTCCAAGTAATATTTGGCATGCTAATTACATTGCCGGTTGCCAAATTGCATTATTTCTTATAGTTTCCGAGATATGGACTATCGATAATTTACACCTTAGGCTCTGCTTCTAACTTGGGCCCAAATTGTAAAATCGTCTTATCTATTGGCGATTTCGTTCCAATTCACATTCCAAGTAATATTCGGCATGCTAATTACATTGCCGGTTGCCAAATTGCATTATCTCTTATAGTTTCCGAGATATGGACTATCGATAATTTACACCTTAGGCTCTGCTTCTAACTTGGGCCCAAATTGTAAAATGGTCTTATCTATTGGCGATTTCGTTCCAATTCACATTCCAAGTAATATTCGGCATGCTAAATACATTGCCGGTTGCCAAATTGAATTATCTCTTATAGTTTCCGAGATATGGACTATCGATAATTTACACCTTAGGCTCTGCTTCTAACTTGGGCCCAAATTGTAAAATGGTCTTACCTATTGGCGATTTCGTTCCAATTCACATTCCAAGTAATATTCGGCATGCTAATTACATTGCCGGTTGCCAAATTGCATTATCTCTTATAGTTTCCGAGATATGGACTATCGATAATTTACACCTTAGGCTCTGCTTCTAACTTGGGCCCAAATTGTAAATTGGTCTTATCTATTGGCGATTTCGTTCCAATTCACATTCCAAGTAATATTCGGCATGCTAATTACATTGCCGGTTGCCAAATTGCATTATCTCTTATAGTTTCCGAGATATGGACTATCGATAATTTACACCTTAGGCTCTGCTTCTAACTTGGGCCCAAATTGTAAAATGGTCTTATCTATTGGCGATTTCGTCCCAATTCACATTCCAAGTGATATTCGGCATGCTAATTACATTGCCGGTTGCGAAATTGCATTATCTCTTATAGTTTCCGAGATATGGACTATCAATAATTTACACCTTAGGCTCAGCTTCTAACTTGGGCCCAAATTGTAAAATGGTCTTATCTATTGGCGATTTCGTTCCAATTCACATTCCAAGTAATATTCGGCATGCTAATTACATTGCCGGTTGCCAAATTGCATTATCTCTTATAGTTTCCGAGATATGGACTATCGATAATTTACACCTTAGGCTCTGCTTCTAATTTGGGCCCAAATTGTAAAATGGTCTTATCTATTGGCGATTTCGTTCCAATTCACATTCCAAGTAATATTCGGCATGCTAATTACATTGCCGGTTGCCAAATTGAATTATCTCTTATAGTTTCCGAGATATGGACTATCGATAATTTACACCTTAGGCTCTGCTTCTAACTTGGGCCCAAATTGTAAAATGGTCTTACCTATTGGCGATTTCGTTCCAATTCACATTCCAAGTAATATTCGGCATGCTAATTACATTGCCGGTTGCCAATTTGCATTATCTCTTATAGTTTCCGAGATATGGACTATCGATAATTTACACCTTAGGCTCTGCTTCTAACTTGGGCCCAAATTGTAAAATGGTCTTATCTATTGGCGATTTCGTTCCAATTCACATTCCAAGTAATATTCGGCATGCAAATTACATTGCCGGTTGCCAAATTGCATTATCTCTTATAGTTTCCGAGATATGGACTATCGATAATTTACACCTTAGGCTCTGCTTCTAACTTGGGCCCAAATTGTAAAATGGTCTTATCTATTGGCGATTTCGTCCCAATTCACATTCCAAGTGATATTCGGCATGCTAATTACATTGCCGGTTGCCAAATTGCATTATCTCTTATAGTTTCCGAGATATGGACTATCGATAATTTACACCTTAGGCTCTGCTTCTAACTTGGGCCCAAATTGTAAAATGGTCTTATCTATTGGCGATTTCGTTCCAATTCACATTTCAAGTAATATTCGGCATGCTAATTACATTGCCAGTTGCCAAATTGCATTATCTCTTATAGTTTCCGAGATATGGACTATCGATAATTTACACCTTAGGCTCTGCTTCTAACTTGGGCCCAAATTGTAAAATGGTCTTATCTATTGGCCATTTAGTTGCAATTCACATTCCAAGTAATATTCGGCATGCTAATTACATTGCCGGTTGCCAAATTGCATTATCTCTTATAGTTTCCGAGATATGGACTATCGATAATTTACACCTTAGGCTCTGCTTCTAACTTGGGCCCAAATTGTAAAATGGTCTTATCTATTGGCGATTTCGTTCCAATTCACATTCCAAGTAATATTCGGCATGCTAATTACATTGCCGGTTGCCAAATTGCATTATCTCTTATAGTTCCGAGATATGGACTATCGATAATTTACACCTTAGGCTCTGCTTCTAACTTGGGCCCAAATTGTAAAATGGTCTTATCAATTGGCGATTTCGTTCCAATTCACATTCCAAGTAATATTCGGCATGCTAATTACATTGCCGGTTGCCAAATTGCATTATCTCTTATAGTTTCCGAGATATGGACTATCGATAATTTACACCTTAGGCTCTGCTTCTAACTTGGGCCCAAATTGTAAAATGGTCTTACCTATTGGCGATTTCGTTCCAATTCACATTCCAAGTAATATTCGGCATGCTAATTACATTGCCGGTTGCCAATTTGCATTATCTCTTATAGTTTCCGAGATATGGACTATCGATAATTTACACCTTAGGCTCTGCTTCTAACTTGGGCCCAAATTGTAAAATGGTCTTATCTATTGGCGATTTCGTTCCAATTCACATTCCAAGTAATATTCGGCATGCTAATTACATTGCCGGTTGCCAAATTGCATTATCTCTTATAGTTTCCGAGATATGGACTATCGATAATTTACACCTTAGGCTCTGCTTCTAACTTGGGCCCAAATTGTAAAATGGTCTTATCTATTGGCGATTTCGTCCCAATTCACATTCCAAGTGATATTCGGCATGCTAATTACATTGCCGGTTGCGAAATTGCATTATCTCTTTTAGTTTCCGAGATATGGACTATCGATAATTTACACCTTAGGCTCTGCTTCTAACTTGGGCCCAAATTGTAAAATGGTCTTATCTATTGGCGATTTCGTTCCAATTCACATTCCAAGTAATATTCGGCATGCTAATTACATTGCCGGTTGCCAAATTGCATTATCTCTTATAGTTTCCGAGATATGGACTATCGATAATTTACACCTTAGGCTCTGCTTCTAACTTGGGCCCAAATTGTAAAATGGTCTTATCTATTGGCCATTTAGTTCCAATTCACATTCCAAGTAATATTCGGCATGCTAATTACATTGCCGGTTGCCAAATTGCATTATCTCTTATAGTTTCCGAGATATGGACTATCGATAATTTACACCTTAGGCTCTGCTTCTAACTTGGGCCCAAATTGTAAAATGGTCTTATCTATTGGCGATTTCGTTCCAATTCACATTCCAAGTAATATTCGGCATGCTAATTACATTGCCGGTTGCCAAATTGCATTATCTCTTATAGTTTCCGAGATATGGACTATCGATAATTTACACCTTAGGCTCTGCTTCTAACTTGGGCCCAAATTGTAAAATGGTCTTATCAATTGGCGATTTCGTTCCAATTCACATTCCAAGTAATATTCGGAATGCTAATTACATTGCCGGTTGCCAAATTGCATTATCTCTTATAGTTTCCGAGATATGGACTATCGATAATTTACACCTTAGGCTCTGCTTCTAACTTGGGCCCAAATTGTAAAATGGTCTTATCTATTGGCGATTTCGTTCCAATTCACACTCCAAGTAATATTCGGCATGCTAATTACATTGCCGGTTGCGAAATTGCATTATCTCTTATAGTTTCCGAGATATGGACTATCGATAATTTACACCTTAGGCTCTGCTTCTAACTTGGGCCCAAATTGTAAAATGGTCTTATCTATTGGCGATTTCGTTCCAATTCACATTCCAAGTAATATTCGGCATGCTAATTACATTGCCGGTTGCCAAATTGCATTATCTCTTATAGTTTCCGAGATATGGACTATCGATAATTTACACCTTAGGCTCTGCTTCTAACTTGGGCCCAAATTGTAAAATGGTCTTATCTATTGGCGATTTCGTTCCAATTCACATTCCAAGTAATATTCGGCATGCTAATTACATTGCCGGTTGCCAAATTGCATTATCTCTTATAGTTTCTGAGATATGGACTATCGATAATTTACACCTTAGGCTCGGCACTAACTTGGGCCCAAATTGTAAAATGGTCTTATCTATTGGCGATTTCGTCCCAATTCACATTAAAAGTGATATTCGGCATGCTAATTACATTGCCGGTTGCGAAATTGCATTATCTCTTATAGTTTCCGAGATATGGACTATCAATAATTTACACCTTAGGCTCTGCTTCTAACTTGGGCCCAAATTGTAAAATGGTCTTATCTATTGGCGATTTCGTTCCAATTCACATTCCAAGTAATATTCGGCATGCTAATTACATTGCCGGTTGCCAAATTGCATTATCTCTTATAGTTTCCGAGATATGGACTATCGATAATTTACACCTTAGGCTCTGCTTCTAACTTGGGCCCAAATTGTAAAATGGTCTTATCTATTGGCGATTTCGTTCCAATTCACATTCCAAGTAATATTCGGCATGCTAATTACATTGCCGGTTGCCAAATTGCATTATCTCTTATAGTTTCCGAGATATGGACTATCGATAATTTACACCTTAGGCTCTGCTTCTAACTTGGGCCCAAATTGTAAAATGGTCTTATCTATTGGCGATTTCGTTCCAATTCACATTCCAAGTAATATTCGGCATGCTAATTACATTGCCGGTTGCCAAATTGCATTATCTCTTATAGTTTCCGAGATATGGACTATCGATAATTTACACCTTAGGCTCTGCTTCTAACTTGGGCCCAAATTGTAAAATGGTCTTATCTATTGGCGATTTAGTTGCAATTCACATTCCAAGTAATATTCGGCATGCTAATTACATTGCCGGTTGCCAAATTGCATTATCTCTTATAGTTTCCGAGATATGGACTATCGATAATTTACACCTTAGGCTCTGCTTCTAACTTGGGCCCAAATTGTAAAATGGTCTTATCTATTGGCGATTTCGTCCCAATTCACATTCCAAGTGATATTCGGCATGCTAATTACATTGCCGGTTGCGAAATTGCATTATCTCTTATAGTTTCCGAGATATGGACTATCAATAATTTACACCTTAGGCTCAGCTTCTAACTTGGGCCCAAATTGTAAAATGGTCTTATCTATTGGCGATTTCGTTCCAATTCACATTCCAAGTAATATTCGGCATGCTAATTACATTGCCGGTTGCCAAATTGCATTATCTCTTATAGTTTCCGAGATATGGACTATCGATAATTTACACCTTAGGCTCTGCTTCTAATTTGGGCCCAAATTGTAAAATGGTCTTATCTATTGGCGATTTCGTTCCAATTCACATTCCAAGTAATATTCGGCATGCTAATTACATTGCCGGTTGCCAAATTGAATTATCTCTTATAGTTTCCGAGATATGGACTATCGATAATTTACACCTTAGGCTCTGCTTCTAACTTGGGCCCAAATTGTAAAATGGTCTTACCTATTGGCGATTTCGTTCCAATTCACATTCCAAGTAATATTCGGCATGCTAATTACATTGCCGGTTGCCAATTTGCATTATCTCTTATAGTTTCCGAGATATGGACTATCGATAATTTACACCTTAGGCTCTGCTTCTAACTTGGGCCCAAATTGTAAAATGGTCTTATCTATTGGTGATTTCGTTCCAATTCACATTCCAAGTAATATTCGGCATGCTAATTACATTGCCGGTTGCCAAATTGCATTATCTCTTATAGTTTCCGAGATATGGACTATCGATAATTTACACCTTAGGCTCTGCTTCTAACTTGGGCCCAAATTGTAAAATGGTCTTATCTCTTGGCGATTTCGTCCCAATTCACATTCCAAGTGATATTCGGCATGCTAATTACATTGCCGGTTGCGAAATTGCATTATCTCTTTTAGTTTCCGAGATATGGACTATCGATAATTTACACCTTAGGCTCTGCTTCTAACTTGGGCCCAAATTGTAAAATGGTCTTATCTATTGGCGATTTCGTTCCAATTCACATTCCAAGTAATATTCGGCATGCTAATTACATTGCCGGTTGCCAAATTGCATTATCTCTTATAGTTTCCGAGATATGGACTATCGATAATTTACACCTTAGGCTCTGCTTCTAACTTGGGCCCAAATTGTAAAATGGTCTTATCTATTGGCCATTTAGTTGCAATTCACATTCCAAGTAATATTCGGCATGCTAATTACATTGCCGGTTGCCAAATTGCATTATCTCTTATAGTTTCCGAGATATGGACTATCGATAATTTACACCTTAGGCTCTGCTTCTAACTTGGGCCCAAATTGTAAAATGGTCTTATCTATTGGCGATTTCGTTCCAATTCACATTCCAAGTAATATTCGGCATGCTAATTACATTGCCGGTTGCCAAATTGCATTATCTCTTATAGTTTCCGAGATATGGACTATCGATAATTTACACCTTAGGCTCTGCTTCTAACTTGGGCCCAAATTGTAAAATGGTCTTATCAATTGGCGATTTCGTTCCAATTCACATTCCAAGTAATATTCGGCATGCTAATTACATTGCCGGTTGCCAAATTGCATTATCTCTTATAGTTTCCGAGATATGGACTATCGATAATTTACACCTTAGGCTCTGCTTCTAACTTGGGCCCAAATTGTAAAATGGTCTTATCTATTGGCGATTTCGTTCCAATTCACACTCCAAGTAATATTCGGCATGCTAATTACATTGCCGGTTGCGAAATTGCATTATCTCTTATAGTTTCCGAGATATGGACTATCGATAATTTACACCTTAGGCTCTGCTTCTAACTTGGGCCCAAATTGTAAAATGGTCTTATCTATTGGCGATTTCGTTCCAATTCACATTCCAAGTAATATTCGGCATGCTAATTACATTGCCGGTTGCCAAATTGCATTATCTCTTATAGTTTCCGAGATATGGACTATCGATAATTTACACCATAGGCTCTGCTTCTAACTTGGGCCCAAATTGTAAAATGGTCTTATCTATTGGCGATTTCGTTCCAATTCACATTCCAAGTAATATTCGGCATGCTAATTACATTGCCGGTTGCCAAATTGCATTATCTCTTATAGTTTCTGAGATATGGACTATCGATAATTTACACCTTAGGCTCGGCACTAACTTGGGCCCAAATTGTAAAATGGTCTTATCTATTGGCGATTTCGTCCCAATTCACATTCCAAGTGATATTCGGCATGCTAATTACATTGCCGGTTGCGAAATTGCATTATCTCTTATAGTTTCCGAGATATGGACTATCGATAATTTACACCTTAGGCTCTGCTTCTAACTTGGGCCCAAATTGTAAAATGGTCTTATCTATTGGCGATTTCGTTCCAATTCACATTCCAAGTAATATTCGGCATGCTAATTACATTGCCGGTTGCCAAATTGCATTATCTCTTATAGTTTCCGAGATATGGACTATCGATAATTTACACCTTAGGCTCTGCTTCTAACTTGGGCCCAAATTGTAAAATGGTCTTATCTATTGGCGATTTCGTTCCAATTCACATTCCAAGTAATATTCGGCATGCTAATTACATTGCCGGTTGCCAAATTGCATTATCTCTTATAGTTTCCGAGATATGGACTATCGATAATTTACACCTTAGGCTCTGCTTCTAACTTGGGCCCAAATTGTAAAATGGTCTTATCTATTGGCGATTTCGTTCCAATTCACACTCCAAGTAATATTCGGCATGCTATTTACATTGCCGGTTGCGAAATTGCATTATCTCTTATAGTTTCCGAGATATGGACTATCGATAATTTACACCTTAGGCTCTGCTTCTAACTTGGGCCCAAATTGTAAAATGGTCTTATCTATTGGCGATTTCGTTCCAATTCACATTCCAAGTAATATTCGGCATGCTAATTACATTGCCGGTTGCCAAATTGCATTATCTCTTATAGTTTCCGAGATATAGACTATCGATAATTTACACCTTAGGCTCTGCTTCTAACTTGGGCCCAAATTGTAAAATGGTCTTATCTATTGGCGATTTCGTTCCAATTCACATTCCAAGTAATACTCGGCATGCTAATTACATTGCCGGTTGCCAAATTGCATTATCTCTTATAGTTTCCGAGATATGGACTATCGATAATTTACACCTTAGGCTCTGCTTCTAACTTGGGCCCAAATTGTAAAATGGTCTTATCTATTGGCGATTTCGTCCCAATTCACATTCCAAGTGATATTCGGCATGCTAATTACATTGCCGGTTGCGAAATTGCATTATCTCTTATAGTTTCCGAGATATGGACTATCAATAATTTACACCTTAGGCTCTGCTTCTAACTTGGGCCCAAATTGTAAAATGGTCTTATCTATTGGCGATTTCGTTCCAATTCACATTCCAAGTAATATTCGGCATGCTAATTACATTGCCGGTTGCCAAATTGCATTATCTCTTATAGTTTCCGAGATATGGACTATCGATAATTTACACCTTAGGCTCTGCTTCTAACTTGGGCCCAAATTGTAAAATGGTCTTATCTATTGGCGATTTCGTTCCAATTCACATTCCAAGTAATATTCGGCATGCTAATTACATTGCCGGTTGCCAAATTGCATTATCTCTTATAGTTTCCGAGATATGGACTATCGATAATTTACACCTTAGGCTCTGCTTCTAACTTGGGCCCAAATTGTAAAATGGTCTTATCTATCGGCGATTTCGTTCCAATTCACATTCCAAGTAATATTCGGCATGCTAATTACATTGCCGGTTGCCAAATTGCATTATCTCTTATAGTTTCCGAGATATGGACTATCGATAATTTACACCTTAGGCTCTGCTTCTAACTTGGGCCCAAATTGTAAAATGGCCTTATCTATTGGCGATTTCGTCCCAATTCACATTCCAAGTAATATTCGGCATGCTAATTACATTGCCGGTTGCGAAATTGCATTATCTCTTATAGTTTCAGAGATATGGACTATCGATAATTTACACCTTAGGCTCTGCTTCTAACTTGGGCCCAAATTGTAAAATGGTCCTATCTATTGGCAATTTCGTTCCAATTCACATTCCAAGTAATATTCGGCATGCTAATTACATTGCCGGTTGCCAAATTGCATTATCTCTTATAGTTTCCGAGATATGGACTATCGATAATTTACACCTTAGGCTCTGCTTCTAACTTGGGCCCAAATTGTAAAATGGTCTTATCTATTGGCGATTTCGTTCCAATTCACATTCCAAGTAATATTCGGCATGCTAATTACATTGCCGGTTGCCAAATTGCATTAACTCTTATAGTTTCCGAGATATGGACTATCGATAATTTACAGCTTAGGCTCTGCTTCTAACTTGGGCCCAAATTGTAAAATTGTCTTATCTATTGGCGATTTCGTTCCAATTCACATTCCAAGTAATATTCGGCATGCTAATTACATTGCCGGTTGCCAAATTGCATTATCTCTTATAGTTTCCGAGATATGGACTATCGATAATTTACACCATAGGCTCTGCTTCTAACTTGGGCCCAAATTGTAAAATGGTCTTATCTATTGGCGATTTCGTTCCAATTCACATTCCAAGTAATATTCGGCATGCTAATTACATTGCCGGTTGCCAAATTGCATTATCTCTTATAGTTTCCGAGATATGGACTATCGATAATTTACACCTTAGGCTCTGCTTCTAACTTGGGCCCAAATTGTAAAATGGTCTTATCTATTGGCGATTTCGTTCCAATTCACATTCCAAGTAATATTCGGCATGCTAATTACATTGCCGGTTGCCAAATTGCATTATCTCTTATAGTTTCCGAGATATGGACTATCGATAATTTACACCTTAGGCTCTGCTTCTAACTTGGGCCCAAATTGTAAAATGGTCTTATCTATTGGCGATTTAGTTGCAATTCACATTCCAAGTAATATTCGGCATGCTAATTACATTGCCGGTTGCCAAATTGCATTATCTCTTATAGTTTCCGAGATATGGACTATCGATAATTTACACCTTAGGCTCTGCTTCTAACATGGGCCCAAATTGTAAAATGGTCTTATCTATTGGCGATTTCGTTCCAATTCACATTCCAAGTAATATTCGGCATGCTAATTACATTGCCGGTTGCCAAATTGCATTATCTCTTATAGTTTCCGAGATATGGACTATCGATAATTTACACCTTAGGCTCTGCTTCTAACTTGGGCCCAAATTGTAAAAAGGTCTTATCTATTGGCGATTTCGTTCCAATTCACATTCCAAGTAATATTCGGCATGCTAATTACATTGCCGGTTGCCAAATTGAATTATCTCTTATAGTTTCCGAGATATGGACTATCGATAATTTACACCTTAGGCTCTGCTTCTAACTTGGGCCCAAATTGTAAAATGGTCTTACCTATTGGCGATTTCGTTCCAATTCACATTCCAAGTAATATTCGGCATGCTAATTACATTGCCGGTTGCCAAATTGCATTATCTCTTATAGTTTCCGAGATATGGACTATCGATAATTTACACCTTAGGCTCTGCTTCTAACTTGGGCCCAAATTGTAAAATGGTCTTATCTATTGGCGATTTCGTTCCAATTCACATTCCAAGTAATATTCGGCATGCTAATTACATTGCCGGTTGCCAAATTGCATTATCTCTTATAGTTTCTGAGATATGGACTATCGATAATTTACACCTTAGGCTCTGCTTCTAACTTGGGCCCAAATTGTAAAATGGTCTTATCTATTGGCGATTTCGTTCCAATTCACATTCCAAGTAATATTCGGCATGCTAATTACATTGCCGGTTGCCAAATTGCATTATCTCTTATAGTTTCCGAGATATGGACTATCGATAATTTACACCTTAGGCTCTGCTTCTAACTTGGGCCCAAATTGTAAAATGGTCTTATCTATTGGCGATTTAGTTGCAATTCACATTCCAAGTAATATTCGGCATGCTAATTACATTGCCGGTTGCCAAATTGCATTATCTCTTATAGTTTCCGAGATATGGACTATCGATAATTTACACCTTAGGCTCTGCTTCTAACTTGGGCCCAAATTGTAAAATGGTCTTATCTATTGGCGATTTCGTTCCAATTCACATTCCAAGTAATATTCGGCATGCTAATTACATTGCCGGTTGCCAAATTGCATTATCTCTTATAGTTTCCGAGATATGGACTATCGATAATTTACACCTTAGGCTCTGCTTCTAACTTGGGCCCAAATTGTAAAATGGTCTTATCTATTGGCGATTTCGTTCCAATTCACATTCCAAGTAATATTCGGCATGCTAATTACATTGCCGGTTGCCAAATTGCATTATCTCTTATAGTTTCCGAGATATGGACTATCGATAATTTACACCTTAGGCTCTGCTTCTAACTTGGGCCCAAATTGTAAAATGGTCTTATCTATTGGCGATTTCGTTCCAATTCACACTCCAAGTAATATTCGGCATGCTAATTACATTGCCGGTTGCGAAATTGCATTATCTCTTATAGTTTCCGAGATATGGACTATCGATAATTTACACCTTAGGCTCTGCTTCTAACTTGGGCCCAAATTGTAAAATGGTCTTATCTATTGGCGATTTCGTTCCAATTCACATTCCAAGTAATATTCGGCATGCTAATTACATTGCCGGTTGCCAAATTGCATTATCTCTTGTAGTTTCCGAGATATGGACTATCGATAATTTACACCTTAGGCTCTGCTTCTAACTTGGGCCCAAATTGTAAAATGGTCTTACCTATTGGCGATTCCGTTCCAATTCACATTCCAAGTAATATTCGGCATGCTAATTACATTGCCGGTTGCCAAATTGCATTATCTCTCATAGTTTCCGAGATATGGACTATCGATAATTTACACCTTAGGCTCTGCTTCTAACTTGGGCCCAAATTGTAAAATGGTTTTATCTATTGGCGATTTCGTTCTAATTCACATTCCAAGTAATATTCGGCATGCTAATTACATTGCCGGTTGCCAAATTGCATTATCTCTTATAGTTTCCGAGATATGGACTATCGATAATTTACACCTTAGGCACTGCTTCTAACTTGGGCCCAAATTGTAAAATGGTCTTATCTATTGGCGATTTCGTCCCAATTCACATTCCAAGTGATATTCGGCATGCTAATTACATTGCCGGTTGCGAAATTGCATTATCTCTTATA
The DNA here is from genome assembly GCF_030347505.1 of Rhynchophorus ferrugineus. NCBI lineage: Eukaryota > Metazoa > Arthropoda > Insecta > Coleoptera > Curculionidae > Rhynchophorus > Rhynchophorus ferrugineus. The sequence goes on from NW_027472625.1 coordinate 257,120, forward strand.
GTTTCCGAGATATGGACTATCGATAATTTACACCTTAGGCTCTGCTTCTAACTTGCTCCCAAATTGTAAAATGGTCTTATCTATTGGCGATTTCGTTCCAATTCACATTCCAAGTAATATTCGGCATGCTAATTACATTGCCGGTTGCCAAATTGCATTATCTCTTATAGTTTCCGAGATCTGGACTATCGATAATTTACACCTTAGGCTCTGCTTCTAACTTGGGCCCAAATTGTAAAATGGTCTTATCTATTGGCGATTTCGTTCCAATTCACATTCCAAGTAATATTGGGCATGCTAATTACATTGCCGGTTGCCAAATTGCATTATCTCTTATAGTTTCCGAGATATGGACTATCGATAATTTACACCATAGGCTCTGCTTTTAACTGGGGCCCAAATTGTAAAATGGTCTTACCTATTGGCGATTTCGTTCCAATTCACATTCCAAGTAATATTCGGCATGCTAATTACTTTGCCGGTTGCCAAATTGCATTATCTCTTATAGTTTCCGAGATATGGACTATCGATAATTTACACCTTAGGCTCTGCTTCTAACTTGGGCCCAAATTGTAAAATGGTCTTATCTATTGGCGATTTCGTTCCAATTCACATTCCAATTAATATTCGGCATGCTAATTACATTGCCGGTTGCCAAATTGCATTATCTCTTATAGTTTCCGAGATATGGACTATCGATAATTTACACCTTAGGCTCTGCTTCTAACTTGGGCCCAAATTGTAAAATGGTCTTATCTATTGGCGATTTCGTTCCAATTCACATTCCAAGTAATATTCGGCATGCTAATTACATTGCCGGTTGCCAAGTTGCATTAACTCTTATAGTTTCCGAGATATGGACTATCGATAATTTACACCTTAGGCTCTGCTTCTAACTTGGGCCCAAATTGTAAAATGGTCTTATCTATTGGCGATTTCGTTCCAATTCACATTCCAAGTAATATTCGGCATGCTAATTACATTGCCGGTTGCCAAATTGCATTATCTCTTATAGTTTCCGAGATATGGACTATCGATAATTTACACCTTAGGCTCTGCTTCTAACTTGGGCCCAAATTGTAAAATGGTCTTATCTATTGGCGATTTCGTTCCAATTCACATTCCAAGTAATATTCGGCATGCTAATTACATTGCCGGTTGCCAAATTGAATTATCTCTTATAGTTTCCGAGATATGGACTATCGATAGTTTACACCTTAGGCTCTGCTTCTAACTTGGGCCCAAATTGTAAAATGGTCTTACCTATTGGCGATTTCGTTCCAATTCACATTCCAAGTAATATTCGGCATGCTAATTACATTGCCGGTTGCCAAATTGCATTATCTCTTATAGTTTCCGAGATATGGCCTATCGATAATTTACACCTTAGGCTCTGCTTCTAACTTGGGCCCAAATTGTAAAATGGTCTTATCTATTGGCGATTTCGTTCCAATTCACATTCCAAGTAATATTCGGCATGCTAATTACATTGCCGGTTGCCAAATTGCATTATCTCTTATAGTTTCCGAGATATGGACTATCGATAATTTACACCTTAGGCTCTGCTTCTAGCTTGGGCCCAAATTGTAAAATGGTCTTATCTATTGGCGATTTCGTCCCAATTCACATTCCAAGTGATATTCGGCATGCTAATTACATTGCCGGTTGCGAAATTGCATTATCTCTTATAGTTTCCGAGATATGGACTATCAATAATTTACACCTTAGGCTCTGCTTCTAACTTGGGCCCAAATTGTAAAATGGTCTTATCTATTGGCGATTTCGTTCCAATTCACATTCCAAGTAATATTCGGCATGCTAATTACATTGCCGGTTGCCAAATTGCATTATCTCTTATAGTTTCCGAGATATGGACTATCGATAATTTACACATTAGGCTCTGCTTCTAACTTGGGCCCAAATTGTAAAATGGTCTTATCTATTGGCGATTTCGTTCCAATTCACATTCCAAGTAATATTCGGCATGCTAATTACATTGCCGGTTGCCAAATTGCATTATCTCTTATAGTTTCCGAGATATGGACTATCGATAATTTACACCTTAGGCTCTGCTTCTAACTTGGGCCCAAATTGTAAAATGGTCTTATCTATTGGCGATTTCGTTCCAATTCATATTCCAAGTAATATTCGGCATGCTAATTACATTGCCGGTTGCCAAATTGCATTATCTCTTATAGTTTCCGAGATATGGACTATCGATAATTTACACCTTAGGCTCTGCTTCTAACTTGGGCCCAAATTGTAAAATGGTCTTATCTATTGGCGATTTCGTTCCAATTCACATTCCAAGTAATATTCGGCATGCTAATTACATTGCCGGTTGCCAAATTGCATTATCTCTTATAGTTTCCGAGATATGGACTATCGATAATTTACACCTTAGGCTCTGCTTCTAACTTGGGCCCAAATTGTAAAATGGTCTTATCTATTGGCGATTTCGTTCCAATTCACACTCCTAGTAATATTCGGCGTGCTAATTACATTGCCGGTTGCGAAATTGCATTATCTCTTATAGTTTCCGAGATATGGACTATCAATAATTTACACCTTAGGCTCTGCTTCTAACTTGGGCCCAAATTGTAAAATGGTCTTATCTATTGGCGATTTCGTTCCAATTCACATTCCAAGTAATATTCGGCATGCTAATTACATTGCCGGCTGCCAAATTGCATTATCTCTTATAGTTTCCGAGATATGGACTATCGATAATTTACACCTTAGGCTCTGCTTCTAACTTGGGCCCAAATTGTAAAATGGTCTTATCTATTGGCGATTTCGTCCCAATTCACATTCCAAGTAATATTCGGCATGCTAATTACATTGCCGGTTGCGAAATTGCATTATCTCTTATAGTTTCAGAGATATGGACTATCGATAATTTACACCTTAGGCTCTGCTTCTAACTTGGGCCCAAATTGTAAAATGGTCTTATCTATTGGCAATTTCGTTCCAATTCACATTCCAAGTAATATTCGGCATGCTAATTACATTGCCGGTTGCCAAATTGCATTATCTCTTACAGTTTCCGAGATATGGACTATCGATAATTTACACCTTAGGCTCTACTTCTAACTTGGGCCCAAATTGTAAAATGGTCTTATCTATTGGCGATTTCGTTCCAATTCACATTCCAAGTAATATTCGGCATGCTAATTACATTGCCGGTTGCCAAATTGCATTAACTCTTATAGTTTCCGAGATATGGACTATCGATAATTTACACCTTAGGCTCTGCTTCTAACTTGGGCCCAAATTGTAAAATGGTCTTATCTATTGGCGATTTCGTTCCAATTCACATTCCAAGTAATATTCGGCATGCTAATTACATTGCCGGTTGCCAAATTGCATTATCTCTTATAGTTTCCGAGATATGGACTATCGATAATTTACACCATAGGCTCTGCTTCTAACTTGGGCCCAAATTGTAAAATGGCCTTATCAATTGGCGATTTCGTTCCAATTCACATTCCAAGTAATATTCGGCATGCTAATTACATTGCCGGTTGCCAAATTGCATTATCTCTTATAGTTTCCGAGATATGGACTATCGATAATTTACACCTTAGGCTCTGCTTCTAACTTGGGCCCAAATTGTAAAATGGCCTTATCTATTGGCGATTTCGTTCCAATTCACATTCCAAGTAATATTCGGCATGCTAATTACATTGCCGGTTGCCAGATTGCATTATCTCTTATAGTTTCCGAGATATGGACTATCGATAATTTACACCTTAGGCTCTGCTTCTAACTTGGGCCCAAATTGTAAAATGGTCTTATCTATTGGCGATTTCGTTCCAATTCACATTCCAAGTAATATTCGGCATGCTAATTACATTGCCGGTTGCCAAATTGAATTATCTCTTATAGTTTCCGAGATATGGACTATCGATAATTTACACCTTAGGCTCTGCTTCTAACTTGGGCCCAAATTGTAAAATGGTCTTATCTATTGGCGATTTCGTTCCAATTCACATTCCAAGTAATATTCGGCATGCTAATTAAATTGCCGGTTGCCAAATTGCATTATCTCTTATTCTAAAGCTCTGCTTCTAACTTGGGCCCAAATTGTAAAATGGTCTTATCTATTGGCGATTTCGTTCCAATTCACATTCCAAGTAATATTCGGCATGCTAATTACATTGCCGGTTGCCAAATTGCATTATCTCTTATAGTTTCCGAGATATGGACTATCGATAATTTACACCATAGGCTCTGCTTCTAACTTGGGCCCAAATTGTAAAATGGCCTTATCTATTGGCGATTTCGTTCCAATTCACATTCCAAGTAATATTCGGCATGCTAATTACATTGCCGGTTGCCAAATTGCATTATCTCTTATAGTTTCCGAGATATGGACTATCGATAATTTACACCTTAGGCTCTGCTTCTAACTTGGGCCCAAATTGTAAAATGGTCTTATCTATTGGCGATTTCGTTCCAATTCACATTCCAAGTAATATTCGGCATGCTAATTAAATTGCCGGTTGCCAAATTGAATTATCTCTTATTCTAAAGCTCTGCTTCTAACTTGGGCCCAAATTGTAAAATGGTCTTATCTATTGGCGATTTCGTTCCAATTCACATTCCAAGTAATATTCGGCATGCTAATTACATTGCCGGTTGCCAAATTGCATTATCTCTTATATTTTCCGAGATATGGACTATCGATAATTTACACCTTAGGCTCTGCTTCTAACTTGGGCCCAAATTGTAAAATGGTCTTATCTATTGGCGATTTCGTTCCAATTCACATTCCAAGTAATATTCGGCATGCTAATTACATTGCCGGTTGCCAAATTGCATTATCTCTTATAGTTTCCGAGATATGGACTATCGATAATTTACACCTTAGGCTCTGCTTCTAACTTGGGCCCAAATTGTAAAATGGTCTTATCTATTGGCGATTTCGTTCCAATTCACATTCCAAGTAATATTCGGCATGCTAATTAAATTGCCGGTTGCCAAATTGAATTATCTCTTATTCTAAAGCTCTGCTTCTAACTTGGGCCCAAATTGTAAAATGGTCTTATCTATTGGCGATTTCGTTCCAATTCACATTCCAAGTAATATTCGGCATGCTAATTACATTGCCGGTTGCCAAATTGCATTATCTCTTATATTTTCCGAGATATGGACTATCGATAATTTACACCTTAGGCTCTGCTTCTAACTTGGGCCCAAATTGTAAAATGGTCTTATCTATTGGCGATTTCGTTCCAATTCACATTCCAAGTAATATTCGGCATGCTAATTACATTGCCGGTTGCCAAATTGCATTATCTCTTAGAGTTTCCGAGATATGGACTATCGATAATTTACACCTTAGGCTCTGCTTCTAACTTGGGCCCAAATTGTAAAATGGTCTTACCTATTGGCGATTTCGTTCCAATTCACATTCCAAGTAATATTCGGCATGCTAATTACATTGCCGGTTGCCAAATTGCATTATCTCTTATAGTTTCCGAGATATGGACTATCGATAATTTACACCTTAGGCTCTGCTTCTAACTTCGGCCCAAATTGTAAAATGGTCTTATCTATTGGCGATTTCGTTCCAATTCACATTCCAAGTAATATTCGGCATGCTAATTACATTGCCGGTTGCCAAATTGCATTATCTCTTATAGTTTCCGAGATATGGACTATCGATAATTTACACCTTAGGCTCTGCTTCTAACTAGGTCCCAAATTGTAAAATGGTCTTATCTATTGGCGATTTCGTCCCAATTCACATTCCAAGTGATATTCGGCATGCTAATTACGATAATTTACACCTTAGGCTCTGCTTCTAACTTGGGCCCAAATTGTAAAATGGTCTTATCTATTGGCGATTTCGTTCCAATTCACATTCCAAGTAATATTCGGCATGCTAATTACATTGCCGGTTGCCAAATTGCATTATCTCTTATAGTTTCCGAGATATGGACTATCGATAATTTACACCTTAGGCTCTGCTTCTAACTTCGGCCCAAATTGTAAAATGGTCTTATCTATTGGCGATTTCGTTCCAATTCACATTCCAAGTAATATTCGGCATGCTAATTACATTGCCGGTTGCCAAATTGCATTATCTCTTATAGTTTCCGAGATATGGACTATCGATAATTTACACCTTAGGCTCTGCTTCTAACTTGGGCCCAAATTGTAAAATGGTCTTATCTATTGGCGATTTCGTCCCAATTCACATTCCAAGTGATATTCGGCATGCTAATTACATTGCCGGTTGCGAAATTGCATTATCTCTTATAGTTTCCGAGATATGGACTATCAATAATTTACACCTTAGGCTCTGCTTGTAACTTGGGTCCAAATTGTAAAATGGTCTTATCTATTGGCGATTTCGTTCCAATTCACATTTCAAGTAATATTCGGCATGCTAATTACATTGCCGGTTGCCAAATTGCATTATCTCTTATAGTTTCCGAGATATGGACTATCGATAATTTACACCTTAGGCTCTGCTTCTAACTTGGGCCCAAATTGTAAAATGGTCTTATCTATTGGCGATTTCGTTCCAATTCACATTCGAAGTAATATTCGGCATGCTAATTACATTGCCGGTTGCCAAATTGCATTATCTCTTATAGTTTCCGAGATATGGACTATCGATAATTTACACCTTAGGCTCTGCTTCTAACTTGGGCCCAAATTGTAAAAAGGTCTTATCTATTGGCGATTTCGTTCCAATTCACATTCCAAGTAATATTCGGCATGCTAATTACATTGCCGGTTGCCAAATTGAATTATCTCTTATAGTTTCCGAGATATGGACTATCGATAATTTACACCTTAGGCTCTGCTTCTAACTTGGGCCCAAATTGTAAAATGGTCTTACCTATTGGCGATTTCGTTCCAATTCACATTCCAAGTAATATTCGGCATGCTAATTACATTGCCGGTTGCCAAATTGCATTATCTCTTATAGTTTCCGAGATATGGACTATCGATAATTTACACCTTAGGCTCTGCTTCTAACTTGGGCCCAAATTGTAAAATGGTCTTATCTATTGGCGATTTCGTTCCAATTCACATTCCAAGTAATATTCGGCATGCTAATTACATTGCCGGTTGCCAAATTGCATTATCTCTTATAGTTTCTGAGATATGGACTATCGATAATTTACACCTTAGGCTCTGCTTCTAACTTGGGCCCAAATTGTAAAATGGTCTTATCTATTGGCGATTTCGTTCCAATTCACATTCCAAGTAATATTCGGCATGCTAATTACATTGCCGGTTGCCAAATTGCATTATCTCTTATAGTTTCCGAGATATGGACTATCGATAATTTACACCTTAGGCTCTGCTTCTAACTTGGGCCCAAATTGTAAAATGGTCTTATCTATTGGCGATTTTGTTGCAATTCACATTCCAAGTAATATTCGGCATGCTAATTACATTGCCGGTTGCCAAATTGCATTATCTCTTATAGTTTCCGAGATATGGACTATCGATAATTTACACCTTAGGCTCTGCTTCTAACTTGGGCCCAAATTGTAAAATGGTCTTATCTATTGGCGATTTCGTTCCAATTCACATTCCAAGTAATATTCGGCATGCTAATTACATTGCCGGTTGCCAAATTGCATTATCTCTTATAGTTTCCGAGATATGGACTATCGATAATTTACACCTTAGGCTCTGCTTCTAACTTGGGCCCAAATTGTAAAATGGTCTTATCTATTGGCGATTTCGTTCCAATTCACACTCCAAGTAATATTCGGCATGCTAATTACATTGCCGGTTGCGAAATTGCATTATCTCTTATAGTTTCCGAGATATGGACTATCGATAATTTACACCTTAGGCTCTGCTTCTAACTTGGGCCCAAATTGTAAAATGGTCTTATCTATTGGCGATTTCGTTCCAATTCACATTCCAAGTAATATTCGGCATGCTAATTACATTGCCGGTTGCCAAATTGCATTATCTCTTGTAGTTTCCGAGATATGGACTATCGATAATTTACACCTTAGGCTCTGCTTCTAACTTGGGCCCAAATTGTAAAATGGTCTTACCTATTGGCGATTCCGTTCCAATTCACATTCCAAGTAATATTCGGCATGCTAATTACATTGCCGGTTGCCAAATTGCATTATCTCTCATAGTTTCCGAGATATATACTATCGATAATTTACACCTTAGGCTCTGCTTCTAACTTGGGCCCAAATTGTAAAATGGTCTTATCTATTGGCGATTTCGTTCTAATTCACATTCCAAGTAATATTCGGCATGCTAATTACATTGCCGGTTGCCAAATTGCATTATCTCTTATAGTTTCCGAGATATGGACTATCGATAATTTACACCTTAGGCACTGCTTCTAACTTGGGCCCAAATTGTAAAATGGTCTTATCTATTGGCGATTTCGTCCCAATTCACATTCCAAGTGATATTCGGCATGCTAATTACATTGCCGGTTGCGAAATTGCATTATCTCTTATAGTTTCCGAGATATGGACTATCGATAATTTACACCTTAGGCTCTGCTTCTAACTTGCTCCCAAATTGTAAAATGGTCTTATCTATTGGCGATTTCGTTCCAATTCACATTCCAAGTAATATTCGGCATGCTAATTACATTGCCGGTTGCCAAATTGCATTATCTCTTATAGTTTCCGAGATCTGGACTATCGATAATTTACACCTTAGGCTCTGCTTCTAACTTGGGCCCAAATTGTAAAATGGTCTTATCTATTGGCGATTTCGTTCCAATTCACATTCCAAGTAATATTCGGCATGCTAATTACATTGCCGGTTGCCAAATTGAATTATCTCTTATAGTTTCCGAGATATGGACTATCGATAATTTACACCTTAGGCTCTGCTTCTAACTTGGGCCCAAATTGTAAAATGGTCTTATCTATTGGCGATTTCGTTCCAATTCACATTCCAAGTAATATTGGGCATGCTAATTACATTGCCGGTTGCCAAATTGCATTATCTCTTATAGTTTCCGAGATATGGACTATCGATAATTTACACCATAGGCTCTGCTTTTAACTTGGGCCCAAATTGTAAAATGGTCTTACCTATTGGCGATTTCGTTCCAATTCACATTCCAAGTAATATTCGGCATGCTAATTACTTTGCCGGTTGCCAAATTGCATTATCTCTTATAGTTTCCGAGATATGGACTATCGATAATTTACACCTTAGGCTCTGCTTCTAACTTGGGCCCAAATTGTAAAATGGTCTTATCTATTGGCGATTTCGTTCCAATTCACATTCCAATTAATATTCGGCATGCTAATTACATTGCCGGTTGCCAAATTGCATTATCTCTTATAGTTTCCGAGATATGGACTATCGATAATTTACACCTTAGGCTCTGCTTCTAACTTGGGCCCAAATTGTAAAATGGTCTTATCTATTGGCGATTTCGTTCCAATTCACATTCCAAGTAATATTCGGCATGCTAATTACATTGCCGGTTGCCAAGTTGCATTAACTCTTATAGTTTCCGAGATATGGACTATCGATAATTTACACCTTAGGCTCTGCTTCTAACTTGGGCCCAAATTGTAAAATGGTCTTATCTATTGGCGATTTCGTTCCAATTCACATTCCAAGTAATATTCGGCATGCTAATTACATTGCCGGTTGCCAAATTGCATTATCTCTTATAGTTTCCGAGATATGGACTATCGATAATTTACACCTTAGGCTCTGCTTCTAACTTGGGCCCAAATTGTAAAATGGTCTTATCTATTGGCGATTTCGTTCCAATTCACATTCCAAGTAATATTCGGCATGCTAATTACATTGCCGGTTGCCAAATTGAATTATCTCTTATAGTTTCCGAGATATGGACTATCGATAGTTTACACCTTAGGCTCTGCTTCTAACTTGGGCCCAAATTGTAAAATGGTCTTACCTATTGGCGATTTCGTTCCAATTCACATTCCAAGTAATATTCGGCATGCTAATTACATTGCCGGTTGCCAAATTGCATTATCTCTTATAGTTTCCGAGATATGGACTATCGATAATTTACACCTTAGGCTCTGCTTCTAGCTTGGGCCCAAATTGTAAAATGGTCTTATCTATTGGCGATTTCGTCCCAATTCACATTCCAAGTGATATTCGGCATGCTAATTACATTGCCGGTTGCGAAATTGCATTATCTCTTATAGTTTCCGAGATATGGACTATCAATAATTTACACCTTAGGCTCTGCTTCTAACTTGGGCCCAAATTGTAAAATGGTCTTATCTATTGGCGATTTCGTTCCAATTCACATTCCAAGTAATATTCGGCATGCTAATTACATTGCCGGTTGCCAAATTGCATTATCTCTTATAGTTTCCGAGATATGGACTATCGATAATTTACACATTAGGCTCTGCTTCTAACTTGGGCCCAAATTGTAAAATGGTCTTATCTATTGGCGATTTCGTTCCAATTCACATTCCAAGTAATATTCGGCATGCTAATTACATTGCCGGTTGCCAAATTGCATTATCTCTTATAGTTTCCGAGATATGGACTATCGATAATTTACACCTTAGGCTCTACTTCTAACTTGGGCCCAAATTGTAAAATGGTCTTATCTATTGGCGATTTCGTTCCAATTCATATTCCAAGTAATATTCGGCATGCTAATTACATTGCCGGTTGCCAAATTGCATTATCTCTTATAGTTTCCGAGATATGGACTATCGATAATTTACACCTTAGGCTCTGCTTCTAACTTGGGCCCAAATTGTAAAATGGTCTTATCTATTGGCGATTTCGTTCCAATTCACATTCCAAGTAATATTCGGCATGCTAATTACATTGCCGGTTGCCAAATTGCATTATCTCTTATAGTTTCCGAGATATGGACTATCGATAATTTACACCTTAGGCTCTGCTTCTAACTTGGGCCCAAATTGTAAAATGGTCTTATCTATTGGCGATTTCGTTCCAATTCACACTCCTAGTAATATTCGGCGTGCTAATTACATTGCCGGTTGCGAAATTGCATTATCTCTTATAGTTTCCGAGATATGGACTATCAATAATTTACACCTTAGGCTCTGCTTCTAACTTGGGCCCAAATTGTAAAATGGTCTTATCTATTGGCGATTTCGTTCCAATTCACATTCCAAGTAATATTCGGCATGCTAATTACATTGCCGGTTGCCAAATTGCATTATCTCTTATAGTTTCCGAGATATGGACTATCGATAATTTACACCTTAGGCTCTGCTTCTAACTTGGGCCCAAATTGTAAAATGGCCTTATCTATTGGCGATTTCGTCCCAATTCACATTCCAAGTAATATTCGGCATGCTAATTACATTGCCGGTTGCGAAATTGCATTATCTCTTATAGTTTCAGAGATATGGACTATCGATAATTTACACCTTAGGCTCTGCTTCTAACTTGGGCCCAAATTGTAAAATGGTCTTATCTATTGGCAATTTCGTTCCAATTCACATTCCAAGTAATATTCGGCATGCTAATTACATTGCCGGTTGCCATATTGCATTATCTCTTACAGTTTCCGAGATATGGACTATCGATAATTTACACCTTAGGCTCTACTTCTAACTTGGGCCCAAATTGTAAAATGGTCTTATCTATTGGCGATTTCGTTCCAATTCACATTCCAAGTAATATTCGGCATGCTAATTACATTGCCGGTTGCCAAATTGCATTAACTCTTATAGTTTCCGAGATATGGACTATCGATAATTTACACCTTAGGCTCTGCTTCTAACTTGGGCCCAAATTGTAAAATGGTCTTATCTATTGGCGATTTCGTTCCAATTCACATTCCAAGTAATATTCGGCATGCTAATTACATTGCCGGTTGCCAAATTGCATTATCTCTTATAGTTTCCGAGATATGGACTATCGATAATTTACACCATAGGCTCTGCTTCTAACTTGGGCCCAAATTGTAAAATGGCCTTATCAATTGGCGATTTCGTTCCAATTCACATTCCAAGTAATATTCGGCATGCTAATTACATTGCCGGTTGCCAAATTGCATTATCTCTTATAGTTTCCGAGATATGGACTATCGATAATTTACACCTTAGGCTCTGCTTCTAACTTGGGCCCAAATTGTAAAATGGCCTTATCTATTGGCAATTTCGTTCCAATTCACATTCCAAGTAATATTCGGCATGCTAATTACATTGCCGGTTGCCAGATTGCATTATCTCTTATAGTTTCCGAGATATGGACTATCGATAATTTACACCTTAGGCTCTGCTTCTAACTTGGGCCCAAATTGTAAAATGGTCTTATCTATTGGCGATTTCGTTCCAATTCACATTCCAAGTAATATTCGGCATGCTAATTACATTGCCGGTTGCCAAATTGAATTATCTCTTATAGTTTCCGAGATATGGACTATCGATAATTTACACCTTAGGCTCTGCTTCTAACTTGGGCCCAAATTGTAAAATGGTCTTACCTATTGGCGATTTCGTTCCAATTCACATTCCAAGTAATATTCGGCATGCTAATTACATTGCCGGTTGCCAAATTGCATTATCTCTTATAGTTTCCGAGATATGGACTATCGATAATTTACACCTTAGGCTCTGCTTCTAATTTCGGCCCAAATTGTAAAATGGTCTTATCTATTGGCGATTTCGTTCCAATTCACATTCCAAGTAATATTCGGCATGCTAATTACATTGCCGGTTGCCAAATTGCATTATCTCTTATAGTTTCCGAGATATGGACTATCGATAATTTACACCTTAGGCTCTGCTTCTAACTTGGGCCCAAATTGTAAAATGGTCTTATCTATTGGCGATTTCGTCCCAATTCACATTCCAAGTGATATTCGGCATGCTAATTACATTGCCGGTTGCGAAATTGCATTATCTCTTATAGTTTCCGAGATATGGACTATCAATAATTTACACCTTAGGCTCTGCTTCTAACTTGGGCCCAAATTGTAAAATGGTCTTATCTATTGGCGATTTAGTTCCAATTCACATTCCAAGTAATATTCGGCATGCTAATTACATTGCCGGTTGCCAAATTGCATTATCTCTTATAGTTTCCGAGATATGGACTATCGATAATTTACACCTTAGGCTCTGCTTCTAACTTGGGCCCAAATTGTAAAATGGTCTTATCTATTGGCGATTTAATTGCAATTCACATTCCAAGTAATATTCGGCATGCTAATTACATTGCCGGTTGAAAAATTGTATTATCTCTTATAGTTTCCGAGATATGGACTATCGATAATTTACACCTTAGGCTCTGCTTCTAACTTGGGCCCAAATTGTAAAATGGTCTTATCTATTGGCGATTTCGTTCCAATTCACATTCCAAGTAATATTCGGCATGCTAATTACATTGCCGGTTGCCAAATTGCATTATCTCTTATAGTTTCCGAGATATGGACTATCGATAATTTACACCATAGGCTCTGCTTCTAACTTGGGCCCAAATTGTAAAATGGCCTTATCTATTGGCGATTTCGTTCCAATTCACATTCCAAGTAATATTCGGCATGCTAATTACATTGCCGGTTGCCAAATTGCATTATCTCTTATAGTTTCCGAGATATGGACTATCGATAATTTACACCTTAGGCTCTGCTTCTAACTTGGGCCCAAATTGTAAAATGGTCTTATCTATTGGCGATTTCGTTCCAATTCACATTCCAAGTAATATTTGGCATGCTAATTACATTGCCGGTTGCCAAATTGCATTATCTCTTATAGTTTCCGAGATATGGACTATCGATAATTTACACCTTAGGCTCTGCTTCTAACTTGGGCCCAAATTGTAAAATGGTCTTATCTATTGGCGATTTCGTTCCAATTCACATTCCAAGTAATATTCGGCATGCTAATTAAATTGCCGGTTGCCAAATTGAATTATCTCTTATTCTAAAGCTCTACTTCTAACTTGGGCCCAAATTGTAAAATGGTCTTATCTATTGGCGATTTCGTTCCAATTCACATTCCAAGTAATATTCGGCATGCTAATTACATTGCCGGTTGCCAAATTGCATTATCTCTTATAGTTTCCGAGATATGGACTATCGATAATTTACACCTTAGGCTCTGCTTCTAACTTGGGCCCAAATTGTAAAATGGTCTTATCTATTGGCGATTTCGTTCCAATTCACATTCCAAGTAATATTCGGCATGCTAATTACATTGCCGGTTGCCAAATTGCATTATCTCTTAGAGTTTCCGAGATATGGACTATCGATAATTTACACCTTAGGCTCTGCTTCTAACTTGGGCCCAAATTGTAAAATGGTCTTACCTATTGGCGATTTCGTTCCAATTCACATTCCAAGTAATATTCGGCATGCTAATTACATTGCCGGTTGCCAAATTGCATTATCTCTTATAGTTTCCGAGATATGGACTATCGATAATTTACACCTTAGGCTCTGCTTCTAACTTGGGCCCAAATTGTAAAATGGTCTTATCTATTGGCGATTTCGTTCCAATTCACATTCCAAGTAATATTCGGCATGCTAATTACATTGCCGGTTGCCAAATTGCATTATCTCTTATATTTTCCGAGATATGGACTATCGATAATTTACACCTTAGGCTCTGCTTCTAACTTGGGCCCAAATTGTAAAATGGTCTTACCTATTGGCGATTTCGTTCCAATTCACATTCCAAGTAATATTCGGCATGCTAATTACATTGCCGGTTGCCAAATTGCATTATCTCTTATAGTTTCCGAGATATGGACTATCGATAATTTACACCTTAGGCTCTGCTTCTAACTTCGGCCCAAATTGTAAAATGGTCTTATCTATTGGCGATTTCGTTCCAATTCACATTCCAAGTAATATTCGGCATGCTAATTACATTGCCGGTTGCCAAATTGCATTATCTCTTATAGTTTCCGAGATATGGACTATCGATAATTTACACCTTAGGCTCTGCTTCTAACTAGGTCCCAAATTGTAAAATGGTCTTATCTATTGGCGATTTCGTCCCAATTCACATTCCAAGTGATATTCGGCATGCTAATTATCGATATGGACTATCGATAATTTACACCTTAGGCTCTGCTTCTAACTTGGGCCCAAATTGTAAAATGGTCTTACCTATTGGCGATTTCGTTCCAATTCACATTCCAAGTAATATTCGGCATGCTAATTACATTGCCGGTTGCCAAATTGCATTATCTCTTATAGTTTCCGAGATATGGACTATCGATAATTTACACCTTAGGCTCTGCTTCTAACTTGGGCCCAAATTGTAAAATGGTGTTATCTATTGGCGATTTCGTCCCAATTCACATTCCAAGTGATATTCGGCATGCTAATTACATTGCCGGTTGCGAAATTGCATTATCTCTTATAGTTTCCGAGATATGGACTATCAATAATTTACACCTTAGGCTCTGCTTCTAACTTGGGTCCAAATTGTAAAATGGTCTTATCTATTGGCGATTTCGTTCCAATTCACATTCCAAGTAATATTCGGCATGCTAATTACATTGCCGGTTGCCAAATTGCATTATCTCTTATAGTTTCCGAGATATGGACTATCGATAATTTACACCTTAGGCTCTGCTTCTAACTTGGGCCCAAATTGTAAAATGGTCTTATCTATTGGCGATTTCGTTCCAATTCACATTCGAAGTAATATTCGGCATGCTAATTACATTGCCGGTTGCCAAATTGCATTATCTCTTATAGTTTCCGAGATATGGACTATCGATAATTTACACCTTAGGCTCTGCTTCTAACTTGGGCCCAAATTGTAAAATGGTCTTATCTATTGGCGATTTCGTTCCAATTCACATTCCAAGTAATATTCGGCATGCTAATTACATTGCCGGTTGCCAAATTGCATTATCTCTTATAGTTTCCGAGATATGGACTATCGATAATTTACACCTTAGGCTCTGCTTCTAACTTGGGCCCAAATTGTAAAATGGTCTTATCTATTGGCGATTTCGTCCCAATTCACATTCCAAGTGATATTCGGCATGCTAATTACATTGCCGGTTGCGAAATTGCATTATCTCTTATAGTTTCCGAGATATGGACTATCAATAATTTACACCTTAGGCTCTGCTTCTAACTTGGGCCCAAATTGTAAAATGGTCTTATCTATTGGCGATTTCGTTCCAATTCACATTCCAAGTAATATTCGGCATGCTAATTACATTGCCGGTTGCCAAATTGCATTATCTCTTATAGTTTCCGAGATATGGACTATCGATAATTTACACATTAGGCTCTGCTTCTAACTTGGGCCCAAATTGTAAAATGGTCTTATCTATTGGCGATTTCGTTCCAATTCACACTCCTAGTAATATTCGGCATGCTAATTACATTGCCGGTTGCCAAATTGCATTATCTCTTATAGTTTCCGAGATATGGACTATCAATAATTTACACCTTAGGCTCTGCTTCTAACTTGGGCCCAAATTGTAAAATGGTCTTATCTATTGGCGATTTCGTTCCAATTCACATTCCAAGTAATATTCGGCATGCTAATTACATTGCCGGTTGCCAAATTGCATTATCTCTTATAGTTTCCGAGATATGGACTATCGATAATTTACACCTTAGGCTCTGCTTCTAACTTGGGCCCAAATTGTAAAATGGCCTTATCTATTGGCGATTTCATTCCAATTCACATTCCAAGTAATATTCGGCATGCTAATTACATTGCCGGTTGCGAAATTGCATTATCTCTTATAGTTTCAGAGATATGGACTATCGATAATTTACACCTTAGGCTCTGCTTCTAACTTGGGCCCAAATTGTAAAATGGTCTTATCTATTGGCAATTTCGTTCCAATTCACATTCCAAGTAATATTCGGCATGCTAATTACATTGCCGGTTGCCAAATTGCATTATCTCTTATAGTTTCCGAGATATGGACTATCGATAATTTACACCTTAGGCTCTGCTTCTAACTTGGGCCCAAATTGTAAAATGGTCTTATCTATTGGCGATTTCGTTCCAATTCACATTCCAAGTAATATTCGGCATGCTAATTACATTGCCGGTTGCCAAATTGCATTAACTCTTATAGTTTCCGAGATATGGACTATCGATAATTTACACCTTAGGCTCTGCTTCTAACTTGGGCCCAAATTGTAAAATGGTCTTATCTATTGGCGATTTCGTTCCAATTCACATTCCAAGTAATATTCGGCATGCTAATTACATTGCCGGTTGCCAAATTGCATTATCTCTTATAGTTTCCGAGATATGGACTATCGATAATTTACACCTTAGGCTCTGCTTCTAACTTGGGCCCAAATTGTAAAATGGTCTTATCTATTGGCGATATCGTTCCAATTCACAGTCCAAGTAATATTCGGCATGCTAATTACATTGCCGGTTGCCAAATTGCATTATCTCTTATAGTTTCCGAGATATGGACTATCGATAATTTACACCTTAGGCTCTGCTTCTAACTTGGGCCCAAATTGTAAAATGGTCTTATCTATTGGCGATTTCGTTCCAATTCACACTCCTAGTAATATTCGGCATGCTAATTACATTGCCGGTTGCGAAATTGCATTATCTCTTATAGTTTCCGAGATATGGACTATCAATAATTTACACCTTAGGCTCTGCTTCTAACTTGGGCCCAAATTGTAAAATGGTCTTATCTATTGGCGATTTCGTTCCAATTCACATTCCAAGTAATATTTGGCATGCTAATTACATTGCCGGTTGCCAAATTGCATTATCTCTTATAGTTTCCGAGATATGGACTATCGATAATTTACACCTTAGGCTCTGCTTCTAACTTGGGCCCAAATTGTAAAATGGCCTTATCTATTGGCGATTTCGTCCCAATTCACATTCCAAGTAATATTCGGCATGCTAATTACATTGCCGGTTGCGAAATTGCATTATCTCTTATAGTTTCAGAGATATGGACTATCGATAATTTACACCTTAGGCTCTGCTTCTAACTTGGGCCCAAATTGTAAAATGGTCTTATCTATTGGCAATTTCGTTCCAATTCACATTCCAAGTAATATTCGGCATGCTAATTACATTGCCGGTTGCCAAATTGCATTATCTCTTATAGTTTCCGAGATATGGACTATCGATAATTTACACCTTAGGCTCTACTTCTAACTTGGGCCCAAATTGTAAAATGGTCTTATCTATTGGCGATTTCGTTCCAATTCACATTCCAAGTAATATTCGGCATGCTAATTACATTGCCGGTTGCCAAATTGCATTAACTCTTATAGTTTCCGAGATATGGACTATCGATAATTTACACCTTAGGTTCTGCTTCTAACTTGGGCCCAAATTGTAAAATGGTCTTATCTATTGGCGATTTCGTTCCAATTCACATTCCAAGTAATATTCGGCATGCTAATTACATTGCCGGTTGCCAAATTGCATTATCTCTTATAGTTTCCGAGATATGGACTATCGATAATTTACACCATAGGCTCTGCTTCTAACTTGGGCCCAAATTGTAAAATGGCCTTATCTATTGGCGATTTCGTTCCAATTCACATTCCAAGTAATATTCGGCATGCTAATTACATTGCCGGTTGCCAAATTGCATTATCTCTTATAGTTTCCGAGATATGGACTATCGATAATTTACACCTTAGGCTCTGCTTCTAACTTGGGCCCAAATTGTAAAATGGTCTTATCTATTGGCGATTTCGTTCCAATTCACATTCCAAGTAATATTCGGCATGCTAATTACATTGCCGGTTGCCAAATTGAATTATCTCTTATAGTTTCCGAGATATGGACTATCGATAATTTACACCTTAGGCTCTGCTTCTAACTTGGGCCCAAATTGTAAAATGGTCTTACCTATTGGCGATTTCGTTCCAATTCACATTCCAAGTAATATTCGGCATGCTAATTAAATTGCCGGTTGCCAAATTGAATTATCTCTTATTCTAAAGCTCTGCTTCTAACTTGGGCCCAAATTGTAAAATGGTCTTATCTATTGGCGATTTCGTTCCAATTCACATTCCAAGTAATATTCGGCATGCTAATTACATTGCCGGTTGCCAAATTGCATTATCTCTTATAGTTTCCGAGATATGGACTATCGATAATTTACACCTTAGGCTCTGCTTCTAACTTGGGCCCAAATTGTAAAATGGTCTTATCTATTGGCGATTTCGTTCCAATTCACATTCCAAGTAATATTCGGCATGCTAATTACATTGCCGGTTGCCAAATTGCATTATCTCTTAGAGTTTCCGAGATATGGACTATCGATAATTTACACCTTAGGCTCTGCTTCTAACTTGGGCCCAAATTGTAAAATGGTCTTACCTATTGGCGATTTCGTTCCAATTCACATTCCAAGTAATATTCGGCATGCTAATTACATTGCCGGTTGCCAAATTGCATTATCTCTTATAGTTTCCGAGATATGGACTATCGATAATTTACACCTTAGGCTCTGCTTCTAACTTGGGCCCAAATTGTAAAATGGTCTTATCTATTGGCGATTTCGTTCCAATTCACATTCCAAGTAATATTCGGCATGCTAATTACATTGCCGGTTGCCAAATTGCATTATCTCTTATATTTTCCGAGATATGGACTATCGATAATTTACACCTTAGGCTCTGCTTCTAACTTGGGCCCAAATTGTAAAATGGTCTTACCTATTGGCGATTTCGTTCCAATTCACATTCCAAGTAATATTCGGCATGCTAATTACATTGCCGGTTGCCAAATTGCATTATCTCTTATAGTTTCCGAGATATGGACTATCGATAATTTACACCTTAGGCTCTGCTTCTAACTTCGGCCCAAATTGTAAAATGGTCTTATCTATTGGCGATTTCGTTCCAATTCACATTCCAAGTAATATTCGGCATGCTAATTACATTGCCGGTTGCCAAATTGCATTATCTCTTATAGTTTCCGAGATATGGACTATCGATAATTTACACCTTAGGCTCTGCTTCTAACTAGGTCCCAAATTGTAAAATGGTCTTATCTATTGGCGATTTCGTCCCAATTCACATTCCAAGTGATATTCGGCATGCTAATTATCGATATGGACTATCGATAATTTACACCTTAGGCTCTGCTTCTAACTTGGGCCCAAATTGTAAAATGGTCTTACCTATTGGCGATTTCGTTCCAATTCACATTCCAAGTAATATTCGGCATGCTAATTACATTGCCGGTTGCCAAATTGCATTATCTCTTATAGTTTCCGAGATATGGACTATCGATAATTTACACCTTAGGCTCTGCTTCTAACTTGGGCCCAAATTGTAAAATGGTGTTATCTATTGGCGATTTCGTCCCAATTCACATTCCAAGTGATATTCGGCATGCTAATTACATTGCCGGTTGCGAAATTGCATTATCTCTTATAGTTTCCGAGATATGGACTATCAATAATTTACACCTTAGGCTCTGCTTCTAACTTGGGTCCAAATTGTAAAATGGTCTTATCTATTGGCGATTTCGTTCCAATTCACATTCCAAGTAATATTCGGCATGCTAATTACATTGCCGGTTGCCAAATTGCATTATCTCTTATAGTTTCCGAGATATGGACTATCGATAATTTACACCTTAGGCTCTGCTTCTAACTTGGGCCCAAATTGTAAAATGGTCTTATCTATTGGCGATTTCGTTCCAATTCACATTCGAAGTAATATTCGGCATGCTAATTACATTGCCGGTTGCCAAATTGCATTATCTCTTATAGTTTCCGAGATATGGACTATCGATAATTTACACCTTAGGCTCTGCTTCTAACTTGGGCCCAAATTGTAAAATGGTCTTATCTATTGGCGATTTCGTTCCAATTCACATTCCAAGTAATATTCGGCATGCTAATTACATTGCCGGTTGCCAAATTGCATTATCTCTTATAGTTTCCGAGATATGGACTATCGATAATTTACACCTTAGGCTCTGCTTCTAACTTGGGCCCAAATTGTAAAATGGTCTTATCTATTGGCGATTTCGTCCCAATTCACATTCCAAGTGATATTCGGCATGCTAATTACATTGCCGGTTGCGAAATTGCATTATCTCTTATAGTTTCCGAGATATGGACTATCAATAATTTACACCTTAGGCTCTGCTTCTAACTTGGGCCCAAATTGTAAAATGGTCTTATCTATTGGCGATTTCGTTCCAATTCACATTCCAAGTAATATTCGGCATGCTAATTACATTGCCGGTTGCCAAATTGCATTATCTCTTATAGTTTCCGAGATATGGACTATCGATAATTTACACATTAGGCTCTGCTTCTAACTTGGGCCCAAATTGTAAAATGGTCTTATCTATTGGCGATTTCGTTCCAATTCACATTCCAAGTAATATTCGGCATGCTAATTACATTGCCGGTTGCCAAATTGCATTATCTCTTATAGTTTCCGAGATATGGACTATCGATAATTTACACCTTAGGCTCTGCTTCTAACTTGGGCCCAAATTGTAAAATGGTCTTATCTATTGGCGATTTCGTTCCAATTCACATTCCAAGTAATATTCGGCATGCTAATTACATTGCCGGTTGCCAAATTGCATTATCTCTTATAGTTTCCGAGATATGGACTATCGATAATTTACACCTTAGGCTCTGCTTCTAACTTGGGCCCAAATTGTAAAATGGTCTTATCTATTGGCGATTTCGTTCCAATTCACATTCCAAGTAATATTCGGCATGCTAATTACATTGCCGGTTGCCAAATTGCATTATCTCTTATAGTTTCCGAGATATGGACTATCGATAATTTACACCTTAGGCTCTGCTTCTAACTTGGGCCCAAATTGTAAAATGGTCTTATCTATTGGCGATTTCGTTCCAATTCACACTCCTAGTAATATTCGGCATGCTAATTACATTGCCGGTTGCCAAATTGCATTATCTCTTATAGTTTCCGAGATATGGACTATCAATAATTTACACCTTAGGCTCTGCTTCTAACTTGGGCCCAAATTGTAAAATGGTCTTATCTATTGGCGATTTCGTTCCAATTCACATTCCAAGTAATATTCGGCATGCTAATTACATTGCCGGTTGCCAAATTGCATTATCTCTTATAGTTTCCGAGATATGGACTATCGATAATTTACACCTTAGGCTCTGCTTCTAACTTGGGCCCAAATTGTAAAATGGCCTTATCTATTGGCGATTTCATTCCAATTCACATTCCAAGTAATATTCGGCATGCTAATTACATTGCCGGTTGCGAAATTGCATTATCTCTTATAGTTTCAGAGATATGGACTATCGATAATTTACACCTTAGGCTCTGCTTCTAACTTGGGCCCAAATTGTAAAATGGTCTTATCTATTGGCAATTTCGTTCCAATTCACATTCCAAGTAATATTCGGCATGCTAATTACATTGCCGGTTGCCAAATTGCATTATCTCTTATAGTTTCCGAGATATGGACTATCGATAATTTACACCTTAGGCTCTGCTTCTAACTTGGGCCCAAATTGTAAAATGGTCTTATCTATTGGCGATTTCGTTCCAATTCACATTCCAAGTAATATTCGGCATGCTAATTACATTGCCGGTTGCCAAATTGCATTAACTCTTATAGTTTCCGAGATATGGACTATCGATAATTTACACCTTAGGCTCTGCTTCTAACTTGGGCCCAAATTGTAAAATGGTCTTATCTATTGGCGATTTCGTTCCAATTCACATTCCAAGTAATATTCGGCATGCTAATTACATTGCCGGTTGCCAAATTGCATTATCTCTTATAGTTTCCGAGATATGGACTATCGATAATTTACACCTTAGGCTCTGCTTCTAACTTGGGCCCAAATTGTAAAATGGTCTTATCTATTGGCGATATCGTTCCAATTCACATTCCAAGTAATATTCGGCATGCTAATTACATTGCCGGTTGCCAAATTGCATTATCTCTTATAGTTTCCGAGATATGGACTATCGATAATTTACACCTTAGGCTCTGCTTCTAACTTGGGCCCAAATTGTAAAATGGTCTTATCTATTGGCGATTTCGTTCCAATTCACACTCCTAGTAATATTCGGCATGCTAATTACATTGCCGGTTGCGAAATTGCATTATCTCTTATAGTTTCCGAGATATGGACTATCAATAATTTACACCTTAGGCTCTGCTTCTAACTTGGGCCCAAATTGTAAAATGGTCTTATCTATTGGCGATTTCGTTCCAATTCACATTCCAAGTAATATTTGGCATGCTAATTACATTGCCGGTTGCCAAATTGCATTATCTCTTATAGTTTCCGAGATATGGACTATCGATAATTTACACCTTAGGCTCTGCTTCTAACTTGGGCCCAAATTGTAAAATGGCCTTATCTATTGGCGATTTCGTCCCAATTCACATTCCAAGTAATATTCGGCATGCTAATTACATTGCCGGTTGCGAAATTGCATTATCTCTTATAGTTTCAGAGATATGGACTATCGATAATTTACACCTTAGGCTCTGCTTCTAACTTGGGCCCAAATTGTAAAATGGTCTTATCTATTGGCAATTTCGTTCCAATTCACATTCCAAGTAATATTCGGCATGCTAATTACATTGCCGGTTGCCAAATTGCATTATCTCTTATAGTTTCCGAGATATGGACTATCGATAATTTACACCTTAGGCTCTACTTCTAACTTGGGCCCAAATTGTAAAATGGTCTTATCTATTGGCGATTTCGTTCCAATTCACATTCCAAGTAATATTCGGCATGCTAATTACATTGCCGGTTGCCAAATTGCATTAACTCTTATAGTTTCCGAGATATGGACTATCGATAATTTACACCTTAGGTTCTGCTTCTAACTTGGGCCCAAATTGTAAAATGGTCTTATCTATTGGCGATTTCGTTCCAATTCACATTCCAAGTAATATTCGGCATGCTAATTACATTGCCGGTTGCCAAATTGCATTATCTCTTATAGTTTCCGAGATATGGACTATCGATAATTTACACCATAGGCTCTGCTTCTAACTTGGGCCCAAATTGTAAAATGGCCTTATCTATTGGCGATTTCGTTCCAATTCACATTCCAAGTAATATTCGGCATGCTAATTACATTGCCGGTTGCCAAATTGCATTATCTCTTATAGTTTCCGAGATATGGACTATCGATAATTTACACCTTAGGCTCTGCTTCTAACTTGGGCCCAAATTGTAAAATGGTCTTATCTATTGGCGATTTCGTTCCAATTCACATTCCAAGTAATATTCGGCATGCTAATTACATTGCCGGTTGCCAAATTGAATTATCTCTTATAGTTTCCGAGATATGGACTATCGATAATTTACACCTTAGGCTCTGCTTCTAACTTGGGCCCAAATTGTAAAATGGTCTTACCTATTGGCGATTTCGTTCCAATTCACATTCCAAGTAATATTCGGCATGCTAATTACATTGCCGGTTGCCAAATTGCATTATCTCTTACAGTTTCCGAGATATGGACTATCGATAATTTACACCTTAGGCTCTGCTTCTAACTTCGGCCCAAATTGTAAAATGGTCTTATCTATTGGCGATTTCGTTCCAATTCACATTCCAAGTAATATTCGGCATGCTAATTACATTGCCGGTTGCCAAATTGCATTATCTCTTATAGTTTCCGAGATATGGACTATCGATAATTTACACCTTAGGCTCTGCTTCTAACTTGGGCCCAAATTGTAAAATGGTCTTATCTATTGGCGATTTCGTCCCAATTCACATTCCAAGTGATATTCGGCATGCTAATTACATTGCCGGTTGCGAAATTGCATTATCTCTTATAGTTTCCGAGATATGGACTATCAATAATTTACACCTTAGGCTCTGCTTCTAACTTGGGCCCAAATTGTAAAATGGTCTTATCTATTGGCGATTTAGTTCCAATTCACATTCCAAGTAATATCCGGCATGCTAATTACATTGCCGGTTGCCAAATTGCATTATCTCTTATAGTTTCCGAGATATGGACTATCGATAATTTACACCTTAGGCTCTGCTTCTAACTTGGGCCCAAATTGTAAAATGGTCTTATCTATTGGCGATTTAGTTGCAATTCACATTCCAAGTAATATTCGGCATGCTAATTACATTGCCGGTTGAAAAATTGCATTATCTCTTATAGTTTCCGAGATATGGACTATCGATAATTTACACCTTAGGCTCTGCTTCTAACTTGGGCCCAAATTGTAAAATGGTCTTATCTATTGGCGATTTCGTTCCAATTCACATTCCAAGTAATATTCGGCATGCTAATTACATTGCCGGTTGCCAAATTGCATTATCTCTTATAGTTTCCGAGATATGGACTATCGATAATTTACACCATAGGCTCTGCTTCTAACTTGGGCCCAAATTGTAAAATGGCCTTATCTATTGGCGATTTCGTTCCAATTCACATTCCAAGTAATATTCGGCATGCTAATTACATTGCCGGTTGCCAAATTGCATTATCTCTTATAGTTTCCGAGATATGGACTATCGATAATTTACACCTTAGGCTCTGCTTCTAACTTGGGCCCAAATTGTAAAATGGTCTTATCTATTGGCGATTTCGTTCCAATTCACATTCCAAGTAATATTTGGCATGCTAATTACATTGTCGGTTGCCAAATTGCATTATCTCTTATAGTTTCCGAGATATGGACTATCGATAATTTACACCTTAGGCTCTGCTTCTAACTTGGGCCCAAATTGTAAAATGGTCTTATCTATTGGCGATTTCGTTCCAATTCACATTCCAATTAATATTTGGCATGCTAATTACATTGTCGGTTGCCAAATTGCATTATCTCTTATAGTTTCCGAGATATGGACTATCGATAATTTACACCTTAGGCTCTGCTTCTAACTTGGGCCCAAATTGTAAAATGGTCTTATCTATTGGCGATTTCGTTCCAATTCACATTCCAAGTAATATTCGGCATGCTAATTACATTGCCGGTTGCCAAATTGAATTATCTCTTATTCTAAAGCTCTGCTTCTAACTTGGGCCCAAATTGTAAAATGGTCTTATCTATTGGCGATTTCGTTCCAATTCACATTCCAAGTAATATTCGGCATGCTAATTACATTGCCGGTTGCCAAATTGCATTATCTCTTATAGTTTCCGAGATATGGACTATCGATAATTTACACCTTAGGCTCTGCTTCTAACTTGGGCCCAAATTATAAAATGGTCTTATCTATTGGCGATTTCGTTCCAATTCACATTCCAAGTAATATTCGGCATGCTAATTACATTGCCGGTTGCCAAATTGCATTATCTCTTATAGTTTCCGAGATATGGACTATCGATAATTTACACCTTAGGCTCTGCTTCTAACTTGGACCCAAATTGTAAAATGGTCTTACCTATTGGCGATTTCGTTCCAATTCACATTCCAAGTAATATTCGGCATGCTAATTACATTGCCGGTTGCCAAATTGCATTATCTCTTATAGTTTCCGAGATATGGACTATCGATAATTTACACCTTAGGCTCTGCTTCTAACTTCGGCCCAAATTGTAAAATGGTCTTATCTATTGGCGATTTCGTTCCAATTCACATTCCAAGTAATATTCGGCATGCTAATTACATTGCCGGTTGCCAAATTGCATTATCTCTTATAGTTTCCGAGATATGGACTATCGATAATTTACACCTTAGGCTCTGCTTCTAACTTGGGCCCAAATTGTAAAATGGTCTTATCTATTGGCGATATCGTCCCAATTCACATTCCAAGTGATATTCGGCATGCTAATTATCGATATGGACTATCGATAATTTACACATTAGGCTCTGCTTCTAACTTGGGCCCAAATTGTAAAATGGTCTTATCTATTGGCGATTTCGTTCCAATTCACATTCCAAGTAATATTCGGCATGCTAATTACATTGCCGGTTGCCAAATTGCATTATCTCTTATAGTTTCCGAGATATGGACTATCGATAATTTACACCTTAGGCTCTGCTTCTAACTTGGGCCCAAATTGTAAAATGGTCTTATCTATTGGCGATTTCGTCCCAATTCACATTCCAAGTGATATTCGGCATGCTAATTACATTGCCGGTTGCGAAATTGCATTATCTCTTATAGTTTCCGAGATATGGACTATCAATAATTTACACCTTAGGCTCTGCTTCTAACTTGGGTCCAAATTGTAAAATGGTCTTATCTATTGGCGATTTCGTTCCAATTCACATTCCAAGTAATATTCGGCATGCTAATTACATTGCCGGTTGCCAAATTGCATTATCTCTTATAGTTTCCGAGATATGGACTATCGATAATTTACACCTTAGGCTCTGCTTCTAACTTGGGCCCAAATTGTAAAATGGTCTTATCTATTGGCGATTTCGTTCCAATTCACATTCCAAGTAATATTCGGCATGCTAATTACATTGCCGGTTGCCAAATTGCATTATCTCTTATAGTTTCCGAGATATGGACTATCGATAATTTACAACTTAGGCTCTGCTTCTAACTTGGGCCCAAATTGTAAAATGGTCTTATCTATTGGCGATTTCGTTCCAATTCACATTCCAAGTAATATTCGGCATGCTAATTACATTGCCGGTTGCCAAATTGCATTATCTCTTATAGTTTCCGAGATATGGACTATCGATAATTTACACCTTAGGCTCTGCTTCTAACTTGGGCCCAAATTGTAAAATGGTCTTATCTATTGGCGATTTCGTTCCAATTCACATTCCAAGTAATATTCGGCATGCTAATTACATTGCCGGTTGCCAAATTGCATTATCTCTTATAGTTTCCGAGATATGGACTATCGATAATTTACACCTTAGGCTCTGCTTCTAACTTGGGCCCAAATTGTAAAATGGTCTTATCTATTGGCGATTTCGTCCCAATTCACATTCCAAGTGATATTCGGCATGCTAATTACATTGCCGGTTGCGAAATTGCATTATCTCTTATAGTTTCCGAGATATGGACTATCAATAATTTACACCTTAGGCTCTGCTTCTAACTTGGGCCCAAATTGTAAAATGGTCTTATCTATTGGCGATTTCGTTCCAATTCACATTCCAAGTAATATTCGGCATGCTAATTACATTCCCGGTTGCCAAATTGCATTATCTCTTATAGTTTCCGAGATATGGACTATCGATAATTTACACATTAGGCTCTGCTTCTAACTTGGGCCCAAATTGTAAAATGGTCTTATCTATTGGCGATTTCGTTCCAATTCACATTCCAAGTAATATTCGGCATGCTAATTACATTGCCGGTTGCCAAATTGCATTATCTCTTATAGTTTCCGAGATATGGACTATCGATAATTTACACCTTAGGCTCTGCTTGTAACTTGGGCCCAAATTGTAAAATGGTCTTATCTATTGGCGATTTCGTTCCAATTCACATTCCAAGTAATATTCGGCATGCTAATTACATTGCCGGTTGCCAAATTGCATTATCTCTTATAGTTTCCGAGATATGGACTATCGATAATTTACACCTTAGGCTCTGCTTCTAACTTGGGCCCAAATTGTAAAATGGTCTTATCTATTGGCGATTTCGTTCCAATTCACATTCCAAGTAATATTCGGCATGCTAATTACATTGCCGGTTGCCAAATTGCATTATCTCTTATAGTTTCCGAGATATGGACTATCGATAATTTACACCTTAGGCTCTGCTTCTAACTTGGGCCCAAATTGTAAAATGGTCTTATCTATTGGCGATTTCGTTCCAATTCACACTCCTAGTAATATTCGGCATGCTAATTACATTGCCGGTTGCCAAATTGCATTATCTCTTATAGTTTCCGAGATATGGACTATCAATAATTTACACCTTAGGCTCTGCTTCTAACTTGGGCCCAAATTGTAAAATGGTCTTATCTATTGGCGATTTCGTTCCAATTCACATTCCAAGTAATATTCGGCATGCTAATTACATTGCCGGTTGCCAAATTGCATTATCTCTTATAGTTTCCGAGATATGGACTATCGATAATTTACACCTTAGGCTCTGCTTATAACTTGGGCCCAAATTGTAAAATGGCCTTATCTATTGGCGATTTCATCCCAATTCACATTCCAAGTAATATTCGGCATGCTAATTACATTGCCGGTTGCCAAATTGCATTATCTCTTATAGTTTCCGAGATATGGACTATCGATAATTTACACCTTAGGCTCTGCTTCTAACTTGGGCCCAAATTGTAAAATGGTCTTATCTATTGGCGATTTCGTTCCAATTCACATTCCAAGTAATATTCGGCATGCTAATTACATTGCCGGTTGCCAAATTGCATTAACTCTTATAGTTTCCGAGATATGGACTATCGATAATTTACACCTTAGGCTCTGCTTCTAACTTGGGCCCAAATTGTAAAATGGTCTTATCTATTGGCGATTTCGTTCCAATTCACATTCCAAGTAATATTCGGCATGCTAATTACATTGCCGGTTGCCAAATTGCATTATCTCTTATAGTTTCCGAGATATGGACTATCGATAATTTACACCATAGGCTCTGCTTCTAACTTGGGCCCAAATTGTAAAATGGCCTTATCTATTGGCGATTTCGTTCCAATTCACATTCCAAGTAATATTCGGCATGCTAATTACATTGCCGGTTGCCAAATTGCATTATCTCTTATAGTTTCCGAGATATGGACTATCGATAATTTACACCTTAGGCTCTGCTTCTAACTTGGGCCCAAATTGTAAAATGGTCTTATCTATTGGCGATTTCGTTCCAATTCACATTCCAAGTAATATTCGGCATGCTAATTACATTGCCGGTTGCCAAATTGCATTATCTCTTATAGTTTCCGAGATATGGACTATCGATAATTTACACCTTAGGCTCTGCTTCTAACTTGGGCCCAAATTGTAAAATGGTCTTATCTATTGGCGATTTCGTTCCAATTCACATTCCAAGTAATATTCGGCATGCTAATTACATTGCCGGTTGCCAAATTGAATTATCTCTTATAGTTTCCGAGATATGGACTATCGATAATTTACACCTTAGGCTCTGCTTCGAACTTGGGCCCAAATTGTAAAATGGTCTTACCTATTGGCGATTTCGTTCCAATTCACATACCAAGTAATATTCGGCATGCTAATTACATTGCCGGTTGCCAAATTGCATTATCTCTTATAGTTTCCGAGATATGGACTATCGATAATTTACACCTTAGGCTCTGCTTCTAACTTGGGCCCAAATTGTAAAATGGTCTTATCTATTGGCGATTTCGTTCCAATTCACATTCCAAGTAATATTCGGCATGCTAATTACATTACCGGTTGCCAAATTGCATTATCTCTTATAGTTTCCGAGATATGGACTATCGATAATTTACACCTTAGGCTCTGCTTCTAACTTGGGCCCAAATTGTAAAATGGTCTTATCTATTGGCGATTTCGTCCCAATTCACATTCCAAGTGATATTCGGCATGCTAATTACATTGCCGTTTGCGAAATTGCATTATCACTTATAGTTTCCGAGATATGGACTATCAATAATTGACACCTTAGGCTCTGCTTCTAACTTGGGCCCAAATTGTAAAATGGTCTTATCTATTGGCGATTTCGTTCCCATTCACATTCCAAGTAATATTCGGCATGCTAATTACATTGCCGGTTGCCAAATTGCATTATCTCTTATAGTTTCCGAGATATGGACTATCGATAATTTACACCTTAGGCTCTGCTTCTAACTTGGGCCCAAATTGTAAAATGGTCTTACCTATTGGCGATTTCGTTCCAATTCACATTCCAAGTAATATTCGGCATGCTAATTACATTGCCGGTTGCCAAATTGCATTATCTCTTACAGTTTCCGAGATATGGACTATCGATAATTTACACCTTAGGCTCTGCTTCTAACTTCGGCCCAAATTGTAAAATGGTCTTATCTATTGGCGATTTCGTTCCAATTCACATTCCAAGTAATATTCGGCATGCTAATTACATTGCCGGTTGCCAAATTGCATTATCTCTTATAGTTTCCGAGATATGGACTATCGATAATTTACACCTTAGGCTCTGCTTCTAACTTGGGCCCAAATTGTAAAATGGTCTTATCTATTGGCGATTTCGTCCCAATTCACATTCCAAGTGATATTCGGCATGCTAATTACATTGCCGGTTGCGAAATTGCATTATCTCTTATAGTTTCCGAGATATGGACTATCAATAATTTACACCTTAGGCTCTGCTTCTAACTTGGGCCCAAATTGTAAAATGGTCTTATCTATTGGCGATTTAGTTCCAATTCACATTCCAAGTAATATCCGGCATGCTAATTACATTGCCGGTTGCCAAATTGCATTATCTCTTATAGTTTCCGAGATATGGACTATCGATAATTTACACCTTAGGCTCTGCTTCTAACTTGGGCCCAAATTGTAAAATGGTCTTATCTATTGGCGATTTAGTTGCAATTCACATTCCAAGTAATATTCGGCATGCTAATTACATTGCCGGTTGAAAAATTGCATTATCTCTTATAGTTTCCGAGATATGGACTATCGATAATTTACACCTTAGGCTCTGCTTCTAACTTGGGCCCAAATTGTAAAATGGTCTTATCTATTGGCGATTTCGTTCCAATTCACATTCCAAGTAATATTCGGCATGCTAATTACATTGCCGGTTGCCAAATTGCATTATCTCTTATAGTTTCCGAGATATGGACTATCGATAATTTACACCATAGGCTCTGCTTCTAACTTGGGCCCAAATTGTAAAATGGCCTTATCTATTGGCGATTTCGTTCCAATTCACATTCCAAGTAATATTCGGCATGCTAATTACATTGCCGGTTGCCAAATTGCATTATCTCTTATAGTTTCCGAGATATGGACTATCGATAATTTACACCTTAGGCTCTGCTTCTAACTTGGGCCCAAATTGTAAAATGGTCTTATCTATTGGCGATTTCGTTCCAATTCACATTCCAAGTAATATTCGGCATGCTAATTACATTGCCGGTTGCCAAATTGAATTATCTCTTATTCTAAAGCTCTGCTTCTAACTTGGGCCCAAATTGTAAAATGGTCTTATCTATTGGCGATTTCGTTCCAATTCACATTCCAAGTAATATTCGGCATGCTAATTACATTGCCGGTTGCCAAATTGCATTATCTCTTATAGTTTCCGAGATATGGACTATCGATAATTTACACCTTAGGCTCTGCTTCTAACTTGGGCCCAAATTATAAAATGGTCTTATCTATTGGCGATTTCGTTCCAATTCACATTCCAAGTAATATTCGGCATGCTAATTACATTGCCGGTTGCCAAATTGCATTATCTCTTATAGTTTCCGAGATATGGACTATCGATAATTTACACCTTAGGCTCTGCTTCTAACTTCGGCCCAAATTGTAAAATGGTCTTATCTATTGGCGATTTCGTTCCAATTCACATTCCAAGTAATATTCGGCATGCTAATTACATTGCCGGTTGCCAAATTGCATTATCTCTTATAGTTTCCGAGATATGGACTATCGATAATTTACACCTTAGGCTCTGCTTCTAACTTGGGCCCAAATTGTAAAATGGTCTTATCTATTGGCGATATCGTCCCAATTCACATTCCAAGTGATATTCGGCATGCTAATTACATTGCCGGTTGCCAAATTGCATTATCTCTTATAGTTTCGATATGGACTATCGATAATTTACACATTAGGCTCTGCTTCTAACTTGGGCCCAAATTGTAAAATGGTCTTATCTATTGGCGATTTCGTTCCAATTCACATTCCAAGTAATATTCGGCATGCTAATTACATTGCCGGTTGCCAAATTGCATTATCTCTTATAGTTTCCGAGATATGGACTATCGATAATTTACACCTTAGGCTCTGCTTCTAACTTGGGCCCAAATTGTAAAATGGTCTTATCTATTGGCGATTTCGTCCCAATTCACATTCCAAGTGATATTCGGCATGCTAATTACATTGCCGGTTGCGAAATTGCATTATCTCTTATAGTTTCCGAGATATGGACTATCAATAATTTACACCTTAGGCTCTGCTTCTAACTTGGGTCCAAATTGTAAAATGGTCTTATCTATTGGCGATTTCGTTCCAATTCACATTCCAAGTAATATTCGGCATGCTAATTACATTGCCGGTTGCCAAATTGCATTATCTCTTATAGTTTCCGAGATATGGACTATCGATAATTTACACCTTAGGCTCTGCTTCTAACTTGGGCCCAAATTGTAAAATGGTCTTATCTATTGGCGATTTCGTTCCAATTCACATTCCAAGTAATATTCGGCATGCTAATTACATTGCCGGTTGCCAAATTGCATTATCTCTTATAGTTTCCGAGATATGGACTATCGATAATTTACACCTTAGGCTCTGCTTCTAACTTGGGCCCAAATTGTAAAATGGTCTTATCTATTGGCGATTTCGTTCCAATTCACATTCCAAGTAATATTCGGCATGCTAATTACATTGCCGGTTGCCAAATTGCATTATCTCTTATAGTTTCCGAGATATGGACTATCGATAATTTACACCTTAGGCTCTGCTTCTAACTTGGGCCCAAATTGTAAAATGGTCTTATCTATTGGCGATTTCGTTCCAATTCACATTCCAAGTAATATTCGGCATGCTAATTACATTGCCGGTTGCCAAATTGCATTATCTCTTATAGTTTCCGAGATATTTACTATCGATAATTTACACCTTAGGCTCTGCTTCTAACTTGGGCCCAAATTGTAAAATGGTCTTATCTATTGGCGATTTCGTCCCAATTCACATTCCAAGTGATATTCGGCATGCTAATTACATTGCCGGTTGCGAAATTGCATTATCTCTTATAGTTTCCGAGATATGGACTATCAATAATTTACACCTTAGGCTCTGCTTCTAACTTGGGCCCAAATTGTAAAATGGTCTTATCTATTGGCGATTTCGTTCCAATTCACATTCCAAGTAATATTCGGCATGCTAATTACATTCCCGGTTGCCAAATTGCATTATCTCTTATAGTTTCCGAGATATGGACTATCGATAATTTACACATTAGGCTCTGCTTCTAACTTGGGCCCAAATTGTAAAATGGTCTTATCTATTGGCGATTTCGTTCCAATTCACATTCCAAGTAATATTCGGCATGCTAATTACATTGCCGGTTGCCAAATTGCATTATCTCTTATAGTTTCCGAGATATGGACTATCGATAATTTACACCTTAGGCTCTGCTTGTAACTTGGGCCCAAATTGTAAAATGGTCTTATCTATTGGCGATTTCGTTCCAATTCACATTCCAAGTAATATTCGGCATGCTAATTACATTGCCGGTTGCCAAATTGCATTATCTCTTATAGTTTCCGAGATATGGACTATCGATAATTTACACCTTAGGCTCTGCTTCTAACTTGGGCCCAAATTGTAAAATGGTCTTATCTATTGGCGATTTCGTTCCAATTCACATTCCAAGTAATATTCGGCATGCTAATTACATTGCCGGTTGCCAAATTGCATTATCTCTTATAGTTTCCGAGATATGGACTATCGATAATTTACACCTTAGGCTCTGCTTCTAACTTGGGCCCAAATTGTAAAATGGTCTTATCTATTGGCGATTTCGTTCCAATTCACACTCCTAGTAATATTCGGCATGCTAATTACATTGCCGGTTGCCAAATTGCATTATCTCTTATAGTTTCCGAGATATGGACTATCAATAATTTACACCTTAGGCTCTGCTTCTAACTTGGGCCCAAATTGTAAAATGGTCTTATCTATTGGCGATTTCGTTCCAATTCACATTCCAAGTAATATTCGGCATGCTAATTACATTGCCGGTTGCCAAATTGCATTATCTCTTATAGTTTCCGAGATATGGACTATCGATAATTTACACCTTAGGCTCTGCTTATAACTTGGGCCCAAATTGTAAAATGGCCTTATCTATTGGCGATTTCATCCCAATTCACATTCCAAGTAATATTCGGCATGCTAATTACATTGCCGGTTGCCAAATTGCATTATCTCTTATAGTTTCCGAGATATGGACTATCGATAATTTACACCTTAGGCTCTGCTTCTAACTTGGGCCCAAATTGTAAAATGGTCTTATCTATTGGCGATTTCGTTCCAATTCACATTCCAAGTAATATTCGGCATGCTAATTACATTGCCGGTTGCCAAATTGCATTAACTCTTATAGTTTCCGAGATATGGACTATCGATAATTTACACCTTAGGCTCTGCTTCTAACTTGGGCCCAAATTGTAAAATGGTCTTATCTATTGGCGATTTCGTTCCAATTCACATTCCAAGTAATATTCGGCATGCTAATTACATTGCCGGTTGCCAAATTGCATTATCTCTTATAGTTTCCGAGATATGGACTATCGATAATTTACACCATAGGCTCTGCTTCTAACTTGGGCCCAAATTGTAAAATGGCCTTATCTATTGGCGATTTCGTTCCAATTCACATTCCAAGTAATATTCGGCATGCTAATTACATTGCCGGTTGCCAAATTGCATTATCTCTTATAGTTTCCGAGATATGGACTATCGATAATTTACACCTTAGGCTCTGCTTCTAACTTGGGCCCAAATTGTAAAATGGTCTTATCTATTGGCGATTTCGTTCCAATTCACATTCCAAGTAATATTCGGCATGCTAATTACATTGCCGGTTGCCAAATTGAATTATCTCTTATAGTTTCCGAGATATGGACTATCGATAATTTACACCTTAGGCTCTGCTTCGAACTTGGGCCCAAATTGTAAAATGGTCTTACCTATTGGCGATTTCGTTCCAATTCACATACCAAGTAATATTCGGCATGCTAATTACATTGCCGGTTGCCAAATTGCATTATCTCTTATAGTTTCCGAGATATGGACTATCGATAATTTACACCTTAGGCTCTGCTTCTAACTTGGGCCCAAATTGTAAAATGGTCTTATCTATTGGCGATTTCGTTCCAATTCACATTCCAAGTAATATTCGGCATGCTAATTACATTACCGGTTGCCAAATTGCATTATCTCTTATAGTTTCCGAGATATGGACTATCGATAATTTACACCTTAGGCTCTGCTTCTAACTTGGGCCCAAATTGTAAAATGGTCTTATCTATTGGCGATTTCGTCCCAATTCACATTCCAAGTGATATTCGGCATGCTAATTACATTGCCGGTTGCGAAATTGCATTATCTCTTATAGTTTCCGAGATATGGACTATCAATAATTGACACCTTAGGCTCTGCTTCTAACTTGGGCCCAAATTGTAAAATGGTCTTATCTATTGGCGATTTCGTTCCAATTCACATTCCAAGTAATATTCGGCATGCTAATTACATTGCCGGTTGCCAAATTGCATTATCTCTTATAGTTTCCGAGATATGGACTATCGATAATTTACACCTTAGGCTCTGCTTCTAACTTGGGCCCAAATTGTAAAATGGTCTTATCTATTGGCGATTTAGTTACAATTCACATTCCAAGTAATATTCGGCATGCTAATTACATTGCCGGTTGCCAAATTGCATTATCTCTTATAGTTTCCGAGATATGGACTATCGATAATTTACACCTTAGGCTCTGCTTCTAACTTGGGCCCAAATTGTAAAATGGTCTTATCTATTGGCGATTTCGTCCCAATTCACATTCCAAGTGATATTCGGCATGCTAATTACATTGCCGGTTGCGAAAGTGCATTATCTCTTATAGTTTCCGAGATATGGACTATCGATAATTTACACCTTAGGCTCTGCTTTTAACTTGCTCCCAAATTGTAAAATGGTCTTATCTATTGGCGATTTCGTTCCAATTCACATTCCAAGTAATATTCGGCATGCTAATTACATTGCCGGTTGCCAAATTGCATTATCTCTTATAGTTTCCGAGATATGGACTATCGATAATTTACACCTTAGGCTCTGCTTCTAACTTGGGCCCAAATTGTAAAATGGTCTTATCTATTGGCGATTTCGTTCCAATTCACATTCCAAGTAATATTCGGCATGCTAATTACATTTCCGGTTGCCAAATTGAATTATCTCTTATAGTTTCCGAGATATGGACTATCGATAATTTACACCTTAGGCTCTGCTTCTAACTTGGGCCCAAATTGTAAAATGGTCTTATCTATTGGCGATTTCGTTCCAATTCACATTCCAAGTAATATTGGGCATGCTAATTACATTGCCGGTTGCCAAATTGCATTATCTCTTATAGTTTCCGAGATATGGACTATCGATAATTTACACCATAGGTTCTGCTTTTAACTTGGGCCCAAATTGTAAAATGGTCTTACCTATTGGCGATTTCGTTCCAATTCACATTCCAAGTAATATTCGGCATGCTAATTACATTGCCGGTTGCCAAATTGCATTATTTCTTATAGTTTCCGAGATATGGACTATCGATAATTTACACCTTAGGCTCTGCTTCTAACTTGGGCCCAAATTGTAAAATGGTCTTATCTATTGGCGATTTCGTTCCAATTCACATTCCAAGTAATATTCGGCATGCTAATTACATTGCCGGTTGCCAAATTGCATTATCTCTTATAGTTTCCGAGATATGGACTATCGATAATTTACACCTTAGGCTCTGCTTCTAACTTGGGCCCAAATTGTAAAATGGTCTTATCTATTGGCGATTTCGTTCCAATTCACATTCCAAGTAATATTCGGCATGCTAATTACATTGCCGGTTGCCAAATTGCATTATCTCTTATAGTTTCCGGGATATGGACTATCGATAATTTACACCTTAGGCTCTGCTTCTAACTTGGGCCCAAATTGTAAAATGGTCTTATCTATTGGCGATTTCGTCCCAATTCACATTCCAAGTGATATTCGGCATGCTAATTACATTGCCGGTTGCGAAATTGCATTATCTCTTATAGTTTCCGAGATATGGACTATCAATAATTTACACCTTAAACTCTGCTTCTAACTTGGGCCCAAATTGTTAAATGGTCTTATCTATTGGCGATTTCGTTCCAATTCACATTCCAAGTAATATTCGGCATGCTAATTACATTGCCGGTTGCTAAATTGCATTATCTCTTATAGTTTCCGAGATATGGACTATCGATAATTTACACATTAGGCTCTGCTTCTAACTTGGGCCCAAATTGTAAAATGGTCTTATCTATTGGCGATTTCGTTCCAATTCACATTCCAAGTAATATTCGGCATGCTAATTACATTGCCGGTTGCCAAATTGCATTATACCTTATAGTTTCCGAGATATGGACTATCAATAATTTACACCTTAGGCTCTGCTTCTAACTTGGGCTCAAATTGTAAAATGGTCTTATCTATTGGCGATTTCGTTCCAATTCACATTCCAAGTAATATTCGGCATGCTAATTACATTGCCGGTTGCTAAATTGCATTATCTCTTATAGTTTCCGAGATATGGACTATCGATAATTTACACATTAGGCTCTGCTTCTAACTTGGGCCCAAATTGTAAAATGGTCTTATCTATTGGCGATTTCGTTCCAATTCACATTCCAAGTAATATTCGGCATGCTAATTACATTGCCGGTTGCCAAATTGCATTATACCTTATAGTTTCCGAGATATGGACTATCGATAATTTACACCTTAGGCTCTGCTTCTAACTTGGGCCCAAATTGTAAAATGGTCTTATCTATTGGCGATTTCGTTCCAATTCACATTCCAAGTAATATTCGGCATGCTAATTACATTGCCGGTTGCCAAATTGAATTATCTCTTATAGTTTCCGAGATATGGACTATCGATAATTTACACCTTAGGCTCTGCTTCTAACTTGGGCCCAAATTGTAAAATGGACTTACCTATTGGCGATTTCGTTCCAATTCACATTCCAAGTAATATTCGGCATGCTAATTACATTGCCGGTTGCCAAATTGCATTATCTCTTATAGTTTCCGAGATATGGCCTATCGATAATTTACACCTTAGGCTCTGCTTCTAACTTGGGCCCAAATTGTAAAATGGTCTTATCTATTGGCGATTTCGTCCCAATTCACATTCCAAGTGATATTCGGCATGCTAATTACATTGCCGGTTGCGAAATTGCATTATCTCTTATAGTTTCCGAGATATGGACTATCAATAATTTACACCTTAGGCTCTGCTTCTAACTTGGGCCCAAATTGTAAAATGGTCTTATCTATTGGCGATTTCGTTCCAATTCACATTCCAAGTAATATTCGGCATGCTAATTACATTGCCGGTTGCCAAATTGCATTATCTCTTATAGTTTCCGAGATATGGACTATCGATAATTTACACCTTAGGCTCTGCTTCTAACTTGGGCCCAAATTGTAAAATGGTCTTATCTATTGGCGATTTCGTTCCAATTCACATTCCAAGTAATATTCGGCATGCTAATTACATTGCCGGTTGCCAAATTGCATTATCTCTTATAGTTTCCGAGATATGGACTATCGATAATTTACACCTTAGGCTCTGCTTCTAACTTGGGCCCAAATTGTAAAATGGTCTTATCTATTGGCGATTTCGTTCCAATTCACATTCCAAGTAATATTCGGCATGCTAATTACATTGCCGGTTGCCAAATTGAATTATCTCTTATAGTTTCCGAGATATGGACTATCGATAATTTACACCTTAGGCTCTGCTTCTATCTTGGGCCCAAATTGTAAAATGGACTTACCTATTGGCGATTTCGTTCCAATTCACATTCCAAGTAATATTCGGCATGCTAATTACATTGCCGGTTGCCAAATTGCATTATCTCTTATAGTTTCCGAGATATGGCCTATCGATAATTTACACCTTAGGCTCTGCTTCTAACTTGGGCCCAAATTGTAAAATGGTCTTATCTATTGGCGATTTCGTTCCAATTCACATTCCAAGTAATATTCGGCATGCTAATTACATTGCCGGTTGCCAAATTGCATTATCTCTTATAGTTTCCGAGATATGGACTATCGATAATTTACACCTTAGGCTCTGCTTCTAACTTGGGCCCAAATTGTAAAATGGTCTTATCAATTGGCGATTTCGTCCCAATTCACAATCCAAGTGATATTCGGCATGCTAATTACATTGCCGGTTGCGAAATTGCATTATCTCTTATAGTTTCCGAGATATGGACTATCAATAACTTACACCTTAGGCTCTGCTTCTAACTTGGGCCCAAATTGTAAAATGGTCTTATCTATTGGCGATTTCGTTCCAATTCACATTCCAAGTAATATTCGGCATGCTAATTACATTGCCGGTTGCTAAATTGCATTATCTCTTATAGTTTCCGAGATATGGACTATCGATAATTTACACATTAGGCTCTGCTTCTAACTTGGGCCCAAATTGTAAAATGGTCTTATCTATTGGCGATTTCGTTCCAATTCACATTCCAAGTAATATTCGGCATGCTAATTACATTGCCGGTTGCCAAATTGCATTATACCTTATAGTTTCCGAGATATGGACTATCGATAATTTACACCTTAGGCTCTGCTTCTAACTTGGGCCCAAATTGTAAAATGGTCTTATCTATTGGCGATTTCGTTCCAATTCACATTCCAAGTAATATTCGGCATGCTAATTACATTGCCGGTTGCCAAATTGCATTATCTCTTATAGTTTCCGAGATATGGACTATCGATAATTTACACCTTAGGCTCTGCTTCTAACTTGGGCCCAAATTGTAAAATGGTCTTATCTATTGGCGATTTCGTTCCAATTCACATTCCAAGTAATATTCGGCATACTAATTACATTGCCGGTTGCCAAATTGCATTATCTCTTATAGTTTCCGAGATATGGACTATCGATAATTTACACCTTAGGCTCTGCTTCTAACTTGGGCCCAAATTGTAAAATGGTCTTATCTATTGGCGATTTCGTTCCAATTCACATTCCAAGTAATATTCGGCATGCTAATTACATTGCCGGTTGCCAAATTGCATTATCTCTTATAGTTTCCGAGATATGGACTATCGATAATTTACACCTTAGGCTCTGCTTATAACTTGGGCCCAAATTGTAAAATGGCCTTATCTATTGGCGATTTCATCCCAATTCACATTCCAAATAATATTCGGCATGCTAATTACATTGCCGGTTGCCAAATTGCATTATCTCTTATAGTTTCCGAGATATGGACTATCGATAATTTACACCTTAGGCTCTGCTTCTAACTTGGGCCCAAATTGTAAAATGGTCTTATCTATTGGCGATTTCGTTCCAATTCACATTCCAAGTAATATTCGGCATGCTAATTACATTGCCGGTTGCCAAATTGCATTAACTCTTATAGTTTCCGAGATATGGACTATCGATAATTTACACCTTAGGCTCTGCTTCTAACTTGGGCCCAAATTGTAAAATGGTCTTATCTATTGGCGATTTCGTTCCAATTCACATTCCAAGTAATATTCGGCATGCTAATTACATTGCCGGTTGCCAAATTGCATTATCTCTTATAGTTTCCGAGATATGGACTATCGATAATTTACACCATAGGCTCTGCTTCTAACTTGGGCCCAAATTGTAAAATGGCCTTATCTATTGGCGATTTCGTTCCAATTCACATTCCAAGTAATATTCGGCATGCTAATTACATTGCCGGTTGCCAAATTGCATTATCTCTTATAGTTTCCGAGATATGGACTATCGATAATTTACACCTTAGGCTCTGCTTCTAACTTGGGCCCAAATTGTAAAATGGTCTTATCTATTGGCGATTTCGTTCCAATTCACATTCCAAGTAATATTCGGCATGCTAATTACATTGCCGGTTGCCAAATTGAATTATCTCTTATAGTTTCCG
This sequence comes from Rhynchophorus ferrugineus, assembly GCF_030347505.1. Lineage (NCBI taxonomy): Eukaryota > Metazoa > Arthropoda > Insecta > Coleoptera > Curculionidae > Rhynchophorus > Rhynchophorus ferrugineus. The sequence goes on from NW_027472625.1 coordinate 298,800, forward strand.
AGATATGGACTATCGATAATTTACACCTTAGGCTCTGCTTCGAACTTGGGCCCAAATTGTAAAATGGTCTTACCTATTGGCGATTTCGTTCCAATTCACATACCAAGTAATATTCGGCATGCTAATTACATTGCCGGTTGCCAAATTGCATTATCTCTTATAGTTTCCGAGATATGGACTATCGATAATTTACACCTTAGGCTCTGCTTCTAACTTGGGCCCAAATTGTAAAATGGTCTTATCTATTGGCGATTTCGTTCCAATTCACATTCCAAGTAATATTCGGCATGCTAATTACATTACCGGTTGCCAAATTGCATTATCTCTTATAGTTTCCGAGATATGGACTATCGATAATTTACACCTTAGGCTCTGCTTCTAACTTGGGCCCAAATTGTAAAATGGTCTTATCTATTGGCGATTTCGTCCCAATTCACATTCCAAGTGATATTCGGCATGCTAATTACATTGCCGGTTGCGAAATTGCATTATCTCTTATAGTTTCCGAGATATGGACTATCAATAATTGACACCTTAGGCTCTGCTTCTAACTTGGGCCCAAATTGTAAAATGGTCTTATCTATTGGCGATTTCGTTCCAATTCACATTCCAAGTAATATTCGGCATGCTAATTACATTGCCGGTTGCCAAATTGCATTATCTCTTATAGTTTCCGAGATATGGACTATCGATAATTTACACCTTAGGCTCTGCTTCTAACTTGGGCCCAAATTGTAAAATGGTCTTATCTATTGGCGATTTAGTTGCAATTCACATTCCAAGTAATATTCGGCATGCTAATTACATTGCCGGTTGCCAAATTGCATTATCTCTTATAGTTTCCGAGATATGGACTATCGATAATTTACACCTTAGGCTCTGCTTCTAACTTGGGCCCAAATTGTAAAATGGTCTTATCTATTGGCGATTTCGTCCCAATTCACATTCCAAGTGATATTCGGCATGCTAATTACATTGCCGGTTGCGAAAGTGCATTATCTCTTATAGTTTCCGAGATATGGACTATCGATAATTTACACCTTAGGCTCTGCTTTTAACTTGCTCCCAAATTGTAAAATGGTCTTATCTATTGGCGATTTCGTTCCAATTCACATTCCAAGTAATATTCGGCATGCTAATTACATTGCCGGTTGCCAAATTGCATTATCTCTTATAGTTTCCGAGATATGGACTATCGATAATTTACACCTTAGGCTCTGCTTCTAACTTGGGCCCAAATTGTAAAATGGTCTTATCTATTGGCGATTTCGTTCCAATTCACATTCCAAGTAATATTCGGCATGCTAATTACATTTCCGGTTGCCAAATTGAATTATCTCTTATAGTTTCCGAGATATGGACTATCGATAATTTACACCTTAGGCTCTGCTTCTAACTTGGGCCCAAATTGTAAAATGGTCTTATCTATTGGCGATTTCGTTCCAATTCACATTCCAAGTAATATTGGGCATGCTAATTACATTGCCGGTTGCCAAATTGCATTATCTCTTATAGTTTCCGAGATATGGACTATCGATAATTTACACCATAGGTTCTGCTTTTAACTTGGGCCCAAATTGTAAAATGGTCTTACCTATTGGCGATTTCGTTCCAATTCACATTCCAAGTAATATTCGGCATGCTAATTACATTGCCGGTTGCCAAATTGCATTATTTCTTATAGTTTCCGAGATATGGACTATCGATAATTTACACCTTAGGCTCTGCTTCTAACTTGGGCCCAAATTGTAAAATGGTCTTATCTATTGGCGATTTCGTTCCAATTCACATTCCAAGTAATATTCGGCATGCTAATTACATTGCCGGTTGCCAAATTGCATTATCTCTTATAGTTTCCGAGATATGGACCATCGATAATTTACACCTTAGGCTCTGCTTCTAACTTGGGCCCAAATTGTAAAATGGTCTTATCTATTGGCGATTTCGTTCCAATTCACATTCCAAGTAATATTCGGCATGCTAATTACATTGCCGGTTGCCAAATTGCATTATCTCTTATAGTTTCCGGGATATGGACTATCGATAATTTACACCTTAGGCTCTGCTTCTAACTTGGGCCCAAATTGTAAAATGGTCTTATCTATTGGCGATTTCGTCCCAATTCACATTCCAAGTGATATTCGGCATGCTAATTACATTGCCGGTTGCGAAATTGCATTATCTCTTATAGTTTCCGAGATATGGACTATCAATAATTTACACCTTAGGCTCTGCTTCTAACTTGGGCCCAAATTGTTAAATGGTCTTATCTATTGGCGATTTCGTTCCAATTCACATTCCAAGTAATATTCGGCATGCTAATTACATTGCCGGTTGCTAAATTGCATTATCTCTTATAGTTTCCGAGATATGGACTATCGATAATTTACACATTAGGCTCTGCTTCTAACTTGGGCCCAAATTGTAAAATGGTCTTATCTATTGGCGATTTCGTTCCAATTCACATTCCAAGTAATATTCGGCATGCTAATTACATTGCCGGTTGCCAAATTGCATTATACCTTATAGTTTCCGAGATATGGGCTATCAATAATTTACACCTTAGGCTCTGCTTCTAACTTGGGCCCAAATTGTAAAATGGTCTTATCTATTGGCGATTTCGTTCCAATTCACATTCCAAGTAATATTCGGCATGCTAATTACATTGCCGGTTGCTAAATTGCATTATCTCTTATAGTTTCCGAGATATGGACTATCGATAATTTACACATTAGGCTCTGCTTCTAACTTGGGCCCAAATTGTAAAATGGTCTTATCTATTGGCGATTTCGTTCCAATTCACATTCCAAGTAATATTCGGCATGCTAATTACATTGCCGGTTGCCAAATTGCATTATACCTTATAGTTTCCGAGATATGGACTATCGATAATTTACACCTTAGGCTCTGCTTCTAACTTGGGCCCAAATTGTAAAATGGTCTTATCTATTGGCGATTTCGTTCCAATTCACATTCCAAGTAATATTCGGCATGCTAATTACATTGCCGGTTGCCAAATTGAATTATCTCTTATAGTTTCCGAGATATGGACTATCGATAATTTACACCTTAGGCTCTGCTTCTAACTTGGGCCCAAATTGTAAAATGGACTTACCTATTGGCGATTTCGTTCCAATTCACATTCCAAGTAATATTCGGCATGCTAATTACATTGCCGGTTGCCAAATTGCATTATCTCTTATAGTTTCCGAGATATGGCCTATCGATAATTTACACCTTAGGCTCTGCTTCTAACTTGGGCCCAAATTGTAAAATGGTCTTATCTATTGGCGATTTCGTCCCAATTCACATTCCAAGTGATATTCGGCATGCTAATTACATTGCCGGTTGCGAAATTGCATTATCTCTTATAGTTTCCGAGATATGGACTATCAATAATTTACACCTTAGGCTCTGCTTCTAACTTGGGCCCAAATTGTAAAATGGTCTTATCTATTGGCGATTTCGTTCCAATTCACATTCCAAGTAATATTCGGCATGCTAATTACATTGCCGGTTGCCAAATTGCATTATCTCTTATAGTTTCCGAGATATGGACTATCGATAATTTACACCTTAGGCTCTGCTTCTAACTTGGGCCCAAATTGTAAAATGGTCTTATCTATTGGCGATTTCGTTCCAATTCACATTCCAAGTAATATTCGGCATGCTAAATACATTGCCGGTTGCCAAATTGAATTATCTCTTATAGTTTCTGAGATATGGACTATCGATAATTTACACCTTAGGCTCTGCTTCTATCTTGGGCCCAAATTGTAAAATGGACTTACCTATTGGCGATTTCGTTCCAATTCACATTCCAAGTAATATTCGGCATGCTAATTACATTGCCGGTTGCCAAATTGCATTATCTCTTATAGTTTCCGAGATATGGCCTATCGATAATTTACACCTTAGGCTCTGCTTCTAACTTGGGCCCAAATTGTAAAATGGTCTTATCTATTGGCGATTTCGTTCCAATTCACATTCCAAGTAATATTCGTCATGCTAATTACATTGCCGGTTGCCAAATTGCATTATCTCTTATAGTTTCCGAGATATGGACTATCGATAATTTACACCTTAGGCTCTGCTTCTAACTTGGGCCCAAATTGTAAAATGGTCTTATCAATTGGCGATTTCGTCCCAATTCACAATCCAAGTGATATTCGGCATGCTAATTACATTGCCGGTTGCGAAATTGCATTATCTCTTATAGTTTCCGAGATATGGACTATCAATAACTTACACCTTAGGCTCTGCTTCTAACTTGGGCCCAAATTGTAAAATGGTCTTATCTATTGGCGATTTCGTTCCAATTCACATTCCAAGTAATATTCGGCATGCTAATTACATTGCCGGTTGCTAAATTGCATTATCTCTTATAGTTTCCGAGATATGGACTATCGATAATTTACACATTAGGCTCTGCTTCTAACTTGGGCCCAAATTGTAAAATGGTCTTATCTATTGGCGATTTCGTTCCAATTCACATTCCAAGTAATATTCGGCATGCTAATTACATTGCCGGTTGCCAAATTGCATTATACCTTATAGTTTCCGAGATATGGACTATCGATAATTTACACCTTAGGCTCTGCTTCTAACTTGGGCCCAAATTGTAAAATGGTCTTATCTATTGGCGATTTCGTTCCAATTCACATTCCAAGTATTATTCGGCATGCTAATTACATTGCCGGTTGCCAAATTGCATTATCTCTTATAGTTTCCGAGATATGGACTATCGATAATTTACACCTTAGGCTCTGCTTCTAACTTGGGCCCAAATTGTAAAATGGTCTTATCTATTGGCGATTTCGTTCCAATTCACATTCCAAGTAATATTCGGCATACTAATTACATTGCCGGTTGCCAAATTGCATTATCTCTTATAGTTTCCGAGATATGGACTATCGATAATTTACACCTTAGGCTCTGCTTCTAACTTGGGCCCAAATTGTAAAATGGTCTTATCTATTGGCGATTTCGTTCCAATTCACACTCCTAGTAATATTCGGCATGCTAATTATATTGCCGGTTGCGAAATTGCATTATCTCTTATAGTTTCCGAGATATGGACTATCAATAATTTACACCTTAGGCTCTGCTTCTAACTTGGGCCCAAATTGTAAAATGGTCTTTTCTATTGGCGATTTCGTTCCAATTCACATTCCAAGTAATATTCGGCATGCTAATTACATTGCCGGTTGCCAAATTGCATTATCTCTTATAGTTTCCGAGATATGGACTATCGATAATTTACACCTTAGGCTCTGCTTCTAACTTGGGCCCAAATTGTAAAATGGTCTTATCTATTGGCGATTTCGTTCCAATTCACATTCCAAGTGATATTCGGCATGCTAATTACATTGCCGGTTGCGAAATTGCATTATCTCTTACAGTTTCCGAGATATGGACTATCAATAATTTACACCTTAGGCTCTGCTTCTAACTTGGGCCCAAATTGTAAAATGGACTTACCTATTGGCGATTTCGTTCCAATTCACATTCCAAGTAATATTCGGCATGCTAATTACATTGCCGGTTGCCAAATTGCATTATCTCTTATAGTTTCCGAGATATGGCCTATCGATAATTTACACCTTAGGCTCTGCTTCTAACTTGGGCCCAAATTGTAAAATGGTCTTATCTATTGGCGATTTCGTTCCAATTCACATTCCAAGTAATATTCGTCATGCTAATTACATTGCCGGTTGCCAAATTGCATTATCTCTTATAGTTTCCGAGATATGGACTATCGATAATTTACACCTTAGGCTCTGCTTCTAACTTGGGCCCAAATTGTAAAATGGTCTTATCAATTGGCGATTTCGTCCCAATTCACAATCCAAGTGATATTCGGCATGCTAATTACATTGCCGGTTGCGAAATTGCATTATCTCTTATAGTTTCCGAGATATGGACTATCAATAACTTACACCTTAGGCTCTGCTTCTAACTTGGGCCCAAATTGTAAAATGGTCTTATCTATTGGCGATTTCGTTCCAATTCACATTCCAAGTAATATTCGGCATGCTAATTACATTGCCGGTTGCTAAATTGCATTATCTCTTATAGTTTCCGAGATATGGACTATCGATAATTTACACATTAGGCTCTGCTTCTAACTTGGGCCCAAATTGTAAAATGGTCTTATCTATTGGCGATTTCGTTCCAATTCACATTCCAAGTAATATTCGGCATGCTAATTACATTGCCGGTTGCCAAATTGCATTATACCTTATAGTTTCCGAGATATGGACTATCGATAATTTACACCTTAGGCTCTGCTTCTAACTTGGGCCCAAATTGTAAAATGGTCTTATCTATTGGCGATTTCGTTCCAATTCACATTCCAAGTAATATTCGGCATGCTAATTACATTGCCGGTTGCCAAATTGCATTATCTCTTATAGTTTCCGAGATATGGACTATCGATAATTTACACCTTAGGCTCTGCTTCTAACTTGGGCCCAAATTGTAAAATGGTCTTATCTATTGGCGATTTCGTTCCAATTCACATTCCAAGTAATATTCGGCATACTAATTACATTGCCGGTTGCCAAATTGCATTATCTCTTATAGTTTCCGAGATATGGACTATCGATAATTTACACCTTAGGCTCTGCTTCTAACTTGGGCCCAAATTGTAAAATGGTCTTATCTATTGGCGATTTCGTTCCAATTCACACTCCTAGTAATATTCGGCATGCTAATTATATTGCCGGTTGCGAAATTGCATTATCTCTTATAGTTTCCGAGATATGGACTATCAATAATTTACACCTTAGGCTCTGCTTCTAACTTGGGCCCAAATTGTAAAATGGTCTTTTCTATTGGCGATTTCGTTCCAATTCACATTCCAAGTAATATTCGGCATGCTAATTACATTGCCGGTTGCCAAATTGCATTATCTCTTATAGTTTCCGAGATATGGACTATCGATAATTTACACCTTAGGCTCTGCTTCTAACTTGGGCCCAAATTGTAAAATGGTCTTATCTATTGGCGATTTCGTTCCAATTCACATTCCAAGTGATATTCGGCATGCTAATTACATTGCCGGTTGCGAAATTGCATTATCTCTTATAGTTTCCGAGATATGGACTATCAATAATTTACACCTTAGGCTCTGCTTCTAACTTGGGCCCAAATTGTAAAATGGTCTTATCTATTGGCGATTTCGTTCCAATTCACATTCCAAGTAATATTCGGCATGCTAATTACATTGCCGGTTGCTAAATTGCATTATCTCTTATAGTTTCCGAGATATGGACTATCGATAATTTACACATTAGGCTCTGCTTCTAACTTGGGCCCAAATTGTAAAATGGTCTTATCTATTGGCGATTTCGTTCCAATTCACATTCCAAGTAATATTCGGCATGCTAATTACATTGCCGGTTGCCAAATTGCATTATACCTTATAGTTTCCGAGATATGGACTATCGATAATTTACACCTTAGGCTCTGCTTCTAACTTGGGCCCAAATTGTAAAATGGTCTTATCTATTGGCGATTTCGTTCCAATTCACATTCCAAGTAATATTCGGCATGCTAATTACATTGCCGGTTGCCAAATTGCATTATACCTTATAGTTTCCGAGATATGGACTATCGATAATTTACACCTTAGGCTCTGCTTCTAACTTGGGCCCAAATTGTAAAATGGTCTTATCTATTGGCGATTTCGTTCCAATTCACATTCCAAGTAATATTCGGCATGCTAATTACATTGCCGGTTGCCAAATTGCATTATCTCTTATAGTTTCCGAGATATGGACTATCGATAATTTACACCTTAGGCTCTGCTTCTAACTTGGGCCCAAATTGTAAAATGGTCTTATCTATTGGCGATTTCGTTCCAATTCACATTCCAAGTAATATTCGGCATGCTAATTACATTGCCGGTTGCCAAATTGCATTATCTCTTATAGTTTCCGAGATATGGACTATCGATAATTTACACCTTAGGCTCTGCTTCTAACTTGGGCCCAAATTGTAAAATGGTCTTATCTATTGGCGATTTCGTCCCAATTCACATTCCAAGTGATATTCGGCATGCTAATTACATTGCCGGTTGCGAAATTGCATTATCTCTTATAGTTTCCGAGATATGGACTATCAATAATTTACACCTTAGGCTCTGCTTCTAACTTGGGCCCAAATTGTAAAATGGTCTTATCTATTGGCGATTTCGTTCCAATTCACATTCCAAGTAATATTCGGCATGCTAATTACATTGCCGGTTGCTAAATTGCATTATCTCTTATAGTTTCCGAGATATGGACTATCGATAATTTACACAATAGGCTCTGCTTCTAACTTGGGCCCAAATTGTAAAATGGTCTTATCTATAGGCGATTTCGTTCCAATTCACATTCCAAGTAATATTCGGCATGCTAATTACATTGCCGGTTGCCAAATTGCATTATACCTTATAGTTTCCGAGATATGGACTATCAATAATTTACACCTTAGGCTCTGCTTCTAACTTGGGCCCAAATTGTAAAATGGTCTTATCTATTGGCGATTTCGTTCCAATTCACATTCCAAGTAATATTCGGCATGCTAATTACATTGCCGGTTGCTAAATTGCATTATCTCTTATAGTTTCCGAGATATGGACTATCGATAATTTACACATTAGGCTCTGCTTCTAACTTGGGCCCAAATTGTAAAATGGTCTTATCTATTGGCGATTTCGTTCCAATTCACATTCCAAGTAATATTCGGCATGCTAATTACATTGCCGGTTGCCAAATTGCATTATACCTTATAGTTTCCGAGATATGGACTATCGATAATTTACACCTTAGGCTCTGCTTCTAACTTGGGCCCAAATTGTAAAATGGTCTTATCTATTGGCGATTTCGTTCCAATTCACATTCCAAGTAATATTCGGCATGCTAATTACATTGCCGGTTGCCAAATTGAATTATCTCTTATAGTTTCCGAGATATGGACTATCGATAATTTACACCTTAGGCTCTGCTTCTAACTTGGGCCCAAATTGTAAAATGGACTTACCTATTGGCGATTTCGTTCCAATTCACATTCCAAGTAATATTCGGCATGCTAATTACATTGCCGGTTGCCAAATTGCATTATACCTTATAGTTTCCGAGATATGGACTATCAATAATTTACACCTTAGGCTCTGCTTCTAACTTGGGCCCAAATTGTAAAATGGTCTTATCTATTGGCGATTTCGTTCCAATTCACATTCCAAGTAATATTCGGCATGCTAATTACATTGCCGGTTGCCAAATTGCATTATCTCTTATAGTTTCCGAGATATGGACTATCGATAATTTACACCTTAGGCTCTGCTTCTAACTTGGGCCCAAATTGTAAAATGGTCTTATCTATTGGCGATTTCGTCCCAATTCACATTCCAAGTGATATTCGGCATGCTAATTACATTGCCGGTTGCGAAATTGCATTATCTCTTATAGTTTCCGAGATATGGACTATCAATAATTTACACCTTAGGCTCTGCTTCTAACTTGGGCCCAAATTGTAAAATGGTCTTATCTATTGGCGATTTCGTTCCAATTCACATTCCAAGTAATATTCGGCATGCTAATTACATTGCCGGTTGCTAAATTGCATTATCTCTTATAGTTTCCGAGATATGGACTATCGATAATTTACACATTAGGCTCTGCTTCTAACTTGGGCCCAAATTGTAAAATGGTCTTATCTATTGGCGATTTCGTTCCAATTCACATTCCAAGTAATATTCGGCATGCTAATTACATTGCCGGTTGCCAAATTGCATTATACCTTATAGTTTCCGAGATATGGACTATCAATAATTTACACCTTAGGCTCTGCTTCTAACTTGGGCCCAAATTGTAAAATGGTCTTATCTATTGGCGATTTCGTTCCAATCCACATTCCAAGTAATATTCGGCATGCTAATTACATTGCCGGTTGCTAAATTGCATTATCTCTTATAGTTTCCGAGATATGGACTATCGATAATTTACACATTAGGCTCTGCTTCTAACTTGGGCCCAAATTGTAAATTGGTCTTATCTATTGGCGATTTCGTTCCAATTCACATTCCAAGTAATATTCGGCATGCTAATTACATTGCCGGTTGCCAAATTGCATTATACCTTATAGTTTCCGAGATATGGACTATCGATAATTTACACCTTAGGCTCTGCTTCTAACTTGGGCCCAAATTGTAAAATGGTCTTATCTATTGGCGATTTCGTTCCAATTCACATTCCAAGTAATATTCGGCATGCTAATTACATTGCCGGTTGCCAAATTGAATTATCTCTTATAGTTTCCGAGATATGGACTATCGATAATTTACACCTTAGGCTCTGCTTCTAACTTGGGCCCAAATTGTAAAATGGACTTACCTATTGGCGATTTCGTTCCAATTCACATTCCAAGTAATATTCGGCATGCTAATTACATTGCCGGTTGCCAAATTGAATTATCTCTTATAGTTTCCGAGATATGGACTATCGATAATTTACACCTTAGGCTCTGCTTCTAACTTGGGCCCAAATTGTAAAATGGACTTACCTATTGGCGATTTCGTTCCAATTCACATTCCAAGTAATATTCGGCATGCTAATTACATTGCCGGTTGCCAAATTGAATTATCTCTTATAGTTTCCGAGATATGGACTATCGATAATTTACACCTTAGGCTCTGCTTCTAACTTGGGCCCAAATTGTAAAATGGACTTACCTATTGGCGATTTCGTTCCAATTCACATTCCAAGTAATATTCGGCATGCTAATTACATTGCCGGTTGCCAAATTGAATTATCTCTTATAGTTTCCGAGATATGGACTATCGATAATTTACACCTTAGGCTCTGCTTCTAACTTGGGCCCAAATTGTAAAATGGACTTACCTATTGGCGATTTCGTTCCAATTCACATTCCAAGTGATATTCGGCATGTTAATTACATTGCCGGTTGCGAAATTTCATTATCTCTTATAGTTTCCGAGATATGGACTATCAATAATTTACACCTTAGGCTCTGCTTCTAACTTGGGCCCAAATTGTAAAATGGTCTTATCTATTGGCGATTTCGTTCCAATTCACATTCCAAGTAATATTCGGCATGCTAATTACATTGCCGGTTGCCAAATTGCATTATCTCTTATAGTTTCCGAGATATGGACTATCGGTAATTTACACCTTAGGCTCTGCTTCTAACTTGGGCCCAAATTGTAAAATGGTCTTATTTATTGGCGATTTCGTTCCAATTCACATTCCAAGTAATATTCGGCATGCTAATTACATTGCCGGTTGCCAAATTGAATTATCTCTTATAGTTTCCGAGATATGGACTATCGATAATTTACACCTTAGGCTCTGCTTCTAACTTGGGCCCAAATTGTAAAATGGACTTACCTATTGGCGATTTCGTTCCAATTCACATTTCAAGTAATATTTGGCATGCTAATTACATTGCCGGTTGCCAAATTGCATTATCTCTTATAGTTTCCGAGATATGGCCTATCGATAATTTACACCTTAGGCTCTGCTTCTAACTTGGGCCCAAATTGTAAAATGGTCTTATCTATTGGCGATTTCGTTCCAATTCACATTCCAAGTAATATTCGGCATGCTAATTACATTGCCGGTTGCCAAATTGCATTATACCTTATAGTTTCCGAGATATGGACTATCGATAATTTACACCTTAGGCTCTGCTTCTAACTTGGGCCCAAATTGTAAAATGGTCTTATCTATTGGCGATTTCGTCCCAATTCACAATCCAAGTGATATTCGGCATGCTAATTACATTGCCGGTTGCGAAATTGTATTATCTCTTATAGTTTCCGAGATATGGACTATCAATAATTTACACCTTAGGCTCTGCTTCTAACTTGGGCCCAAATTGTAAAATGGTCTTATCTATTGGCGATTTCGTTCCAATTCACATTCCAAGTAATATTCGGCATGCTAATTACATTGCCGGTTGCTAAATTGCATTATCTCTTATAGTTTCCGAGATATGGACTATCGATAATTTACACATTAGGCTCTGCTTCTAACTTGGGCCCAAATTGTAAAATGGTCTTATCTATTGGCGATTTCGTTCCAATTCACATTCCAAGTAATATTCGGCATGCTAATTACATTGCCGGTTGCCAAATTGCATTATACCTTATAGTTTCCGAGATATGGACTATCGATAATTTACACCTTAGGCTCTGCTTCTAACTTGGGCCCAAATTGTAAAATGGTCTTATCTATTGGCGATTTCGTTCCAATTCACATTCCAAGTAATATTCGGCATGCTAATTACATTGCCGGTTGCCAAATTGCATTATCTCTTATAGTTTCCGAGATATGGACTATCGATAATTTACACCTTAGGCTCTGCTTCTAACTTGGGCCCAAATTGTAAAATGGTCTTATCTATTGGCGATTTCGTTCCAATTCACATTCCAAGTAATATTCGGCATGCTAATTACATTGCCGGTTGCCAAATTGCATTATCTCTTATAGTTTCCGAGATATGGACTATCGATAATTTACACCTTAGGCTCTGCTTCTAACTTGGGCCCAAATTGTAAAATGGTCTTATCTATTGGCGATTTCGTTCCAATTCACACTCCTAGTAATATTCGGCATGCTAATTATATTGCCGGTTGCGAAATTGCATTATCTCTTATAGTTTCCGAGATATGGACTATCAATAATTTACACCTTAGGCTCTGCTTCTAACTTGGGCCCAAATTGTAAAATGGTCTTATCTATTGGCGATTTCGTTCCAATTCACATTCCAAGTAATATTCGGCATGCTAATTACATTGCCGGTTGCCAAATTGCATTATCTCTTATAGTTTCCGAGATATGGACTATCGATAATTTACACCTTAGGCTCTGCTTCTAACTTGGGCCCAAATTGTAAAATGGTCTTATCTATTGGCGATTTCGTTCCAATTCACATTCCAAGTGATATTCGGCATGCTAATTACATTGCCGGTTGCGAAATTGCATTATCTCTTATAGTTTCCGAGATATGGACTATCAATAATTTACACCTTAGGCTCTGCTTCTAACTTGGGCCCAAATTGTAAAATGGTCTTATCTATTGGCGATTTCGTTCCAATTCACATTCCAAGTAATATTCGGCATGCTAATTACATTGCCGGTTGCTAAATTGCATTATCTCTTATAGTTTCCGAGATATGGACTATCGATAATTTACACATTAGGCTCTGCTTCTAACTTGGGCCCAAATTGTAAAATGGTCTTATCTATTGGCGATTTCGTTCCAATTCACATTCCAAGTAATATTCGGCATGCTAATTACATTGCCGGTTGCCAAATTGCATTATACCTTATAGTTTCCGAGATATGGACTATCGATAATTTACACCTTAGGCTCTGCTTCTAACTTGGGCCCAAATTGTAAAATGGTCTTATCTATTGGCGATTTCGTTCCAATTCACATTCCAAGTAATATTCGGCATGCTAATTACATTGCCGGTTGCCAAATTGCATTATACCTTATAGTTTCCGAGATATGGACTATCGATAATTTACACCTTAGGCTCTGCTTCTAACTTGGGCCCAAATTGTAAAATGGTCTTATCTATTGGCTATTTCGTTCCAATTCACATTCCAAGTAATATTCGGCATGCTAATTACATTGCCGGTTGCCAAATTGCATTATCTCTTATAGTTTCCGAGATATGGACTATCGATAATTTACACCTTAGGCTCTGCTTCTAACTTGGGCCCAAATTGTAAAATGGTCTTATCTATTGGCGATTTCGTTCCAATTCACATTCCAAGTAATATTCGGCATGCTAATTACATTGCCGGTTGCCAAATTGCATTATCTCTTATAGTTTCCGAGATATGGACTATCGATAATTTACACCTTAGGCTCTGCTTCTAACTTGGGCCCAAATTGTAAAATGGTCTTATCTATTGGCGATTTCGTTCCAATTCACACTCCTAGTAATATTCGGCATGCTAATTATATTGCCGGTTGCGAAATTGCATCATCTCTTATAGTTTCCGAGATATGGACTATCAATAATTTACACCTTAGGCTCTGCTTCTAACTTGGGCCCAAATTGTAAAATGGTCTTATCTATTGGCGATTTCGTTCCAATTCACATTCCAAGTAATATTCGGCATGCTAATTACATTGCCGGTTGCCAAATTGCATTATCTCTTATAGTTTCCGAGATATGGACTATCGATAATTTACACCATAGGCTCTGCTTCTAACTTGGGCCCAAATTGTAAAATGGCCTTATCTATTGGCGATTTCGTTCCAATTCACATTCCAAGTAATATTCGGCATGCTAATTACATTGCCGGTTGCCAAATTGCATTATCTCTTATAGTTTCCGAGATATGGACTATCGATAATTTAGACCTTAGGCTCTGCTTCTAACTTGGGCCCAAATTGTAAAATGGTCTTATCTATTGGCGATTTCGTTCCAATTCACATTCCAAGTAATATTCGGCATGCTAATTACATTGCCGGTTGCCAAATTGCATTATCTCTTATAGTTTCCGAGATATGGACTATCGATAATTTACACCTTAGGCTCTGCTTCTAACTTGGGCCCAAATTGTAAAATGGTCTTATCTATTGGCGATTTCGTTCCAATTCACATTCCAAGTAATATTCGGCATGCTAATTACATTGCCGGTTGCCAAATTGAATTATCTCTTATAGTTTCCGAGATATGGACTATCGATAATTTACACCTTAGGCTCTGCTTCTAACTTGGGCCCAAATTGTAAAATGGTCTTACCTATTGGCGATTTCGTTCCAATTCACATTCCAAGTAATATTCGGCATGCTAATTACATTGCCGGTTGCCAAATTGCATTATCTCTTACAGTTTCCGAGATATGGACTATCGATAATTTACACCTTAGGCTCTGCTTCTAACTTCGGCCCAAATTGTAAAATGGTCTTATCTATTGGCGATTTCGTTCCAATTCACATTCCAAGTAATATTCGGCATGCTAATTACATTGCCGGTTGCCAAATTGCATTATCTCTTATAGTTTCCGAGATATGGACTATCGATAATTTACACCTTAGGTTCTGCTTCTAACTTGGGCCCAAATTGTAAAATGGTCTTATCTATTGGCGATTTCGTCCCAATTCACATTCCAAGTGATATTCGGCATGCTAATTACATTGCCGGTTGCGAAATTGCATTATCTCTTATAGTTTCCGAGATATGGACTATCAATAATTTACACCTTAGGCTCTGCTTCTAACTTGGGCCCAAATTGTAAAATGATCTTATCTATTGGCGATTTCGTTCCAATTCACATTCCAAGTAATATTCGGCATGCTAATTACATTGCCGGTTGCCAAATTGCATTATCTCTTATAGTTTCCGAGATATGGACTATCGATAATTTACACCTTAGGCTCTGCTTCTAACTTGGGCCCAAATTGTAAAATGTTCTTATCTATTGGCGATTTAGTTGCAATTCACATTCCAAGTAATATTCGGCATGCTAATTACATTGCCGGTTGCCAAATTGCATTATCTCTTATAGTTTCCGAGATATGGACTATCGATAATTTACACCTTAGGCTCTGCTTCTAACTTGGGCCCAAATTGTAAAATGGTCTTATCTATTGGCGATTTCGTTCCAATTCACATTCCAAGTAATATTCGGCATGCTAATTACATTGCCGGTTGCCAAATTGCATTATCTCTTATAGTTTCCGAGATATGGACTATCGATAATTTACACCTTAGGCTCTGCTTCTAACTTGGGCCCAAATTGTAAAATGGTCTTATCTATTGGCGATTTCGTTCCAATTCACATTCCAAGTAATATTCGGCATGCTAATTACATTGCCGGTTGCCAAATTGCATTATCTCTTATAGTTTCCGAGATATGGACTATCGATAATTTACACCTTAGGCTCTGCTTCTAACTTGGGCCCAAATTGTAAAATGGTCTTATCTATTGGCTATTTCGTTCCAATTCACATTCCAAGTAATATTCGGCATGCTAATTACATTGCCGGTTGCCAAATTGCATTATCTCTTATAGTTTCCGAGATAAGGACTATCGATAATTTACACCTTAGGCTCTGCTTCTAACTTGGGCCCAAATTGTAAAATGGTCTTATCTATTGGCGATTTCGTTCCAATTCAAATTCCAAGTAATATTCGGCATGCTAATTACATTGCCGGTTGCCAAATTGCATTATCTCTTATAGTTTCCGAGATATGGACTATCGATAATTTACACCTTAGGCTCTGCTTCTAACTTGGGCCCAAATTGTAAAATGGTCTTATCTATTGGCGATTTCGTTCCAATTCACATTCCAAGTAATATTCGGCATGCTAATTACATTGCCGGTTGCCAAATTGCATTATCTCTTATAGTTTCCGAGATATGGACTATCGATAATTTACACCTTAGGCTCTGCTTCTAACTTGGGCCCAAATTGTAAAATGGTCTTATCTATTGGCGATTTCGTTCCAATTCACATTCCAAGTAATATTCGGCATGCTAATTACATTGCCGGTTGCCAAATTGCATTATCTCTTATAGTTTCCGAGATATGGACTATCGATAATTTACACCTTAGGCTCTGCTTCTAACTTGGGCCCAAATTGTAAAATGGTCTTATCTATTGGCGATTTCGTTCCAATTCACATTCCAAGTAATATTCGGCATGCTAATTACATTGCCGGTTGCCAAATTGCATTATCTCTTATAGTTTCCGAGATATGGACTATCGATAATTTACACCTTAGGCTCTGCTTCTAACTTGGGCCCAAATTGTAAAATGGTCTTATCTATTGGCGATTTCGTTCCAATTCACACTCCTAGTAATTTTCGGCATGCTAATTATATTGCCGGTTGCGAAATTGCATTATCTCTTATAGTTTCCGAGATATGGACTATCAATAATTTACACCTTAGGCTCTGCTTCTAACTTGGGCCCAAATTGTAAAATGGTCTTATCTATTGGCGATTTCGTTCCAATTCACATTCCAAGTAATATTCGGCATGCTAATTACATTGCCGGTTGCCAAATTGCATTATCTCTTATAGTTTCCGAGATATGGACTATCGATAATTTACACCTTAGGTTCTGCTTCTAACTTGGGCCCAAATTGTAAAATGGCCTTATCTATTGGCGATTTCGTCCCAATTCACATTCCAAGTGATATTCGGCATGCCAATTACATTGCCGGTTGCGAAATTGCATTATCTCTTATAGTTTCCGAGATATGGACTATCAATAATTTACACCTTAGGCTCTGCTTCTAACTTGGGCCCAAATTGTAAAATGATCTTATCTATTGGCGATTTCGTTCCAATTCACATTCCAAGTAATATTCGGCATGCTAATTACATTGCCGGTTGCCAAATTGCATTATCTCTTATAGTTTCCGAGATATGGACTATCGATAATTTACACCTTAGGCTCTGCTTCTAACTTGGGCCCAAATTGTAAAATGGTCTTATCTATTGGCGATTTCGTTCCAATTCACATTCCAAGTAATATTCGGCATGCTAATTACATTGCCGGTTGCCAAATTGCATTATCTCTTATAGTTTCCGAGATATGGACTATCGATAATTTACACCTTAGGCTCTGCTTCTAACTTGGGCCCAAATTGTAAAATGGTCTTATCTATTGGCGATTTCGTTCCAATTCACATTCCAAGTAATATTCGGCATACTAATTACATTGCCGGTTGCCAAATTGCATTATCTCTTATAGTTTCCGAGATATGGACTATCGATAATTTACACCTTAGGCTCTGCTTCTAACTTGGGCCCAAATTGTAAAATGGTCTTATCTATTGGCGATTTCGTTCCAATTCACACTCCTAGTAATATTCGGCATGCTAATTATATTGCCGGTTGCGAAATTGCATTATCTCTTATAGTTTCCGAGATATGGACTATCAATAATTTACACCTTAGGCTCTGCTTCTAACTTGGGCCCAAATTGTAAAATGGTCTTTTCTATTGGCGATTTCGTTCCAATTCACATTCCAAGTAATATTCGGCATGCTAATTACATTGCCGGTTGCCAAATTGCATTATCTCTTATAGTTTCCGAGATATGGACTATCGATAATTTACACCTTAGGCTCTGCTTCTAACTTGGGCCCAAATTGTAAAATGGTCTTATCTATTGGCGATTTCGTTCCAATTCACATTCCAAGTGATATTCGGCATGCTAATTACATTGCCGGTTGCGAAATTGCATTATCTCTTATAGTTTCCGAGATATGGACTATCAATAATTTACACCTTAGGCTCTGCTTCTAACTTGGGCCCAAATTGTAAAATGGTCTTATCTATTGGCGATTTCGTTCCAATTCACATTCCAAGTAATATTCGGCATGCTAATTACATTGCCGGTTGCTAAATTGCATTATCTCTTATAGTTTCCGAGATATGGACTATCGATAATTTACACATTAGGCTCTGCTTCTAACTTGGGCCCAAATTGTAAAATGGTCTTATCTATTGGCGATTTCGTTCCAATTCACATTCCAAGTAATATTCGGCATGCTAATTACATTGCCGGTTGCCAAATTGCATTATACCTTATAGTTTCCGAGATATGGACTATCGATAATTTACACCTTAGGCTCTGCTTCTAACTTGGGCCCAAATTGTAAAATGGTCTTATCTATTGGCGATTTCGTTCCAATTCACATTCCAAGTAATATTCGGCATGCTAATTACATTGCCGGTTGCCAAATTGCATTATACCTTATAGTTTCCGAGATATGGACTATCGATAATTTACACCTTAGGCTCTGCTTCTAACTTGGGCCCAAATTGTAAAATGGTCTTATCTATTGGCGATTTCGTTCCAATTCACATTCCAAGTAATATTCGGCATGCTAATTACATTGCCGGTTGCCAAATTGCATTATCTCTTATAGTTTCCGAGATATGGACTATCGATAATTTACACCTTAGGCTCTGCTTCTAACTTGGGCCCAAATTGTAAAATGGTCTTATCTATTGGCGATTTCGTTCCAATTCACATTCCAAGTAATATTCGGCATGCTAATTACATTGCCGGTTGCCAAATTGCATTATCTCTTATAGTTTCCGAGATATGGACTATCGATAATTTACACCTTAGGCTCTGCTTCTAACTTGGGCCCAAATTGTAAAATGGTCTTATCTATTGGCGATTTCGTCCCAATTCACATTCCAAGTGATATTCGGCATGCTAATTACATTGCCGGTTGCGAAATTGCATTATCTCTTATAGTTTCCGAGATATGGACTATCAATAATTTACACCTTAGGCTCTGCTTCTAACTTGGGCCCAAATTGTAAAATGGTCTTATCTATTGGCGATTTCGTTCCAATTCACATTCCAAGTAATATTCGGCATGCTAATTACATTGCCGGTTGCTAAATTGCATTATCTCTTATAGTTTCCGAGATATGGACTATCGATAATTTACACAATAGGCTCTGCTTCTAACTTGGGCCCAAATTGTAAAATGGTCTTATCTATTGGCGATTTCGTTCCAATTCACATTCCAAGTAATATTCGGCATGCTAATTACATTGCCGGTTGCCAAATTGCATTATACCTTATAGTTTCCGAGATATGGACTATCAATAATTTACACCTTAGGCTCTGCTTCTAACTTGGGCCCAAATTGTAAAATGGTCTTATCTATTGGCGATTTCGTTCCAATTCACATTCCAAGTAATATTCGGCATGCTAATTACATTGCCGGTTGCTAAATTGCATTATCTCTTATAGTTTCCGAGATATGGACTATCGATAATTTACACATTAGGCTCTGCTTCTAACTTGGGCCCAAATTGTAAAATGGTCTTATCTATTGGCGATTTCGTTCCAATTCACATTCCAAGTAATATTCGGCATGCTAATTACATTGCCGGTTGCCAAATTGCATTATACCTTATAGTTTCCGAGATATGGACTATCGATAATTTACACCTTAGGCTCTGCTTCTAACTTGGGCCCAAATTGTAAAATGGTCTTATCTATTGGCGATTTCGTTCCAATTCACATTCCAAGTAATATTCGGCATGCTAATTACATTGCCGGTTGCCAAATTGAATTATCTCTTATAGTTTCCGAGATATGGACTATCGATAATTTACACCTTAGGCTCTGCTTCTAACTTGGGCCCAAATTGTAAAATGGACTTACCTATTGGCGATTTCGTTCCAATTCACATTCCAAGTAATATTCGGCATGCTAATTACATTGCCGGTTGCCAAATTGCATTATACCTTATAGTTTCCGAGATATGGACTATCAATAATTTACACCTTAGGCTCTGCTTCTAACTTGGGCCCAAATTGTAAAATGGTCTTATCTATTGGCGATTTCGTTCCAATTCACATTCCAAGTAATATTCGGCATGCTAATTACATTGCCGGTTGCCAAATTGCATTATCTCTTATAGTTTCCGAGATATGGACTATCGATAATTTACACCTTAGGCTCTGCTTCTAACTTGGGCCCAAATTGTAAAATGGTCTTATCTATTGGCGATTTCGTCCCAATTCACATTCCAAGTGATATTCGGCATGCTAATTACATTGCCGGTTGCGAAATTGCATTATCTCTTATAGTTTCCGAGATATGGACTATCAATAATTTACACCTTAGGCTCTGCTTCTAACTTGGGCCCAAATTGTAAAATGGTCTTATCTATTGGCGATTTCGTTCCAATTCACATTCCAAGTAATATTCGGCATGCTAATTACATTGCCGGTTGCTAAATTGCATTATCTCTTATAGTTTCCGAGATATGGACTATCGATAATTTACACATTAGGCTCTGCTTCTAACTTGGGCCCAAATTGTAAAATGGTCTTATCTATTGGCGATTTCGTTCCAATTCACATTCCAAGTAATATTCGGCATGCTAATTACATTGCCGGTTGCCAAATTGCATTATACCTTATAGTTTCCGAGATATGGACTATCAATAATTTACACCTTAGGCTCTGCTTCTAACTTGGGCCCAAATTGTAAAATGGTCTTATCTATTGGCGATTTCGTTCCAATCCACATTCCAAGTAATATTCGGCATGCTAATTACATTGCCGGTTGCTAAATTGCATTATCTCTTATAGTTTCCGAGATATGGACTATCGATAATTTACACATTAGGCTCTGCTTCTAACTTGGGCCCAAATTGTAAATTGGTCTTATCTATTGGCGATTTCGTTCCAATTCACATTCCAAGTAATATTCGGCATGCTAATTACATTGCCGGTTGCCAAATTGCATTATACCTTATAGTTTCCGAGATATGGACTATCGATAATTTACACCTTAGGCTCTGCTTCTAACTTGGGCCCAAATTGTAAAATGGTCTTATCTATTGGCGATTTCGTTCCAATTTACATTCCAAGTAATATTCGGCATGCTAATTACATTGCCGGTTGCCAAATTGAATTATCTCTTATAGTTTCCGAGATATGGACTATCGATAATTTACACCTTAGGCTCTGCTTCTAACTTGGGCCCAAATTGTAAAATGGACTTACCTATTGGCGATTTCGTTCCAATTCACATTCCAAGTAATATTCGGCATGCTAATTACATTGCCGGTTGCCAAATTGAATTATCTCTTATAGTTTCCGAGATATGGACTATCGATAATTTACACCTTAGGCTCTGCTTCTAACTTGGGCCCAAATTGTAAAATGGACTTACCTATTGGCGATTTCGTTCCAATTCACATTCCAAGTAATATTCGGCATGCTAATTACATTGCCGGTTGCCAAATTGAATTATCTCTTATAGTTTCCGAGATATGGACTATCGATAATTTACACCTTAGGCTCTGCTTCTAACTTGGGCCCAAATTGTAAAATGGACTTACCTATTGGCGATTTCGTTCCAATTCACATTCCAAGTAATATTCGGCATGCTAATTACATTGCCGGTTGCCAAATTGAATTATCTCTTATAGTTTCCGAGATATGGACTATCGATAATTTACACCTTAGGCTCTGCTTCTAACTTGGGCCCAAATTGTAAAATGGACTTACCTATTGGCGATTTCGTTCCAATTCACATTCCAAGTGATATTCGGCATGTTAATTACATTGCCGGTTGCGAAATTTCATTATCTCTTATAGTTTCCGAGATATGGACTATCAATAATTTACACCTTAGGCTCTGCTTCTAACTTGGGCCCAAATTGTAAAATGGTCTTATCTATTGGCGATTTCGTTCCAATTCACATTCCAAGTAATATTCGGCATGCTAATTACATTGCCGGTTGCCAAATTGCATTATCTCTTATAGTTTCCGAGATATGGACTATCGGTAATTTACACCTTAGGCTCTGCTTCTAACTTGGGCCCAAATTGTAAAATGGTCTTATTTATTGGCGATTTCGTTCCAATTCACATTCCAAGTAATATTCGGCATGCTAATTACATTGCCGGTTGCCAAATTGCATTATCTCTTATAGTTTCCGAGATATGGACTATCGATAATTTACACCTTAGGCTCTGCTTCTAACTTGGGCCCAAATTGTAAAATGGTCTTATCTATTGGCGATTTCGTTCCAATTCACATTCCAAGTAATATTCGGCATGCTAATTACATTGCCGGTTGCCAAATTGAATTATCTCTTATAGTTTCCGAGATATGGACTATCGATAATTTACACCTTAGGCTCTGCTTCTAACTTGGGCCCAAATTGTAAAATGGACTTACCTATTGGCGATTTCGTTCCAATTCACATTTCAAGTAATATTTGGCATGCTAATTACATTGCCGGTTGCCAAATTGCATTATCTCTTATAGTTTCCGAGATATGGCCTATCGATAATTTACACCTTAGGCTCTGCTTCTAACTTGGGCCCAAATTGTAAAATGGTCTTATCTATTGGCGATTTCGTTCCAATTCACATTCCAAGTAATATTCGGCATGCTAATTACATTGCCGGTTGCCAAATTGCATTATACCTTATAGTTTCCGAGATATGGACTATCGATAATTTACACCTTAGGCTCTGCTTCTAACTTGGGCCCAAATTGTAAAATGGTCTTATCTATTGGCGATTTCGTCCCAATTCACAATCCAAGTGATATTCGGCATGCTAATTACATTGCCGGTTGCGAAATTGCATTATCTCTTATAGTTTCCGAGATATGGACTATCAATAATTTACACCTTAGGCTCTGCTTCTAACTTGGGCCCAAATTGTAAAATGGTCTTATCTATTGGCGATTTCGTTCCAATTCACATTCCAAGTAATATTCGGCATGCTAATTACATTGCCGGTTGCTAAATTGCATTATCTCTTATAGTTTCCGAGATATGGACTATCGATAATTTACACATTAGGCTCTGCTTCTAACTTGGGCCCAAATTGTAAAATTGTCTTATCTATTGGCGATTTCGTTCCAATTCACATTCCAAGTAATATTCGGCATGCTAATTACATTGCCGGTTGCCAAATTGCATTATACCTTATAGTTTCCGAGATATGGACTATCGATAATTTACACCTTAGGCTCTGCTTCTAACTTGGGCCCAAATTGTAAAATGGTCTTATCTATTGGCGATTTCGTTCCAATTCACATTCCAAGTAATATTCGGCATGCTAATTACATTGCCGGTTGCCAAATTGCATTATCTCTTATAGTTTCCGAGATATGGACTATCGATAATTTACACCTTAGGCTCTGCTTCTAACTTGGGCCCAAATTGTAAAATGGTCTTATCTATTGGCGATTTCGTTCCAATTCACATTCCAAGTAATATTCGGCATGCTAATTACATTGCCGGTTGCCAAATTGCATTATCTCTTATAGTTTCCGAGATATGGACTATCGATAATTTACACCTTAGGCTCTGCTTCTAACTTGGGCCCAAATTGTAAAATGGTCTTATCTATTGGCGATTTCGTTCCAATTCACACTCCTAGTAATATTCGGCATGCTAATTATATTGCCGGTTGCGAAATTGCATTATCTCTTATAGTTTCCGAGATATGGACTATCAATAATTTACACCTTAGGCTCTGCTTCTAACTTGGGCCCAAATTGTAAAATGGTCTTATCTATTGGCGATTTCGTTCCAATTCACATTCCAAGTAATATTCGGCATGCTAATTACATTGCCGGTTGCCAAATTGCATTATCTCTTATAGTTTCCGAGATATGGACTATCGATAATTTACACCTTAGGCTCTGCTTCTAACTTGGGCCCAAATTGTAAAATGGTCTTATCTATTGGCGATTTCGTTCCAATTCACATTCCAAGTGATATTCGGCATGCTAATTACATTGCCGGTTGCGAAATTGCATTATCTCTTATAGTTTCCGAGATATGGACTATCAATAATTTACACCTTAGGCTCTGCTTCTAACTTGGGCCCAAATTGTAAAATGGTCTTATCTATTGGCGATTTCGTTCCAATTCACATTCCAAGTAATATTCGGCATGCTAATTACATTGCCGGTTGCTAAATTGCATTATCTCTTATAGTTTCCGAGATATGGACTATCGATAATTTACACATTAGGCTCTGCTTCTAACTTGGGCCCAAATTGTAAAATGGTCTTATCTATTGGCGATTTCGTTCCAATTCACATTCCAAGTAATATTCGGCATGCTAATTACATTGCCGGTTGCCAAATTGCATTATACCTTATAGTTTCCGAGATATGGACTATCGATAATTTACACCTTAGGCTCTGCTTCTAACTTGGGCCCAAATTGTAAAATGGTCTTATCTATTGGCGATTTCGTTCCAATTCACATTCCAAGTAATATTCGGCATGCTAATTACATTGCCGGTTGCCAAATTGCATTATACCTTATAGTTTCCGAGATATGGACTATCGATAATTTACACCTTAGGCTCTGCTTCTAACTTGGGCCCAAATTGTAAAATGGTCTTATCTATTGGCTATTTCGTTCCAATTCACATTCCAAGTAATATTCGGCATGCTAATTACATTGCCGGTTGCCAAATTGCATTATCTCTTATAGTTTCCGAGATATGGACTATCGATAATTTACACCTTAGGCTCTGCTTCTAACTTGGGCCCAAATTGTAAAATGGTCTTATCTATTGGCGATTTCGTTCCAATTCACATTCCAAGTAATATTCGGCATGCTAATTACATTGCCGGTTGCCAAATTGCATTATCTCTTATAGTTTCCGAGATATGGACTATCGATAATTTACACCTTAGGCTCTGCTTCTAACTTGGGCCCAAATTGTAAAATGGTCTTATCTATTGGCGATTTCGTTCCAATTCACACTCCTAGTAATATTCGGCATGCTAATTATATTGCCGGTTGCGAAATTGCATTATCTCTTATAGTTTCCGAGATATGGACTATCAATAATTTACACCTTAGGCTCTGCTTCTAACTTGGGCCCAAATTGTAAAATGGTCTTATCTATTGGCGATTTCGTTCCAATTCACATTCCAAGTAATATTCGGCATGCTAATTACATTGCCGGTTGCCAAATTGCATTATCTCTTATAGTTTCCGAGATATGGACTATCGATAATTTACACCATAGGCTCTGCTTCTAACTTGGGCCCAAATTGTAAAATGGCCTTATCTATTGGCGATTTCGTTCCAATTCACATTCCAAGTAATATTCGGCATGCTAATTACATTGCCGGTTGCCAAATTGCATTATCTCTTATAGTTTCCGAGATATGGACTATCGATAATTTAGACCTTAGGCTCTGCTTCTAACTTGGGCCCAAATTGTAAAATGGTCTTATCTATTGGCGATTTCGTTCCAATTCACATTCCAAGTAATATTCGGCATGCTAATTACATTGCCGGTTGCCAAATTGCATTATCTCTTATAGTTTCCGAGATATGGACTATCGATAATTTACACCTTAGGCTCTGCTTCTAACTTGGGCCCAAATTGTAAAATGGTCTTATCTATTGGCGATTTCGTTCCAATTCACATTCCAAGTAAT
Source organism: Rhynchophorus ferrugineus (assembly GCF_030347505.1). Classification (NCBI taxonomy): domain Eukaryota; kingdom Metazoa; phylum Arthropoda; class Insecta; order Coleoptera; family Curculionidae; genus Rhynchophorus; species Rhynchophorus ferrugineus. The sequence continues at coordinate 324,768 of NW_027472625.1, forward strand.
ATTCGGCATGCTAATTACATTGCCGGTTGCCAAATTGAATTATCTCTTATAGTTTCCGAGATATGGACTATCGATAATTTACACCTTAGGCTCTGCTTCTAACTTGGGCCCAAATTGTAAAATGGTCTTACCTATTGGCGATTTCGTTCCAATTCACATTCCAAGTAATATTCGGCATGCTAATTACATTGCCGGTTGCCAAATTGCATTATCTCTTACAGTTTCCGAGATATGGACTATCGATAATTTACACCTTAGGCTCTGCTTCTAACTTCGGCCCAAATTGTAAAATGGTCTTATCTATTGGCGATTTCGTTCCAATTCACATTCCAAGTAATATTCGGCATGCTAATTACATTGCCGGTTGCCAAATTGCATTATCTCTTATAGTTTCCGAGATATGGACTATCGATAATTTACACCTTAGGTTCTGCTTCTAACTTGGGCCCAAATTGTAAAATGGTCTTATCTATTGGCGATTTCGTCCCAATTCACATTCCAAGTGATATTCGGCATGCTAATTACATTGCCGGTTGCGAAATTGCATTATCTCTTATAGTTTCCGAGATATGGACTATCAATAATTTACACCTTAGGCTCTGCTTCTAACTTGGGCCCAAATTGTAAAATGATCTTATCTATTGGCGATTTCGTTCCAATTCACATTCCAAGTAATATTCGGCATGCTAATTACATTGCCGGTTGCCAAATTGCATTATCTCTTATAGTTTCCGAGATATGGACTATCGATAATTTACACCTTAGGCTCTGCTTCTAACTTGGGCCCAAATTGTAAAATGGTCTTATCTATTGGCGATTTAGTTGCAATTCACATTCCAAGTAATATTCGGCATGCTAATTACATTGCCGGTTGCCAAATTGCATTATCTCTTATAGTTTCCGAGATATGGACTATCGATAATTTACACCTTAGGCTCTGCTTCTAACTTGGGCCCAAATTGTAAAATGGTCTTATCTATTGGCGATTTCGTTCCAATTCACATTCCAAGTAATATTCGGCATGCTAATTACATTGCCGGTTGCCAAATTGCATTATCTCTTATAGTTTCCGAGATATGGACTATCGATAATTTACACCTTAGGCTCTGCTTCTAACTTGGGCCCAAATTGTAAAATGGTCTTATCTATTGGCGATTTCGTTCCAATTCACATTCCAAGTAATATTCGGCATGCTAATTACATTGCCGGTTGCCAAATTGCATTATCTCTTATAGTTTCCGAGATATGGACTATCGATAATTTACACCTTAGGCTCTGCTTCTAACTTGGGCCCAAATTGTAAAATGGTCTTATCTATTGGCTATTTCGTTCCAATTCACATTCCAAGTAATATTCGGCATGCTAATTACATTGCCGGTTGCCAAATTGCATTATCTCTTATAGTTTCCGAGATAAGGACTATCGATAATTTACACCTTAGGCTCTGCTTCTAACTTGGGCCCAAATTGTAAAATGGTCTTATCTATTGGCGATTTCGTTCCAATTCAAATTCCAAGTAATATTCGGCATGCTAATTACATTGCCGGTTGCCAAATTGCATTATCTCTTATAGTTTCCGAGATATGGACTATCGATAATTTACACCTTAAGCTCTGCTTCTAACTTGGGCCCAAATTGTAAAATGGTCTTATCTATTGGCGATTTCGTTCCAATTCACATTCCAAGTAATATTCGGCATGCTAATTACATTGCCGGTTGCCAAATTGCATTATCTCTTATAGTTTCCGAGATATGGACTATCGATAATTTACACCTTAGGCTCTGCTTCTAACTTGGGCCCAAATTGTAAAATGGTCTTATCTATTGGCGATTTCGTTCCAATTCACATTCCAAGTAATATTCGGCATGCTAATTACATTGCCGGTTGCCAAATTGCATTATCTCTTATAGTTTCCGAGATATGGACTATCGATAATTTACACCTTAGGCTCTGCTTCTAACTTGGGCCCAAATTGTAAAATGGTCTTATCTATTGGCGATTTCGTTCCAATTCACATTCCAAGTAATATTCGGCATGCTAATTACATTGCCGGTTGCCAAATTGCATTATCTCTTATAGTTTCCGAGATATGGACTATCGATAATTTACACCTTAGGCTCTGCTTCTAACTTGGGCCCAAATTGTAAAATGGTCTTATCTATTGGCGATTTCGTTCCAATTCACACTCCTAGTAATTTTCGGCATGCTAATTATATTGCCGGTTGCGAAATTGCATTATCTCTTATAGTTTCCGAGATATGGACTATCAATAATTTACACCTTAGGCTCTGCTTCTAACTTGGGCCCAAATTGTAAAATGGTCTTATCTATTGGCGATTTCGTTCCAATTCACATTCCAAGTAATATTCGGCATGCTAATTACATTGCCGGTTGCCAAATTGCATTATCTCTTATAGTTTCCGAGATATGGACTATCGATAATTTACACCTTAGGTTCTGCTTCTAACTTGGGCCCAAATTGTAAAATGGCCTTATCTATTGGCGATTTCGTCCCAATTCACATTCCAAGTGATATTCGGCATGCCAATTACATTGCCGGTTGCGAAATTGCATTATCTCTTATAGTTTCCGAGATATGGACTATCAATAATTTACACCTTAGGCTCTGCTTCTAACTTGGGCCCAAATTGTAAAATGATCTTATCTATTGGCGATTTCGTTCCAATTCACATTCCAAGTAATATTCGGCATGCTAATTACATTGCCGGTTGCCAAATTGCATTATCTCTTATAGTTTCCGAGATATGGACTATCGATAATTTACACCTTAGGCTCTGCTTCTAACTTGGGCCCAAATTGTAAAATGGTCTTATCTATTGGCGATTTAGTTGCAATTCACATTCCAAGTAATATTCGGCATGCTAATTACATTGCCGGTTGCCAAATTGCATTATCTCTTATAGTTTCCGAGATATGGACTATCGATAATTTACACCTTAGGCTCTGCTTCTAACTTGGGCCCAAATTGTAAAATGGTCTTATCTATTGGCGATTTCGTTCCAATTCACATTCCAAGTAATATTCGGCATGCTAATTACATTGCCGGTTGCCAAATTGCATTATCTCTTATAGTTTCCGAGATATGGACTATCGATAATTTACACCTTAGGCTCTGCTTCTAACTTGGGCCCAAATTGTAAAATGGTCTTATCTATTGGCGATTTCGTTCCAATTCACATTCCAAGTAATATTCGGCATGCTAATTACATTGCCGGTTGCCAAATTGCATTATCTCTTATAGTTTCCGAGATATGGACTATCGATAATTTACACCTTAGGCTCTGCTTCTAACTTGGGCCCAAATTGTAAAATGGTCTTATCTATTGGCTATTTCGTTCCAATTCACATTCCAAGTAATATTCGGCATGCTAATTACATTGCCGGTTGCCAAATTGCATTATCTCTTATAGTTTCCGAGATAAGGACTATCGATAATTTACACCTTAGGCTCTGCTTCTAACTTGGGCCCAAATTATAAAATGGTCTTATCTATTGGCGATTTCGTTCCAATTCACACTCCAAGTAATATTCGGCATGCTAATTACATTGCCGGTTGCGAAATTGCATTATCTCTTATAGTTTCCGAGATATGGACTATCGATAATTTACACCTTAGGCTCTGCTTCTAACTTAGGCCCAAATTGTAAAATGGTCTTATCTATTGGCGATTTCGTTCCAATTCACATTCCAAGTAATATTCGGCATGCTAATTACATTGCCGGTTGCCAAATTGCATTATCTCTTATAGTTTCCGAGATATGGACTATCGATAATTTACACCTTAGGCTCTGCTTCTAACTTGGGCCCAAATTGTAAAATGGTCTTATCTATTGGCGATTTCGTTCCAATTCACATTCCAAGTGATATTCGGCATGCTAATTACATTGCCGGTTGCGAAATTGCATTATCTCTTATAGTTTCCGAGATATGGACTATCAATAATTTACACCTTAGGCTCTGCTTCTAACTTGGGCCCAAATTGTAAAATGGTCTTATCTATTGGCGATTTCGTTCCAATTCACATTCCAAGTAATATTCGGCATGCTAATTACATTGCCGGTTGCTAAATTGCATTATCTCTTATAGTTTCCGAGATATGGACTATCGATAATTTACACATTAGGCTCTGCTTCTAACTTGGGCCCAAATTGTAAAATGGTCTTATCTATTGGCGATTTCGTTCCAATTCATATTTCAAGTAATATTCGGCATGCTAATTACATTGCCGGTTGCCAAATTGCATTATACCTTATAGTTTCCGAGAATTGGACTATCGATAATTTACACCTTAGGCTCTGCTTCTAACTTGGGCCCAAATTGTAAAATGGTCTTATCTATTGGCGATTTCGTTCCAATTCACATTCCAAGTAATATTCGGCATGCTAATTACATTGCCGGTTGCCAAATTGCATTATACCTTATAGTTTCCGAGATATGGACTATCGATAATTTACACCTTAGGCTCTGCTTCTAACTTGGGCCCAAATTGTAAAATGGTCTTATCTATTGGCGATTTCGTTCCAATTCACATTCCAAGTAATATTCGGCATGCTAATTACATTGCCGGTTGCCAAATTGCATTATCTCTTATAGTTTCCGAGATATGGACTATCGATAATTTACACCTTAGGCTCTGCTTCTAACTTTGGCCCAAATTGTAAAATGGTCTTATCTATTGGCGATTTCGTTCCAATTCACATTCCAAGTAATATTCGGCATGCTAATTACATTGCCGGTTGCCAAATTGCATTATCTCTTATAGTTTCCGAGATATGGACTATCGATAATTTACACCTTAGGCTCTGCTTCTAACTTGGGCCCAAATTGTAAAATGGTCTTATCTATTGGCGATTTCGTTCCAATTCACATTCCAAGTAATATTCGGCATGCTAATTACATTGCCGGTTGCCAAATTGCATTATCTCTTATAGTTTCCGAGATATGGACTATCGATAATTTACACCTTAGGCTCTGCTTCTAACTTGGGCCCAAATTGTAAAATGGTCTTATCTATTGGCGATTTCGTCCCAATTCACATTCCAAGTGATATTCGGCATGCTAATTACATTGCCGGTTGCGAAATTGCATTATCTCTTATAGTTTCCGAGATATGGACTATCAATAATTTACACCTTAGGCTCTGCTTCTAACTTGGGCCCAAATTGTAAAATGGTCTTATCTATTGGCGATTTCGTTCCAATTCACATTCCAAGTAATATTCGGCATGCTAATTACATTGCCGGTTGCTAAATTGCATTATCTCTTATAGTTTCCGAGATATGGACTATCGATAATTTACACATTAGGCTCTGCTTCTAACTTGGGCCCAAATTGTAAAATGGTCTTATCTATTGGCGATTTCGTTCCAATTCACATTCCAAGTAATATTCGGCATGCTAATTACATTGCCGGTTGCCAAATTGCATTATACCTTATAGTTTCCGAGATATGGACTATCAATAATTTACACCTTAGGCTCTGCTTCTAACTTGGGCCCAAATTGTAAAATGGTCTTATCTATTGGCGATTTCGTTCCAATTCACATTCCAAGTAATATTCGGCATGCTAATTACATTGCCGGTTGCTAAATTGCATTATCTCTTATAGTTTCCGAGATATGGACTATCGATAATTTACACATTAGGCTCTGCTTCTAACTTGGGCCCAAATTGTAAAATGGTCTTATCTATTGGCGATTTCGTTCCAATTCACATTCCAAGTAATATTCGGCATGCTAATTACATTGCCGTTTGCCAAATTGCATTATACCTTATAGTTTCCGAGATATGGACTATCGATAATTTACACCTTAGGCTCTGCTTCTAACTTGGGCCCAAATTGTAAAATGGTCTTATCTATTGGCGATTTCGTTCCAATTCACATTCCAAGTAATATTCGGCATGCTAATTACATTGCCGGTTGCCAAATTGAATTATCTCTTATAGTTTCCGAGATATGGACTATCGATAATTTACACCTTAGGCTCTGCTTCTAACTTGGGCCCAAATTGTAAAATGGACTTACCTATTGGCGATTTCGTTCCAATTCACATTCCAAGTAATATTCGGCATGCTAATTACATTGCCGGTTGCCAATTTGCATTATACCTTATAGTTTCCGAGATATGGACTATCAATAATTTACACCTTAGGCTCTGCTTCTAACTTGGGCCCAAATTGTAAAATGGTCTTATCTATTGGCGATTTCGTTCCAATTCACATTCCAAGTAATATTCGGCATGCTAATTACATTGCCGGTTGCCAAATTGCATTATCTCTTATAGTTTCCGAGATATGGACTATCGATAATTTACACCTTAGGCTCTGCTTCTAACTTGGGCCCAAATTGTAAAATGATCTTATCTATTGGCGATTTCGTCCCAATTCACATTCCAAGTGATATTCGGCATGCTAATTACATTGCCGGTTGCGAAATTGCATTATCTCTTATAGTTTCCGAGATATGGACTATCAATAATTTACACCTTAGGCTCTGCTTCTAACTTGGGCCCAAATTGTAAAATGGTCTTATCTATTGGCGATTTCGTTCCAATTCACATTCCAAGTAATATTCGGCATGCTAATTACATTGCCGGTTGCTAAATTGCATTATCTCTTATAGTTTCCGAGATATGGACTATCGATAATTTACACATTAGGCTCTGCTTCTAACTTGGGCCCAAATTGTAAAATGGTCTTATCTATTGGCGATTTCGTTCCAATTCACATTCCAAGTAATATTCGGCATGCTAATTACATTGCCGGTTGCCAAATTGCATTATACCTTATAGTTTCCGAGATATGGACTATCAATAATTTACACCTTAGGCTCTGCTTCTAACTTGGGCCCAAATTGTAAAATGGTCTTATCTATTGGCGATTTCGTTCCAATTCACATTCCAAGTAATATTCGGCATGCTAATTACATTGCCGGTTGCTAAATTGCATTATCTCTTATAGTTTCCGAGATATGGACTATCGATAATTTACACATTAGGCTCTGCTTCTAACTTGGGCCCAAATTGTAAAATGGTCTTATCTATTGGCGATTTCGTTCCAATTCACATTCCAAGTAATATTCGGCATGCTAATTACATTGCCGGTTGCCAAATTGCATTATACCTTATAGTTTCCGAGATATGGACTATCGATAATTTACACCTTAGGCTCTGCTTCTAACTTGGGCCCAAATTGTAAAATGGTCTTATCTATTGGCGATTTCGTTCCAATTCACATTCCAAGTAATATTCGGCATGCTAATTACATTGCCGGTTGCCAAATTGAATTATCTCTTATAGTTTCCGAGATATGGACTATCGATAATTTACACCTTAGGCTCTGCTTCTAACTTGGGCCCAAATTGTAAAATGGACTTACCTATTGGCGATTTCGTTCCAATTCACATTCCAAGTAATATTCGGCATGCTAATTACATTGCCGGTTGCCAAATTGCATTATCTCTTATAGTTTCCGAGATATGGCCTATCGATAATTTACACCTTAGGCTCTGCTTCTAACTTGGGCCCAAATTGTAAAATGGTCTTATCTATTGGCGATTTCGTTCCAATTCACATTCCAAGTAATATTCGGCATGCTAATTACATTGCCGGTTGCCAAATTGCATTATCTCTTATAGTTTCCGAGATATGGACTATCGATAATTTACACCTTAGGCTCTGCTTCTAACTTGGGCCCAAATTGTAAAATGGTCTTATCTATTGGCGATTTCGTCCCAATTCACAATCCAAGTGATATTCGGCATGCTAATTACATTGCCGGTTGCGAAATTGCATTATCTCTTATAGTTTCCGAGATATGGACTATCAATAATTTACACCTTAGGCTCTGCTTCTAACTTGGGCCCAAATTGTAAAATGGTCTTATCTATTGGCGATTTCGTTCCAATTCACATTCCAAGTAATATTCGGCATGCTAATTACATTGCCGGTTGCTAAATTGCATTATCTCTTATAGTTTCCGAGATATGGACTATCGATAATTTACACATTAGGCTCTGCTTCTAACTTGGGCCCAAATTGTAAAATGGTCTTATCTATTGGCGATTTCGTTCCAATTCACATTCCAAGTAATATTCGGCATGCTAATTACATTGCCGGTTGCCAAATTGCATTATACCTTATAGTTTCCGAGATATGGACTATCGATAATTTACACCTTAGGCTCTGCTTCTAACTTGGGCCCAAATTGTAAAATGGTCTTATCTATTGGCGATTTCGTTCCAATTCACATTCCAAGTAATATTCGGCATGCTAATTACATTGCCGGTTGCCAAATTGCATTATCTCTTATAGTTTCCGAGATATGGACTATCGATAATTTACACCTTAGGCTCTGCTTCTAACTTGGGCCCAAATTGTAAAATGGTCTTATCTATTGGCGATTTCGTTCCAATTCACATTCCAAGTAATATTCGGCATGCTAATTACATTGCCGGTTGCCAAATTGCATTATCTCTTATAGTTTCCGAGATATGGACTATCGATAATTTACACCTTAGGCTCTGCTTCTAACTTGGGCCCAAATTGTAAAATGGTCTTATCTATTGGCGATTTCGTTCCAATTCACACTCCTAGTAATATTCGGCATGCTAATTATATTGCCGGTTGCGAAATTGCATTATCTCTTATAGTTTCCGAGATATGGACTATCAATAATTTACACCTTAGGCTCTGCTTCTAACTTGGGCCCAAATTGTAAAATGGTCTTATCTATTGGCGATTTCGTTCCAATTCACATTCCAAGTAATATTCGGCATGCTAATTACATTGCCGGTTGCCAAATTGCATTATCTCTTATAGTTTCCGAGATATGGACTATCGATAATTTACACCTTAGGCTCTGCTTCTAACTTGGGCCCAAATTGTAAAATGGTCTTATCTATTGGCGATTTCGTTCCAATTCACATTCCAAGTGATATTCGGCATGCTAATTACATTGCCGGTTGCGAAATTGCATTATCTCTTATAGTTTCCGAGATATGGACTATCAATAATTTACACCTTAGGCTCTGCTTCTAACTTGGGCCCAAATTGTAAAATGGTCTTATCTATTGGCGATTTCGTTCCAATTCACATTCCAAGTAATATTCGGCATGCTAATTACATTGCCGGTTGCTAAATTGCATTATCTCTTATAGTTTCCGAGATATGGACTATCGATAATTTACACATTAGGCTCTGCTTCTAACTTGGGCCCAAATTGTAAAATGGTCTTATCTATTGGCGATTTCGTTCCAATTCACATTCCAAGTAATATTCGGCATGCTAATTACATTGCCGGTTGCCAAATTGCATTATACCTTATAGTTTCCGAGATATGGACTATCGATAATTTACACCTTAGGCTCTGCTTCTAACTTGGGCCCAAATTGTAAAATGGTCTTATCTATTGGCGATTTCGTTCCAATTCACATTCCAAGTAATATTCGGCATGCTAATTACATTGCCGGTTGCCAAATTGCATTATCTCTTATAGTTTCCGAGATATGGACTATCGATAATTTACACCTTAGGCTCTGCTTCTAACTTGGGCCCAAATTGTAAAATGGTCTTATCTATTGGCGATTTCGTTCCAATTCACATTCCAAGTAATATTCGGCATGCTAATTACATTGCCGGTTGCCAAATTGCATTATCTCTTATAGTTTCCGAGATATGGACTATCGATAATTTACACCTTAGGCTCTGCTTCTAACTTGGGCCCAAATTGTAAAATGGTCTTATCTATTGGCGATTTCGTTCCAATTCACACTCCTAGTAATATTCGGCATGCTAATTATATTGCCGGTTGCGAAATTGCATTATCTCTTATAGTTTCCGAGATATGGACTATCAATAATTTACACCTTAGGCTCTGCTTCTAATTTGGGCCCAAATTGTAAAATGGTCTTATCTATTGGCGATTTCGTTCCAATTCACATTCCAAGTAATATTCGGCATGCTAATTACATTGCCGGTTGCCAAATTGCATTATCTCTTATAGTTTCCGAGATATGGACTATCGATAATTTACACCATAGGCTCTGCTTCTAACTTGGGCCCAAATTGTAAAATGGCCTTATCTATTGGCGATTTCGTTCCAATTCACATTCCAAGTAATATTCGGCATGCTAATTACATTGCCGGTTGCCAAATTGCATTATCTCTTATAGTTTCCGAGATATGGACTATCGATAATTTACACCTTAGGCTCTGCTTCTAACTTGGGCCCAAATTGTAAAATGGTCTTATCTATTGGCGATTTCGTTCCAATTCACATTCCAAGTAATATTCGGCATGCTAATTACATTGCCGGTTGCCAAATTGCATTATCTCTTATAGTTTCCGAGATATGGACTATCGATAATTTACACCTTAGGCTCTGCTTCTAACTTGGGCCCAAATTGTAAAATGGTCTTATCTATTGGCGATTTCGTTCCAATTCACATTCCAAGTAATATTCGGCATGCTAATTACATTGCCGGTTGCCAAATTGAATTATCTCTTATAGTTTCCGAGATATGGACTATCGATAATTTACACCTTAGGCTCTGCTTCTAACTTGGGCCCAAATTGTAAAATGGTCTTACCTATTGGCGATTTCGTTCCAATTCACATTCCAAGTAATATTCGGCATGCTAATTACATTGCCGGTTGCCAAATTGCATTATCTCTTATAGTTTCCGAGATATGGACTATCGATAATTTACACCTTAGGCTCTGCTTCTAACTTCGGCCCAAATTGTAAAATGGTCTTATCTATTGGCGATTTCGTTCCAATTCACATTCCAAGTAATATTCGGCATGCTAATTACATTGCCGGTTGCCAAATTGCATTATCTCTTATAGTTTCCGAGATATGGACTATCGATAATTTACACCTTAGGTTCTGCTTCTAACTTGGGCCCAAATTGTAAAATGGTCTTATCTATTGGCGATTTCGTCCCAATTCACATTCCAAGTGATATTCGGCATGCTAATTACATTGCCGGTTGCGAAATTGCATTATCTCTTATAGTTTCCGAGATATGGACTATCAATAATTTACACCTTAGGCTCTGCTTCTAACTTGGGCCCAAATTGTAAAATGATCTTATCTATTGGCGATTTCGTTCCAATTCACATTCCAAGTAATATTCGGCATGCTAATTACATTGCCGGTTGCCAAATTGCATTATCTCTTATAGTTTCCGAGATATGGACTATCGATAATTTACACCTTAGGCTCTGCTTCTAACTTGGGCCCAAATTGTAAAATGGTCTTATCTATTGGCGATTTAGTTGCAATTCACATTCCAAGTAATATTCGGCATGCTAATTACATTGCCGGTTGCCAAATTGCATTATCTCTTATAGTTTCCGAGATATGGACTATCGATAATTTACACCTTAGGCTCTGCTTCTAACTTGGGCCCAAATTGTAAAATGGTCTTATCTATTGGCGATTTCGTTCCAATTCACATTCCAAGTAATATTCGGCATGCTAATTACATTGCCGGTTGCCAAATTGCATTATCTCTTATAGTTTCCGAGATATGGACTATCGATAATTTACACCTTAGGCTCTGCTTCTAACTTGGGCCCAAATTGTAAAATGGTCTTATCTATTGGCTATTTCGTTCCAATTCACATTCCAAGTAATATTCGGCATGCTAATTACATTGCCGGTTGCCAAATTGCATTATCTCTTATAGTTTCCGAGATAAGGACTATCGATAATTTACACCTTAGGCTTTGCTTCTAACTTGGGCCCAAATTGTAAAATGGTCTTATCTATTGGCGATTTCGTTCCAATTCACACTCCAAGTAATATTCGGCATGCTAATTACATTGCCGGTTGCGAAATTGCATTATCTCTTATAGTTTCCGAGATATGGACTATCGATAATTTACACCTTAGGCTCTGCTTCTAACTTGGGCCCAAATTGTAAAATGGTCTTATCTATTGGCGATTTCGTTCCAATTCACATTCCAAGTAATATTCGGCATGCTAATTACATTGCCGGTTGCCAAATTGCATTATCTCTTATAGTTTCCGAGATATGGACTATCGATAATTTACACCTTAGGCTCTGCTTCTAACTTGGGCCCAAATTGTAAAATGGTCTTATCTATTGGCGATTTCGTTCCAATTCACATTCCAAGTAATATTCGGCATGCTAATTACATTGCCGGTTGCCAAATTGCATTATCTCTTATAGTTTCCGAGATATGGACTATCGATAATTTACACCTTAGGCTCTGCTTCTAACTTGGGCCCAAATTGTAAAATGGTCTTATCTATTGGCGATTTCGTCCCAATTCACATTCCAAGTGATATTCGGCATGCTAATTACATTGCCGGTTGCGAAATTGCATTATCTCTTATAGTTTCCGAGATATGGACTATCAATAATTTACACCTTAGGCTCTGCTTCTAACTTGGGCCCAAATTGTAAAATGGTCTTATCTATTGGCGATTTCGTTCCAATTCACATTCCAAGTAATATTCGGTATGCTAATTACATTGCCGGTTGCCAAATTGCATTATCTCTTATAGTTTCCGAGATATGGACTATCGATAATTTACACCTTAGGCTCTGCTTCTAACTTGGGCCCAAATTGTAAAATGGTCTTATCTATTGGCGATTTCGTTCCAATTCACATTCCAAATAATATTCGGCATGCTAATTACATTGCCGGTTGCCAAATTGCATTATCTCTTATAGTTTCCGAGATATGGACTATCGATAATTTACACCTTAGGCTCTGCTTCTAACTTGGGCCCAAATTGTAAAATGGTCTTATCTATTGGCGATTTCGTTCCAATTCACATTCCAAGTAATATTCGGCATGCTAATTACATTGCCGGTTGCCAAATTGCATTATCTCTTATAGTTTCCGAGATATGGACTATCGATAATTTACACCATAGGCTCTGCTTCTAACTTGGGCCCAAATTGTAAAATGGTCTTATCCATTGGCGATTTCGTTCCAATTCACATTCCAAGTAATATTCGGCATGCTAATTACATTGCCGGTTGCCAAATTGCATTATCTCTTATAGTTTCCGAGATATGGACTATCGATAATTTACACCTTAGGCTCTGCTTCTAACTTGGGCCCAAATTGTATAATGGTCTTATCTATTGGTGATTTCGTTCCAATTCACATTCCAAGTAATATTCGGCATGCTAATTACATTGCCGGTTGCCAAATTGAATTATCTCTTATAGTTTCCGAGATATGGACTATCGATAATTTACACCTTAGGCTCTGCTTCTAACTTGGGATCAAATTGTAAAATGGTCTTATCTATTGGCGATTTCGTTCCAATTCACATTCCAAGTAATATTGGGCATGCTAATTACATTGCCGGTTGCCAAATTGCATTATCTCTTATAGTTTCCGAGATATGGACTATCGATAATTTACACCATAGGCTCTGCTTCTAACTTGTGCCCAAATTGTAAAATGGTCTTATCTATTGGCGATTTCGTTCCAATTCACATTCCAAGTAATATTCGGCATGCTAATTACATTGCCGGTTGCCAAATTGCATTATCTCTTATAGTTTCCGAGATATGGACTATCGATAATTTACACCTTATACTCTGCTTCTAACTTGCTCCGAAATTGTAAAATGGTCTTATCTATTGGCGATTTCGTTCCAATTCACATTCCAAGTAATATTCGGCATGCTAATTACATTGCCGGTTGCCAAATTGCATTATCTCTTATAGTTTCCGAGATATGGACTATCGATAATTTACACCTTAGGCTCTGCTTCTAACTTGGGCCCAAATTGTAAAATGGTCTTACCTATTGGCGATTTCGTTCTAATTCACATTCCAAGTAATATTCGGCATGCTAATTACATTGCCGGTTGCCAAATTGCATTATCTCTTATAGTTTTCGAGATATGGACTATCAATAATTTACACCTTAGGCTCTGCTTCTAACTTGGGTCCAAATTGTAAAATGGTCTTATCTATTGGCGATTTCGTTCCAATTCACATTCCAAGTAATATTCGGCATGCTAATTACATTGCCGGTTGCCAAATTGCATTATCTCTTATAGTTTTCGAGATATGGACTATCAATAATTTACACCTTAGGCTCTGCTTCTAACTTGGGTCCAAATTGTAAAATGGTCTTATCTATTGGCGATTTCGTTCCAATTCACATTCCAAGTAATATTCGGCATGCTAATTACATTGCCGGTTGCCAAATTGCATTATCTCTTATAGTTTCCGAGATATGGACTATCGATAATTTACACCTTAGGCTCTGCTTCTAACTTGGGCCCAAATTGTAAAATGGTCTTCTCTATTGGCGATTTCGTCCCAATTCACATTCCAAGTGATATTCGGCATGCTAATTACATTGCCGGTTGCGAAATTGCATTATCTCTTATAGTTTCCGAGATATGGACTATCAATAATTTACACCTTAGGCTCTGCTTCTAACTTGGGCCCAAATTGTAAAATGGTCTTATCTATTGGCGATTTCGTTCCAATTCACATTCCAAGTAATATTCGGCATGCTAATTACATTGCCGGTTGCCAAATTGCATTATCTCTTATAGTTTCCGAGATATGGACTATCGATAATTTACACATTAGGCTCTGCTTCTAACTTGGGCCCAAATTGTAAAATGGTCTTATCTATTGGCGATTTCGTTCCAATTCACATTCCAAGTAATATTCGGCATGCTAATTACATTGCCGGTTGCCAAATTGCATTATCTCTTATAGTTTCCGAGATATGGACTATCGATAATTTACACCTTAGGCTCTGCTTCTAACTTGGGACCAAATTGTAAAATGGTCTTATCTATTGGCGATTTCGTTCCAATTCACATTCCAAGTAATATTCGGCATGCTAATTACATTGCCGGTTGCCAAATTGCATTATCTCTTATAGTTTCCGAGATATGGACAATCGATAATTTACACCTTAGGCTCTGCTTCTAACTTGGCCCCAAATTGTAAAATGGTCTTATCTATTGGCGATTTCGTTCCAATTCACATTCCAAGTAATATTCGGCATGCTAATTACATTGCCGGTTGCTAAATTGCATTATCTCTTATAGTTTCCGAGATATGGACTATCGATAATTTACACCTTAGGCTCTGCTTCTAACTTGGGCCCAAATTGTAAAATGGTCTTATCTATTGGCGATTTCGTTCCAATTCACACTCCTAGTAATATTCGGCATGCTAATTACATTGCCGGTTGCCAAATTGCATTATCTCTTATAGTTTCCGAGATATGGACTATCGATAATTTACACATTAGGCTCTGCTTCTAACTTGGGCCCAAATTGTAAAATGGTCTTATCTATTGGCGATTTCGTTCCAATTCACATTCCAAGTAATATTCGGCATGCTAATTACATTGCCGGTTGCCAAATTGCATTATCTCTTCTAGTTTCCGAGATATGGACTATCGATAATTTACACCTTAGGCTCTGCTTCTAACTTGGGCCCAAATTGTAAAATGGTCTTATCTATTGGCGATTTCGTTCCAATTCACATTCCAAGTAATATTCGGCATGCTAATTACATTGCCGGTTGCCAAATTGCATTAACTCTTATAGTTTCCGAGATATGGACTATCGATAATTTACACCTTAGGCTCTGCTTCTAACTTGGGCCCAAATTGTAAAATGGTCTTATCTATTGGCGATTTCGTTCCAATTCACATTCCAAGTAATATTCGGCATGCTAATTACATTGCCGGTTGCTAAATTGCATTATCTCTTATAGTTTCCGAGATATGGACTATCGATAATTTACACCTTAGGCTCTGCTTCTAACTTGGGCCCAAATTGTAAAATGGTCTTATCTATTGGCGATTTCGTTCCAATTCACACTCCTAGTAATATTCGGCATGCTAATTACATTGCCGGTTGCGAAATTGCATTATCTCTTATAGTTTCCGAGATATGGACTATCAATAATTTACACCTTAGGCTCTGCTTCTAACTTGGGCCCAAATTGTAAAATGGTCTTATCTATTGGCGATTTCGTTCCAATTCACATTCCAAGTAATATTCGGCATGCTAATTACATTGCCGGTTGCCAAATTGCATTATCTCTTCTAGTTTCCGAGATATGGACTATCGATAATTTACACCTTAGGCTCTGCTTCTAACTTGGGCCCAAATTGTAAAATGGTCTTATCTATTGGCGATTTCGTTCCAATTCACATTCCAAGTAATATTCGGCATGCTAATTACATTGCCGGTTGCCAAATTGCATTAACTCTTATAGTTTCCGAGATATGGACTATCGATAATTTACACCTTAGGCTCTGCTTCTAACTTGGGCCCAAATTGTAAAATGGTCTTATCTATTGGCGATTTCGTTCCAATTCACATTCCAAGTAATATTCGGCATGCTAATTACATTGCCGGTTGCCAAATTGCATTATCTCTTATAGTTTCCGAGATATGGACTATCGATAATTTACACCATAGGCTCTGCTTCTAACTTGGGCCCAAATTGTAAAATGGTCTTATCTATTGGCGATTTCGTTCCAATTCACATTCCAAGTAATATTCGGCATGCTAATTACATTGCCGGTTGCCAAATTGAATTATCTCTTATAGTTTCCGAGATATGGACTATCGATAATTTACACCTTAGGCTCTGCTTCTAACTTGGGCCCAAATTGTAAAATGGTCTTACCTATTGGCGATTTCGTTCCAATTCACATTCCAAGTAATATTCGGCATGCTAATTTCATTGCCGGTTGCCAAATTGCATTATCTCTTATAGTTTCCGAGATATGGACTATCGATAATTTACACCTTAGGCTCTGCTTCTAACTTGGGCCCAAATTGTAAAATGGTCTTATCTATTGGCGATTTCGTTCCAATTCACACTCCAAGTAATATTCGGCATGCTAATTACATTGCCGGTTGCGAAATTGCATTATCTCTTATAGTTTCCGAGATATGGACTATCGATAATTTACACCTTAGGCTCTGCTTCTAACTTGGGCCCAAATTGTAAAATGGTCTTATCTATTGGCGATTTCGTTCCAATTCACACTCCAAGTAATATTCGGCATGCTAATTACATTGCCGGTTGCGAAATTGCATTATCTCTTATAGTTTCCGAGATATGGACTATCGATAATTTACACCTTAGGCTCTGCTTCTAACTTGGGCCCAAATTGTAAAATGGTCTTATCTATTGGCGATTTCGTTCCAATTCACATTCCAAGTAATATTCGGCATGCTAATTACATTGCCGGTTGCCAAATTGCATTATCTCTTATAGTTTCCGAGATATGGACTATCGATAATTTACACCTTAGGCTCTGCTTCTAACTTGGGCCCAAATTGTAAAATGGTCTTATCTATTGGCGATTTCGTTCCAATTCACATTCCAAGTAATATTCGGCATGCTAATTACATTGCCGGTTGCCAAATTGCATTATCTCTTATAGTTTCCGAGATATGGACTATCGAGAATTTACACCTTAGGCTCTGCTTCTAACTTGGGCCCAAATTGTAAAATGGTCTTATCTATTGGCGATTTCGTTCCAATTCACATTCCAAGTAATATTCGGCATGCTAATTACATTGCCGGTTGCCAAATTGCATTATCTCTTATAGTTTCCGAGATATGGACTATCGATAATTTACACCATAGGCTCTGCTTCTAACTTGGGCCCAAATTGTAAAATGGTCTTATCTATTGGCGATTTCGTTTCAATTCACATTCCAAGTAATATTCGGCATGCTAATTACATTGCCGGTTGCCAAATTGCATTATCTCTTATAGTTTCCGAGATATGGACTATCGATAATTTACACCTTAGGCTCTGCTTCTAACTTGGGCCCAAATTGTAAAATGGTCTTACCTATTGGCGATTTCGTTCCAATTCACACTCCAAGTAATATTCGGCATGCTAATTACATTGCCGGTTGCGAAATTGCATTATCTCTTATAGTTTCCGAGATATGGACTATCAATAATTTACACCTTAGGCTCTGCTTCTAACTTGGGCCCAAATTGTAAAATGGTCTTATCTATTGGCGATTTCGTTCCAATTCACATTCCAAGTAATATTCGGCATGCTAATTACATTGCCGGTTGCCAAATTGCATTATCTCTTATAGTTTCCGAGATATGGACTATCGATAATTTACACCTTAGGCTCTGCTTCTAACTTGGGCCCAAATTGTAAAATGGTCTTATCTATTGGCGATTTCGTTCCAATTCACATTCCAAGTAATATTCGGCATGCTAATTACATTGCCGGTTGCCAAATTGCATTATCTCTTATAGTTTCCGAGATATGGACTATCGATAATTTACACCTTAGCCTCTGCTTCTAACTTGGGCCCAAATTGTAAAATGGTCTTATCTATTGGCGTTTTCGTTCCAATTCACATTCCAAGTAATATTCGGCATGCTAATTACATTGCCGGTTGCCAAATTGCATTATCTCTTATAGTTTCCGAGATATGGACTATCGATAATTTACACCTTAGGCTCTGCTTCTAACTTGGGCCCAAATTGTAAAATGGTCTTCTCTATTGGCGATTTCGTTCCAATTCACATTCCAAGTAATATTCGGCATGCTAATTACATTGCCGGTTGCCAAATTGCATTATCTCTTATAGTTTCCGAGATATGGACTATCGATAATTTACACCTTAGGCTCTGCTTCTAACTTGGGCCCAAATTGTAAAATGGTCTTATCTATTGGCGATTTCGTTCCAATTCACATTCCAAGTAATATTCGGCATGCTAATTACATTGCCGGTTGCCAAATTGCATTATCTCTTATAGTTTCCGAGATATGGGCTATCGATAATTTACACCTTAGGCTGTGCTTCTAATTTGGGCCCAAATTTTAAAATGGTCTTACCTATTGGCGATTTCGTTCCAATTCACATTCCAAGTAATATTCGGCATGCTAATTACATTGCCGGTTGCCAAATTGCATTATCTCTTATAGTTTCCGAGATATGGACTATCGATAATTTACACCTTAGGCTCTGCTTCTAACTTGGGCCCAAATTGTAAAATGGTCTTATCTATTGGCGATTTCGTTCCAATTCACATTCCAAGTAATATTCGGCATGCTAATTACATTGCCGGTTGCCAAATTGCATTATCTCTTATAGTTTCCGAGATATGGACTATCGATAATTTACATCTTAGGCTCTGCTTCTAACTTGGGCCCAAATTGTAAAATCGTCTTATCTATTGGCGATTTCGTTCCAATTCACATTCCAAGTAATATTCGGCATGCTAATTACATTGCCGGTTGCCAAATTGCATTATCTCTTATAGTTTCCGAGATATGGTCTATCGATAATTTACACCTTAGGCTCTGCTTCTAACTTGGGCCCAAATTGTAAAATGGTCTTATCTATTGGCGATTTCGTTCCAATTCACATTCCAAGTAATATCCGGCATGCTAATTACATTGCCGGTTACCAAATTGAATTATCTCTTATAGTTTCCGAGATATGGACTATCGATAATTTACACCTTAGGCTCTGCTTCTAACTTGGGCCCAAATTGTAAAATGGTCTTATCTATTGGCGATTTCGTTCCAATTCACATTCCAAGTTATATTCGGCATGCTAATTACATTGCCGGTTGCCAAATTGCATTATCTCTTATAGTTTCCGAGATATGGACTATCGATAATTTACACCTTAGGCTCTGCTTCTAACTTGGGCCCTAATTGTAAAATGGTCTTATCTATTGGCGATTTCGTCCCAATTCACATTCCAAGTGATATTCGGCATGCTAATTACATTGCCGGTTGCGAAATTGCATTATCTCTTATAGTTTCCGAGATATGGACTATCAATAATTTACACCTTAGGGTCTGCTTCTAACTTGGGCCCAAATTGTAAAATGGTCTTATCTATTGGCGATTTCGTTCCAATTCACGTTCCAAGTAATATTCGGCATGCTAATTACATTGCCGGTTGCCAAATTGCATTATCTCTTATAGTTTCCGAGATATGGACTATCGATAATTTACACCTTAGGCTCTGCTTCTAACTTGGGCCCAAATTGTAAAATGGCCTTATCTATTGGCGATTTCGTTCCAATTCACATTCCAAGTAATATTCGGCATGCTAATTACATTGCCGGTTGCCAAATTGCATTATCTCTTATAGTTTCCGAGATATGGACTATCGATAATTTACACCTTAGGCTCTGCTTCTAACTTGGGCCCAAATTGTAAAATGGTCTTATCTATTGGCGATTTCGTTCCAATTCAGATTCCAAGTAATATTCGGCATGCTAATTACATTGCCGGTTGCCAAATTGCATTATCTCTTATAGTTTCCGAGATATGGACTATCGATAATTTACACCATAGGCTCTGCTTCTAACTTGGGCCCAAATTGTAAAATGGTCTTATCTATTGGCGATTTCGTTTCAATTCTCATTTCAAGTAATATTCGGCATGCTAATTACATTGCCGGTTGCCAAATTGCATTATCTCTTATAGTTTCCGAGATATGGACTATCGATAATTTACACCTTAGGCTCTGCTTCTAACTTGCTCCCAAATTGTAAAATGGTCTTATCTATTGGCGATTTCGTTCCAATTCACATTCCAAGTAATATTCGGCATGCTAATTACATTGCCGGTTGCCAAATTGCATTATCTCTTATAGTTTCCGAGATATGGACTATCGATAATTTACACCTAAGGCTCTGCTTCTAACTTGGGCCCAAATTGTAAAATGGTCTTATCTATTGGCGATTTCGTTCCAATTCACATTCCAAGTAATATTCGGCATTCTAATTACATTGCCGGTTGCCAAATTGCATTATCTCTTATAGTTTCCGAGATATGGACTATCGATAATTTACACCTTAGGCTCTGCTTCTAACTTGGGCCCAAATTGTAAAATGGCCTTATCTATTGGCGATTTCGTTCCAATTCACATTCCAAGTAATATTCGGCATGCTAATTACATTGCCGGTTGTCAAATTGCATTATCTCTTATAGTTTCCGAGATATGGACTATCGATAATTTACACCTTAGGCTCTGCTTCTAACTTGGGCCCAAATTGTAAAATGGTCTTACCTATTGGCGATTTCGTTCCAATTCACATTCCAAGTAATATTCGGCATGCTAATTACATTGCCGGTTGCCAAATTGCATTATCTCTTATAGTTTCCGAGATATGGACTATCGATAATTTACACCTTAGGCTCTGCTTCTAACTTGGGCCCAAATTGTAAAATGGTCTTACCTATTGGCGATTTCGTTCCAATTCACATTCCAAGTAATATTCGGCATGCTAATTACATTGCCGGTTGCCAAATTGCATTATCTCTTATAGTTTCCGAGATATGGACTATCGATAATTTACACCTTAGGCTCTGCTTCTAACTTGGGCCCAAATTGTAAAATGGTCTTATCTATTGGCGATTTCGTTCCAATTCACATTCCAAGTAATATTCGGCATGCTAATTACATTGCCGGTTGCCAAATTGCATTATCTCTTATAGTTTCCGAGATATGGACTATCGATAATTTACACCTTAGGCTCTGCTTCTAACTTGGGCCCAAATTGTAAAATGGTCTTATCTATTGGCGATTTCGTTCCAATTCACATTCCAAGTAATATCCGGCATGCTAATTACATTGCCGGTTACCAAATTGAATTATCTCTTATAGTTTCCGAGATATGGACTATCGATAATTTACACCTTAGGCTCTGCTTCTAACTTGGGCCCAAATTGTAAAATGGTCTTATCTATTGGCGATTTCGTTCCAATTCACAATCCAAGTTATATTCGGCATGCTAATTACATTGCCGGTTGCCAAATTGCATTATCTCTTATAGTTTCCGAGATATGGACTATCGATAATTTACACCTTAGGCTCTGCTTCTAACTTGGGCCCTAATTGTAAAATGGTCTTATCTATTGGCGATTTCGTCCCAATTCACATTCCAAGTGATATTCGGCATGCTAATTACATTGCCGGTTGCGAAATTGCATTATCTCTTATAGTTTCCGAGATATGGACTATCAATAATTTACACCATAGGCTCTGCTTCTAACTTGGGCCCAAATTGTAAAATGGTCTTATCTATTGGCGATTTCGTTCCAATTCACATTCCAAGTAATATTCGGCATGCTAATTACATTGCCGGTTGCCAAATTGCATTATCTCTTATAGTTTCCGAGATATGGACTATCGATAATTTACACCTTAGGCTCTGCTTCTAACTTGGGCCCAAATTGTAAAATGGTCTTATCTATTGGCGATTTCGTTCCAATTCACATTCCAAGTAATATTCGGCATGCTAATTACATTGCCGGTTGCCAAATTGCATTATTTCTTATAGTTTCCGAGATATGGACTATCGATAATTTACACCTTAGGCTCTGCTTCTAACTTGGGCCCAAATTGTAAAATGGTCTTATCTATTGGCGATTTCGTTCCAATTCACATTCCAAGTAATATTCGGCATGCTAATTACATTGCCGGTTGCCAAATTGCATTATCTCTTATAGTTTCCGAGATATGGACTATCGATAATTTACACCATAGGCTCTGCTTCTAACTTGGGCCCAAATTGTAAAATGGTCTTATCTATTGGCGATTTCGTTTCAATTCTCATTTCAAGTAATATTCGGCATGCTAATTACATTGCCGGTTGCCAAATTGCATTATCTCTTATAGTTTCCGAGATATGAACTATCGATAATTTACACCTTAGGCTCTGCTTCTAACTTGCTCCCAAATTGTAAAATGGTCTTATCTATTGGCGATTTCGTTCCAATTCACATTCCAAGTAATATTCGGCATGCTAATTACATTGCCGGTTGCCAAATTGCATTATCTCTTATAGTTTCCGAGATATGGACTATCGATAATTTACACCTAAGGCTCTGCTTCTAACTTGGGCCCAAATTGTAAAATGGTCTTATCTATTGGCGATTTCGTTCCAATTCACATTCCAAGTAATATTCGGCATTCTAATTACATTGCCGGTTGCCAAATTGCATTATCTCTTATAGTTTCCGAGATATGGACTATCGATAATTTACACCTTAGGCTCTGCTTCTAACTTGGGCCCAAATTGTAAAATGGCCTTATCTATTGGCGATTTCGTTCCAATTCACATTCCAAGTAATATTCGGCATGCTAATTACATTGCCGGTTGTCAAATTGCATTATCTCTTATAGTTTCCGAGATATGGACTATCGATAATTTACACCTTAGGCTCTGCTTCTAACTTGGGCCCAAATTGTAAAATGGTCTTACCTATTGGCGATTTCGTTCCAATTCACATTCCAAGTAATATTCGGCATGCTAATTACATTGCCGGTTGCCAAATTGCATTATCTCTTATAGTTTCCGAGATATGGACTATCGATAATTTACACCTTAGGCTCTGCTTCTAACTTGGGCCCAAATTGTAAAATGGTCTTACCTATTGGCGATTTCGTTCCAATTCACATTCCAAGTAATATTCGGCATGCTAATTACATTGCCGGTTGCCAAATTGCATTATCTCTTATAGTTTCCGAGATATGGACTATCGATAATTTACACCTTAGGCTCTGCTTCTAACTTGGGCCCAAATTGTAAAATGGTCTTATCTATTGGCGATTTCGTTCCAATTCACATTCCAAGTAATATTCGGCATGCCAATTACATTGCCGGTTGCCAAATTGCATTATCTCTTATAGTTTCCGAGATATGGACTATCGATAATTTACATCTTAGGCTCTGCTTCTAACTTGGGCCCAAATTGTAAAATCGTCTTATCTATTGGCGATTTCGTTCCAATTCACATTCCAAGTAATATTCGGCATGCTAATTACATTGCCGGTTGCCAAATTGCATTATCTCTTATAGTTTCCGAGATATGGACTATCGATAATTTACACCTTAGGCTCTGCTTCTAACTTGGGCCCAAATTGTAAAATGGTCTTATCTATTGGCGATTTCGTTCCAATTCACATTCCAAGTAATATTCGGCATGCTAATTACATTGCCGGTTGCCAAATTGCATTATCTCTTATAGTTTCCGAGATATGGGCTATCGATAATTTACACCTTAGGCTGTGCTTCTAATTTGGGCCCAAATTTTAAAATGGTCTTACCTATTGGCGATTTCGTTCCAATTCACATTCCAAGTAATATTCGGCATGCTAATTACATTGCCGGTTGCCAAATTGCATTATCTCTTATAGTTTCCGAGATATGGACTATCGATAATTTACACCTTAGGCTCTGCTTCTAACTTGGGCCCAAATTGTAAAATGGTCTTATCTATTGGCGATTTCGTTCCAATTCACATTCCAAGTAATATTCGGCATGCTAATTACATTGCCGGTTGCCAAATTGCATTATCTCTTATAGTTTCCGAGATATGGACTATCGATAATTTACATCTTAGGCTCTGCTTCTAACTTGGGCCCAAATTGTAAAATCGTCTTATCTATTGGCGATTTCGTTCCAATTCACATTCCAAGTAATATTCGGCATGCTAATTACATTGCCGGTTGCCAAATTGCATTATCTCTTATAGTTTCCGAGATATGGTCTATCGATAATTTACACCTTAGGCTCTGCTTCTAACTTGGGCCCAAATTGTAAAATGGTCTTATCTATTGGCGATTTCGTTCCAATTCACATTCCAAGTAATATCCGGCATGCTAATTACATTGCCGGTTACCAAATTGAATTATCTCTTATAGTTTCCGAGATATGGACTATCGATAATTTACACCTTAGGCTCTGCTTCTAACTTGGGCCCAAATTGTAAAATGGTCTTATCTATTGGCGATTTCGTTCCAATTCACATTCCAAGTTATATTCGGCATGCTAATTACATTGCCGGTTGCCAAATTGCATTATCTCTTATAGTTTCCGAGATATGGACTATCGATAATTTACACCTTAGGCTCTGCTTCTAACTTGGGCCCTAATTGTAAAATGGTCTTATCTATTGGCGATTTCGTCCCAATTCACATTCCAAGTGATATTCGGCATGCTAATTACATTGCCGGTTGCGAAATTGCATTATCTCTTATAGTTTCCGAGATATGGACTATCAATAATTTACACCTTAGGGTCTGCTTCTAACTTGGGCCCAAATTGTAAAATGGTCTTATCTATTGGCGATTTCGTTCCAATTCACGTTCCAAGTAATATTCGGCATGCTAATTACATTGCCGGTTGCCAAATTGCATTATCTCTTATAGTTTCCGAGATATGGACTATCGATAATTTACACCTTAGGCTCTGCTTCTAACTTGGGCCCAAATTGTAAAATGGCCTTATCTATTGGCGATTTCGTTCCAATTCACATTCCAAGTAATATTCGGCATGCTAATTACATTGCCGGTTGCCAAATTGCATTATCTCTTATAGTTTCCGAGATATGGACTATCGATAATTTACACCTTAGGCTCTGCTTCTAACTTGGGCCCAAATTGTAAAATGGTCTTATCTATTGGCGATTTCGTTCCAATTCAGATTCCAAGTAATATTCGGCATGCTAATTACATTGCCGGTTGCCAAATTGCATTATCTCTTATAGTTTCCGAGATATGGACTATCGATAATTTACACCATAGGCTCTGCTTCTAACTTGGGCCCAAATTGTAAAATGGTCTTATCTATTGGCGATTTCGTTTCAATTCTCATTTCAAGTAATATTCGGCATGCTAATTACATTGCCGGTTGCCAAATTGCATTATCTCTTATAGTTTCCGAGATATGGACTATCGATAATTTACACCTTAGGCTCTGCTTCTAACTTGCTCCCAAATTGTAAAATGGTCTTATCTATTGGCGATTTCGTTCCAATTCACATTCCAAGTAATATTCGGCATGCTAATTACATTGCCGGTTGCCAAATTGCATTATCTCTTATAGTTTCCGAGATATGGACTATCGATAATTTACACCTAAGGCTCTGCTTCTAACTTGGGCCCAAATTGTAAAATGGTCTTATCTATTGGCGATTTCGTTCCAATTCACATTCCAAGTAATATTCGGCATTCTAATTACATTGCCGGTTGCCAAATTGCATTATCTCTTATAGTTTCCGAGATATGGACTATCGATAATTTACACCTTAGGCTCTGCTTCTAACTTGGGCCCAAATTGTAAAATGGCCTTATCTATTGGCGATTTCGTTCCAATTCACATTCCAAGTAATATTCGGCATGCTAATTACATTGCCGGTTGTCAAATTGCATTATCTCTTATAGTTTCCGAGATATGGACTATCGATAATTTACACCTTAGGCTCTGCTTCTAACTTGGGCCCAAATTGTAAAATGGTCTTACCTATTGGCGATTTCGTTCCAATTCACATTCCAAGTAATATTCGGCATGCTAATTACATTGCCGGTTGCCAAATTGCATTATCTCTTATAGTTTCCGAGATATGGACTATCGATAATTTACACCTTAGGCTCTGCTTCTAACTTGGGCCCAAATTGTAAAATGGTCTTATCTATTGGCGATTTCGTTCCAATTCACATTCCAAGTAATATTCGGCATGCTAATTACATTGCCGGTTGCCAAATTGCATTATCTCTTATAGTTTCCGAGATATGGACTATCGATAATTTACACCTTAGGCTCTGCTTCTAACTTGGGCCCAAATTGTAAAATGGTCTTATCTATTGGCGATTTCGTTCCAATTCACATTCCAAGTAATATCCGGCATGCTAATTACATTGCCGGTTACCAAATTGAATTATCTCTTATAGTTTCCGAGATATGGACTATCGATAATTTACACCTTAGGCTCTGCTTCTAACTTGGGCCCAAATTGTAAAATGGTCTTATCTATTGGCGATTTCGTTCCAATTCACATTCCAAGTTATATTCGGCATGCTAATTACATTGCCGGTTGCCAAATTGCATTATCTCTTATAGTTTCCGAGATATGGACTATCGATAATTTACACCTTAGGCTCTGCTTCTAACTTGGGCCCTAATTGTAAAATGGTCTTATCTATTGGCGATTTCGTCCCAATTCACATTCCAAGTGATATTCGGCATGCTAATTACATTGCCGGTTGCGAAATTGCATTATCTCTTATAGTTTCCGAGATATGGACTATCAATAATTTACACCATAGGCTCTGCTTCTAACTTGGGCCCAAATTGTAAAATGGTCTTATCTATTGGCGATTTCGTTCCAATTCACATTCCAAGTAATATTCGGCATGCTAATTACATTGCCGGTTGCCAAATTGCATTATCTCTTATAGTTTCCGAGATATGGACTATCGATAATTTACACCTTAGGCTCTGCTTCTAACTTGGGCCCAAATTGTAAAATGGTCTTATCTATTGGCGATTTCGTTCCAATTCACATTCCAAGTAATATTCGGCATGCTAATTACATTGCCGGTTGCCAAATTGCATTATTTCTTATAGTTTCCGAGATATGGACTATCGATAATTTACACCTTAGGCTCTGCTTCTAACTTGGGCCCAAATTGTAAAATGGTCTTATCTATTGGCGATTTCGTTCCAATTCACATTCCAAGTAATATTCGGCATGCTAATTACATTGCCGGTTGCCAAATTGCATTATCTCTTATAGTTTCCGAGATATGGACTATCGATAATTTACACCATAGGCTCTGCTTCTAACTTGGGCCCAAATTGTAAAATGGTCTTATCTATTGGCGATTTCGTTTCAATTCTCATTTCAAGTAATATTCGGCATGCTAATTACATTGCCGGTTGCCAAATTGCATTATCTCTTATAGTTTCCGAGATATGGACTATCGATAATTTACACCTTAGGCTCTGCTTCTAACTTGCTCCCAAATTGTAAAATGGTCTTATCTATTGGCGATTTCGTTCCAATTCACATTCCAAGTAATATTCGGCATGCTAATTACATTGCCGGTTGCCAAATTGCATTATCTCTTATAGTTTCCGAGATATGGACTATCGATAATTTACACCTAAGGCTCTGCTTCTAACTTGGGCCCAAATTGTAAAATGGTCTTATCTATTGGCGATTTCGTTCCAATTCACATTCCAAGTAATATTCGGCATTCTAATTACATTGCCGGTTGCCAAATTGCATTATCTCTTATAGTTTCCGAGATATGGACTATCGATAATTTACACCTTAGGCTCTGCTTCTAACTTGGGCCCAAATTGTAAAATGGCCTTATCTATTGGCGATTTCGTTCCAATTCACATTCCAAGTAATATTCGGCATGCTAATTACATTGCCGGTTGTCAAATTGCATTATCTCTTATAGTTTCCGAGATATGGACTATCGATAATTTACACCTTAGGCTCTGCTTCTAACTTGGGCCCAAATTGTAAAATGGTCTTACCTATTGGCGATTTCGTTCCAATTCACATTCCAAGTAATATTCGGCATGCTAATTACATTGCCGGTTGCCAAATTGCATTATCTCTTATAGTTTCCGAGATATGGACTATCGATAATTTACACCTTAGGCTCTGCTTCTAACTTGGGCCCAAATTGTAAAATGGTCTTACCTATTGGCGATTTCGTTCCAATTCACATTCCAAGTAATATTCGGCATGCTAATTACATTGCCGGTTGCCAAATTGCATTATCTCTTATAGTTTCCGAGATATGGACTATCGATAATTTACACCTTAGGCTCTGCTTCTAACTTGGGCCCAAATTGTAAAATGGTCTTATCTATTGGCGATTTCGTTCCAATTCACATTCCAAGTAATATTCGGCATGCTAATTACATTGCCGGTTGCCAAATTGCATTATCTCTTATAGTTTCCGAGATATGGACTATCGATAATTTACATCTTAGGCTCTGCTTCTAACTTGGGCCCAAATTGTAAAATCGTCTTATCTATTGGCGATTTCGTTCCAATTCACATTCCAAGTAATATTCGGCATGCTAATTACATTGCCGGTTGCCAAATTGCATTATCTCTTATAGTTTCCGAGATATGGACTATCGATAATTTACACCTTAGGCTCTGCTTCTAACTTGGGCCCAAATTGTAAAATGGTCTTATCTATTGGCGATTTCGTTCCAATTCACATTCCAAGTAATATCCGGCATGCTAATTACATTGCCGGTTACCAAATTGAATTATCTCTTATAGTTTCCGAGATATGGACTATCGATAATTTACACCTTAGGCTCTGCTTCTAACTTGGGCCCAAATTGTAAAATGGTCTTATCTAATGGCGATTTCGTTCCAATTCACATTCCAAGTTATATTCGGCATGCTAATTACATTGCCGGTTGCCAAATTGCATTATCTCTTATAGTTTCCGAGATATGGACTATCGATAATTTACACCTTAGGCTCTGCTTCTAACTTGGGCCCTAATTGTAAAATGGTCTTATCTATTGGCGATTTCGTCCCAATTCACATTCCAAGTGATATTCGGCATGCTAATTACATTGCCGGTTGCGAAATTGCATTATCTCTTATAGTTTCCGAGATATGGACTATCAATAATTTACACCATAGGCTCTGCTTCTAACTTGGGCCCAAATTGTAAAATGGTCTTATCTATTGGCGATTTCGTTCCAATTCACATTCCAAGTAATATTCGGCATGCTAATTACATTGCCGGTTGCCAAATTGCATTATCTCTTATAGTTTCCGAGATATGGACTATCGATAATTTACACCTTAGGCTCTGCTTCTAACTTGGGCCCAAATTGTAAAATGGTCTTATCTATTGGCGATTTCGTTCCAATTCACATTCCAAGTAATATTCGGCATGCTAATTACATTGCCGGTTGCCAAATTGCATTATTTCTTATAGTTTCCGAGATATGGACTATCGATAATTTACACCTTAGGCTCTGCTTCTATCTTGGGCCCAAATTGTAAAATGGTCTTATCTATTGGCGATTTCGTTCCAATTCACATTCCAAGTAATATTCGGCATGCTAATTACATTGCCGGTTGCCAAATTGCATTATCTCTTATAGTTTCCGAGATATGGACTATCGATAATTTACACCATAGGCTCTGCTTCTAACTTGGGCCCAAATTGTAAAATGGTCTTATCTATTGGCGATTTCGTTTCAATTCTCATTTCAAGTAATATTCGGCATGCTAATTACATTGCCGGTTGCCAAATTGCATTATCTCTTATAGTTTCCGAGATATGGACTATCGATAATTTACACCTTAGGCTCTGCTTCTAACTTGCTCCCAAATTGTAAAATGGTCTTATCTATTGGCGATTTCGTTCCAATTCACATTCCAAGTAATATTCGGCATGCTAATTACATTGCCGGTTGCCAAATTGCATTATCTCTTATAGTTTCCGAGATATGGACTATCGATAATTTACACCTAAGGCTCTGCTTCTAACTTGGGCCCAAATTGTAAAATGGTCTTATCTATTGGCGATTTCGTTCCAATTCACATTCCAAGTAATATTCGGCATGCTAATTACATTGCCGGTTGCCAAATTGCATTATCTCTTATAGTTTCCGAGATATGGACTATCGATAATTTACACCTTAGGCTCTGCTTCTAACTTGGGCCCAAATTGTAAAATGGCCTTATCTATTGGCGATTTCGTTCCAATTCACATTCCAAGTAATATTCGGCATGCTAATTACATTGCCGGTTGCCAAATTGCATTATCTCTTATAGTTTCCGAGATATGGACTATCGATAATTTACACCTTAGGCTCTGCTTCTAACTTGGGCCCAAATTGTAAAATGGTCTTACCTATTGGCGATTTCGTTCCAATTCACACTCCAAGTAATATTCGGCATGCTAATTACATTGCCGGTTGCGAAATTGCATTATCTCTTATAGTTTCCGAGATATGGACTATCAATAATTTACACCTTAGGCTCTGCTTCCAACTTGGGCCCAAATTGTAAAATGGTCTTATCTATTGGCGATTTCGTTCCAATTCACATTCCAAGTAATATTCGGCATGCTAATTACATTGCCGGTTGCCAAATTGCATTATCTCTTATAGTTTCCGAGATATGGACTATCGATAATTTACATCTTAGGCTCTGCTTCTAACTTGGGCCCAAATTGTAAAATCGTCTTATCTATTGGCGATTTCGTTCCAATTCACATTCCAAGTAATATTCGGCATGCTAATTACATTGCCGGTTGCCAAATTGCATTATCTCTTATAGTTTCCGAGATATGGACTATCGATAATTTACACCTTAGGCTCTGCTTCTAATTTGGGCCCAAATTGTAAAATGGTCTTATCTATTATCGATTTCGTTCCAATTCACATTCCAAGTAATATCCGGCATGCTAATTACATTGCCGGTTACCAAATTGAATTATCTCTTATAGTTTCCGAGATGTGGACTATCGATAATTTACACCTTAGGCTCTGCTTCTAACTTGGGCCCAAATTGTAAAATGGTCTTATCTATTGGCGATTTCGTTCCAATTCACATTCCAAGTTATATTCGGCATGCTAATTACATTGCCGGTTGCCAAATTGCATTATCTCTTATAGTTTCCGAGATATGGACTATCGATAATTTACACCTTAGGCTCTGCTTCTAACTTGGGCCCAAATTGTAAAATGGTCTTATCTATTGGCGATTTCGTCCCAAATCACATTCCAAGTGATATTCGGCATGCTAATTACATTGCCGGTTGCGAAATTGCATTATCTCTTATAGTTTCCGAGATATGGACTATCAATAATTTACACCTTAGGCTCTGCTTCTAACTTGGGCCCAAATTGTAAAATGGTCTTATCTATTGGCGATTTCGTTCCAATTCACATTCCAAGTAATATTCGGCATGCTAATTACATTGCCGGTTGCCAAATTGCATTATCTCTTATAGTTTCCGAGATATGGACTATCGATAATTTACACCTTAGGCTCTGCTTCTAACTTGGGCCCAAATTGTAAAATGGTCTTATCTATTGGCGATTTCGTTCCAATTCACATTCCAAGTAATATTCGGCATGCTAATTACATTGCCGGTTGCCAAATTGCATTATCTCTTATAGTTTCCGAGATATGGACTATCAATAATTTACACCTTAGGCTCTGCTTCTAACTTGGGCCCAAATTGTAAAATGGTCTTATCTATTGGCGATTTCGTTCCAATTCACATTCCAAGTAATATTCGGCATGCTAATTACATTGCCGGTTGCCAAATTGCATTATCTCTTATAGTTTCCGAGATATGGACTATCGATAATTTACACCATAGGCTCTGCTTCTAACTTGGGCCCAAATTGTAAAATGGTCTTATCTATTGGCGATTTCGTTTCAATTCACATTTCAAGTAATATTCGGCATGCTAATTACATTGCCGGTTGCCAAATTGCATTATCTCTTATAGTTTCCGAGATATGGACTATCGATAATTTACACCTTAGGCTCTGCTTCTAACTTGCTCCCAAATTGTAAAATGGTCTTATCTATTGGCGATTTCGTTCCAATTCACATTCCAAGTAATATTCGGCATGCTAATTACATTGCCGGTTGCCAAATTGCATTATCTCTTATAGTTTCCGAGATATGGACTATCGATAATTTACACCTTAGGCTCTGCTTCTAACTTGGGCCCAAATTGTAAAATGGTCTTATCTATTGGCGATTTCGTTCCAATTCACATTCCAAGTAATATTCGGCATGCTAATTACATTGCCGGTTGCCAAATTGCATTATCTCTTATAGTTTCCGAGATATGGACTATCGATAATTTACATCTTAGGCTCTGCTTCTAACTTGGGCCCAAATTGTAAAATCGTCTTATCTATTGGCGATTTCGTTCCAATTCACATTCCAAGTAATATTCGGCATGCTAATTACATTGCCGGTTGCCAAATTGCATTATCTCTTATAGTTTCCGAGATATGGACTATCGATAATTTACACCTTAGGCTCTGCTTCTAACTTGGGCCCAAATTGTAAAATGGTCTTATCTATTGGCGATTTCGTTCCAATTCACATTCCAAGTAATATCCGGCATGCTAATTACATTGCCGGTTACCAAATTGAATTATCTCTTATAGTTTCCGAGATATGGACTATCGATAATTTACACCTTAGGCTCTGCTTCTAACTTGGGCCCAAATTGTAAAATGGTCTTATCTATTGGCGATTTCGTTCCAATTCACATTCCAAGTTATATTCGGCATGCTAATTACATTGCCGGTTGCCAAATTGCATTATCTCTTAGAGTTTCCGAGATATGGACTATCGATAATTTACACCTTAGGCTCTGCTTCTAACTTGGGCCCAAATTGTAAAATGGTCTTATCTATTGGCGATTTCGTCCCAATTCACATTCCAAGTGATATTCGGCATGCTAATTACATTGCCGGTTGCGAAATTGCATTATCTCTTATAGTTTCCGAGATATGGACTATCAATAATTTACACCTTAGGCTCTGCTTCTAACTTGGGCCCAAATTGTAAAATGGTCTTATCTATTGGCGATTTCGTTCCAATTCACATTCCAAGTAATATTCGGCATGCTAATTACATTGCCGGTTGCCAAATTGCATTATCTCTTATAGTTTCCGAGATATGGACTATCGATAATTTACACCTTAGGCTCTGCTTCTAACTTGGGCCCAAATTGTAAAATGGTCTTATCTATTGGCGATTTCGTTCCAATTCACATTCCAAGTAATATTCGGCATGCTAATTACATTGCCGGTTGCCAAATTGCATTATCTCTTATAGTTTCCGAGATATGGACTATCGATAATTTACACCTTAGGCTCTGCTTCTAACTTGGGCCCAAATTGTAAAATGGTCTTATCTATTGGCGATTTCGTTCCAATTCACATTCCAAGTAATATTCGGCATGCTAATTACATTGCCGGTTGCCAAATTGCATTATCTCTTATAGTTTCCGAGATATGGACTATCGATAATTTACACCTTAGGCTCTGCTTCTAACTTGGGCCCAAATTGTAAAATGGTCTTATCTATTGGCGATTTCGTCCCAATTCACATTCCAAGTGATATTCGGCATGCTAATTACATTGCCGGTTGCGAAATTGTATTATCTCTTATAGTTTCCGAGATATGGACTATCAATAATTTACACCTTAGGCTCTGCTTCTAACTTGGGCCCAAATTGTAAAATGGTCTTATCTATTGGCGATTTCGTTCCAATTCACATTCCAAGTAATATTCGGCATGCTAATTACATTGCCGGTTGCCAAATTGCATTAACTCTTATAGTTTCCGAGATATGGACTACCGATAATTTACACCTTAGGCTCTGCTTCTAACTTGGGCCCAAATTGTAAAATGGTCTTATCTATTGGCGATTTCGTTCCAATTCACATTCCAAGTAATATTCGGCATGCTAATTACATTGCCGGTTGCCAAATTGCATTATCTCTTATAGTTTCCGAGATATGGACTATCGATAATTTACACCTTAGGCTCTGCTTCTAACTTGGGCCCAAATTGTAAAATGGTCTTATCTATTGGCGATTTCGTCCCAAATCACATTCCAAGTGATATTCGGCATGCTAATTACATTGCCGGTTGCGAAATTGCATTATCTCTTATAGTTTCCGAGATATGGACTATCAATAATTTACACCTTAGGCTCTGCTTCTAACTTGGGCCCAAATTGTAAAATGGTCTTATCTATTGGCGATTTCGTTCCAATTCACATTCCAAGTAATATTCGGCATGCTAATTACATTGCCGGTTGCCAAATTGCATTATCTCTTATAGTTTCCGAGATATGGACTATCGATAATTTACACCTTAGGCTCTGCTTCTAACTTGGGCCCAAATTGTAAAATGGTCTTATCTATTGGCGATTTCGTTCCAATTCACATTCCAAGTAATATTC
This sequence comes from Rhynchophorus ferrugineus, assembly GCF_030347505.1. NCBI lineage: Eukaryota > Metazoa > Arthropoda > Insecta > Coleoptera > Curculionidae > Rhynchophorus > Rhynchophorus ferrugineus. The sequence continues at coordinate 359,586 of NW_027472625.1, forward strand.
GGCATGCTAATTACATTGCCGGTTGCCAAATTGCATTATCTCTTATAGTTTCCGAGATATGGACTATCGATAATTTACACCTTAGGCTCTGCTTCTAACTTGGGCCCAAATTGTAAAATGGTCTTATCTATTGGCGATTTCGTTCCAATTCACATTCCAAGTAATATTCGGCATGCTAATTACATTGCCGGTTGCCAAATTGCATTATCTCTTATAGTTTCCGAGATATGGACTATCGATAATTTACACCATAGGCTCTGCTTCTAACTTGGGCCCAAATTGTAAAATGGTCTTATCTATTGGCGATTTCGTTTCAATTCACATTTCAAGTAATATTCGGCATGCTAATTACATTGCCGGTTGCCAAATTGCATTATCTCTTATAGTTTCCGAGATATGGACTATCGATAATTTACACCTTAGGCTCTGCTTCTAACTTGCTCCCAAATTGTAAAATGGTCTTATCTATTGGCGATTTCGTTCCAATTCACATTCCAAGTAATATTCGGCATGCTAATTACATTGCCGGTTGCCAAATTGCATTATCTCTTATAGTTTCCGAGATATGGACTATCGATAATTTACACCTTAGGCTCTGCTTCTAACTTGGGCCCAAATTGTAAAATGGTCTTATCTATTGGCGATTTCGTTCCAATTCACATTCCAAGTAATATTCGGCATGCTAATTACATTGCCGGTTGCCAAATTGCATTATCTCTTATAGTTTCCGAGATATGGACTATCGATAATTTACATCTTAGGCTCTGCTTCTAACTTGGGCCCAAATTGTAAAATCGTCTTATCTATTGGCGATTTCGTTCCAATTCACATTCCAAGTAATATTCGGCATGCTAATTACATTGCCGGTTGCCAAATTGCATTATCTCTTATAGTTTCCGAGATATAGACTATCGATAATTTACACCTTAGGCTCTGCTTCTAACTTGGGCCCAAATTGTAAAATGGTCTTATCTATTGGCGATTTCGTTCCAATTCACATTCCAAGTAATATCCGGCATGCTAATTACATTGCCGGTTACCAAATTGAATTATCTCTTATAGTTTCCGAGATATGGACTATCGATAATTTACACCTTAGGCTCTGCTTCTAACTTGGGCCCAAATTGTAAAATGGTCTTATCTATTGGCGATTTCGTTCCAATTCACATTCCAAGTTATATTCGGCATGCTAATTACATTGCCGGTTGCCAAATTGCATTATCTCTTAGAGTTTCCGAGATATGGACTATCGATAATTTACACCTTAGGCTCTGCTTCTAACTTGGGCCCAAATTGTAAAATGGTCTTATCTATTGGCGATTTCGTCCCAATTCACATTCCAAGTGATATTCGGCATGCTAATTACATTGCCGGTTGCGAAATTGCATTATCTCTTATAGTTTCCGAGATATGGACTATCAATAATTTACACCTTAGGCTCTGCTTCTAACTTGGGCCCAAATTGTAAAATGGTCTTATCTATTGGCGATTTCGTTCCAATTCACATTCCAAGTAATATTCGGCATGCTAATTACATTGCCGGTTGCCAAATTGCATTATCTCTTATAGTTTCCGAGATATGGACTATCGATAATTTACACCTTAGGCTCTGCTTCTAACTTGGGCCCAAATTGTAAAATGGTCTTATCTATTGGCGATTTCGTTCCAATTCACATTCCAAGCAATATTCGGCATGCTAATTACATTGCCGGTTGCCAAATTGCATTATCTCTTATAGTTTCCGAGATATGGACTATCGATAATTTACACCTTAGGCTCTGCTTCTAACTTGGGCCCAAATTGTAAAATGGTCTTATCTATTGGCGATTTCGTCCCAATTCACATTCCAAGTGATATTCGGCATGCTAATTACATTGCCGGTTGCGAAATTGTATTATCTCTTATAGTTTCCGAGATATGGACTATCAATAATTTACACCTTAGGCTCTGCTTCTAACTTGGGCCCAAATTGTAAAATGGTCTTATCTATTGGCGATTTCGTTCCAATTCACATTCCAAGTAATATTCGGCATGCTAATTACATTGCCGGTTGCCAAATTGCATTAACTCTTATAGTTTCCGAGATATGGACTATCGATAATTTACACCTTAGGCTCTGCTTCTAACTTGGGCCCAAATTGTAAAATGGTCTTATCTATTGGCGATTTCGTTCCAATTCACATTCCAAGTAATATTCGGCATGCTAATTACATTGCCGGTTGCCAAATTGCATTATCTCTTATAGTTTCCGAGATATGGACTATCGATAATTTACACCTTAGGCTCTGCTTCTAACTTGGGCCCAAATTGTAAAATGGCCTTATCTATTGGCGATTTCGTTCCAATTCACATTCCAAGTAATATTCGGCATGCTAATTACATTGCCGGTTGCCAAATTGCATTATCTCTTATAGTTTCCGAGATATGGACTATCGATAATTTACACCTTAGGCTCTGCTTCTAACTTGGGCCCAAATTGTAAAATGGTCTTATCTATTGGCGATTTCGTCCCAATTCACATTCCAAGTGATATTCGGCATGCTAATTACATTGCCGATTGCGAAATTGCATTATCTCTTATAGTTTCCGAGATATGGACTATCAATAATTTACACCTTAGGCTCTGCTTCTAACTTGGGCCCAAATTGTAAAATGGTCTTATCTATTGGCGATTTCGTTCCAATTCACATTCCAAGTAATATTCGGCATGCTAATTACATTGCCGGTTGCCAAATTGCATTATCTCTTATAGTTTCCGAGATATGGACTATCGATAATTTACACCTTAGGCTCTGCTTCTAACTTGGGCCCAAATTGTAAAATGGTCTTATCTATTGGCGATTTCGTTCCAATTCACATTCCAAGTAATACTCGGCATGCTAATTACATTGCCGGTTGCCAAATTGCATTATCTCTTATAGTTTCCGAGATATGGACTATCGATAATTTACACCTTAGGCTCTGCTTCTAACTTGGGCCCAAATTGTAAAATGGTCTTATCTATTGGCGATTTCGTTCCAATTCACATTCCAAGTAATATTCGGCATGCTAATTACATTGCCGGTTGCCAAATTGCATTATCTCTTATAGTTTCCGAGATATGGACTATCGATAATTTACACCTTAGGCTCTGCTTCTAACTTGGGCCCAAATTGTAAAATGGTCTTATCTATTGGCGATTTCGTTCCAATTCACACTCCAAGTAATATTTGGCATTCTAATTACATTGCCGGTTGCGAAATTGCATTATCTCTTATAGTTTCCGAGATATGGACTATCAATAATTTACACCTTAGGCTCTGCTTCTAACTTGGGCCCAAATTGTAAAATGGTCTTATCTATTGGCGATTTCGTTCCAATTCACATTCCAAGTAATATTCGGCATGCTAATTACATTGCCGGTTGCCAAATTGCATTATCTCTTATAGTTTCCGAGATATGGACTATCGATAATTTACACCTTAGGCTCTGCTTCTAACTTGGGCCCAAATTGTAAAATGGTCTTATCTATTGGCGATTTCGTTCCAATTCACATTCCAAGTAATATTCGGCATGCTAATTACATTGCCGGTTGCCAAATTGCATTATCTCTTATAGTTTCCGAGATATGGACTATCGATAATTTACACCTTAGCCTCTGCTTCTAACTTGGGCCCAAATTGTAAAATGGTCTTATCTATTGGCGTTTTCGTTCCAATTCACATTCCAAGTAATATTCGGCATGCTAGTTACATTGCCGGTTGCCAAATTGCATTATCTCTTATAGTTTCCGAGATATGGACTATCGATAATTTACACCTTAGCCTCTGCTTCTAACTTGGGCCCAAATTGCAAAATGGTCTTCTCTATTGGCGATTTCGTTCCAATTCACATTCCAAGTAATATTCGGCATACTAATTACATTGCCGGTTGCCAAATTGCATTATCTCTTATAGTTTCCGAGATATGGACTATCGATAATTTACACCTTAGGCTCTGCTTCTAACTTGGGCCCAAATTGTAAAATGGTCTTATCTATTGGCGATTTCGTTCCAATTCACATTCCAAGTAATATTCGGCATGCTAATTACATTGCCGGTTGCCAAATTGCATTATCTCTTATAGTTTCCGAGATATGGACTATCGATAATTTACACCTTAGGCTCTGCTTCTAACTTGGGCCCAAATTGTAAAATGGTCTTCTCTATTGGCGATTTCGTTCCAATTCACATTCCAAGTAATATTCGGCATGCTAATTACATTGCCGGTTGCCAAATTGCATTATCTCTTATAGTTTCCGAGATATGGACTATCGATAATTTACACCTTAGGCTCTGCTTCTAACTTGGGCCCAAATTGTAAAATGGTCTTCTCTATTGGCGATTTTGTTCCAATTCACATTCCAAGTAATATTCGGCATGCTAATTACATTGCCGGTTGCCAAATTGAATTATCTCTTATAGTTTCCGAGATATGGACTATCGATAATTTACACCTTAGGCTCTGCTTCTAACTTGGGCCCAAATTGTAAAATCGTCTTATCTATTGGCGATTTCGTTCCAATTCACATTCCAAGTAATATTCGGCATGCTAATTACATTGCCGGTTGCCAAATTGCATTATCTCTTATAGTTTCCGAGATATGGACTATCGGTAATTTACACCTTAGGCTCTGCTTCTAACTTGGGCCCAAATTGTAAAATGGTCTTATCTATTGGCGATTTCGTTCCAATTCACATTCCAAGTAATATCCGGCATGCTAATTACATTGCCGGTTGCCAAATTGAATTATCTCTTATAGTTTCCGAGATATGGACTATCAATAATTTACACCTTAGGCTCTGCTTCTAACTTGGGCCCAAACTGTAAAATGGTCTTACCTATTGGCGATTTCGTTCCAATTCACATTCCAAGTAATATTCGGCATGCTAATTACATTGCCGGTTGCCAAATTGCATTATCTCTTGTAGTTTCCGAGATATGGACTATCGATAATTTACACCTTAGGCTCTGCTTCTAACTTGGGCCCAAATTGTAAAATGGTCTTATCTATTGGCGATTTCGTTCCAATTCACATTCCAAGTAATATTCGGCATGCTAATTACATTGCCGGTTGCCAAATTGCATTATCTCTTATAGTTTCCGAGATATGGACTATCGATAATTTACATCTTAGGCTCTGCTTCTAACTTGGGCCCAAATTGTAAAATCGTCTTATCTATTGGCGATTTCGTTCCAATTCACATTCCAAGTAATATTCGGCATGCTAATTACATTGCCGGTTGCCAAATTGCATTATCTCTTATAGTTTCCGAGATATGGACTATCGATAATTTACACCTTAGGCTCTGCTTCTAACTTGGGCCCAAATTGTAAAATGGTCTTATCTATTGGCGATTTCGTTCCAATTCACATTCCAAGTAATATCCGGCATGCTAATTACATTGCCGGTTGCCAAATTGAATTATCTCTTATAGTTTCCGAGATATGGACTATCGATAATTTACACCTTAGGCTCTGCTTCTAACTTGGGCCCAAATTGTAAAATGGTCTTATCTATTGGCGATTTCATTCCAATTCACATTCCAAGTAATATTCGGCATGCTAATTACATTGCCGGTTGCCAAATTGCATTATCTCTTATAGTTTCCGAGATATGGACTATCGATAATTTACATCTTAGGCTCTGCTTCTAACTTGGGCCCAAATTGTAAAATGGTCTTATCTATTGGCGATTTCGTTCCAATTCACATTCCAAGTAATATTCGGCATGCTAATTACATTGCCGGTTGCCAAATTGCATTATCTCTTATAGTTTCCGAGATATGGACTATCGATAATTTACACCTTAGGCTCTGCTTCTAACTTGGGCCCAAATTGTAAAATGGCCTTATCTATTGGCGATTTCGTCCCAATTTACATTCCAAGTGATACTCGGCATGCTAATTACATTGCCGTTTGCGAAATTGCATTATCTCTTACAGTTTCCGAGATATGGGCTATCAATAATTTACACCTTAGGGTCTGCTTCTAACTTGGGCCCCAATTGTAAAATGGTCTTATCTATTGGCGATTTCGTTCCAATTCACATTCCAAGTAATATTCGGCATGCTAATTACATTGCCGGTTGCCAAATTGCATTATCTCTTATAGTTTCCGAGATATGGACTATCGATAATTTACACCTTAGGCTCTGCTTCTAACTTGGGCCCAAATTGTAAAATGGTCTTCTCTATTGGCGATTTCGTTCCAATTCACATTCCAAGTAATATTCGGCATGCTAATTACATTGCCGGTTGCCAAATTGCATTATCTCTTATAGTTTCCGAGATATGGACTATCGATAATTTACACCTTAGGCTCTGCTTCTAACTTGGGCCCAAATTGTAAAATGGTCTTCTCTATTGGCGATTTTGTTCCAATTCACATTCCAAGTAATATTCGGCATGCTAATTACATTGCCGGTTGCCAAATTGAATTATCTCTTATAGTTTCCGAGATATGGACTATCGATAATTTACACCTTAGGCTCTGCTTCTAACTTGGGCCCAAATTGTAAAATCGTCTTATCTATTGGCGATTTCGTTCCAATTCACATTCCAAGTAATATTCGGCATGCTAATTACATTGCCGGTTGCCAAATTGCATTATCTCTTATAGTTTCCGAGATATGGACTATCGGTAATTTACACCTTAGGCTCTGCTTCTAACTTGGACCCAAATTGTAAAATGGTCTTATCTATTGGCGATTTCGTTCCAATTCACATTCCAAGTAATATCCGGCATGCTAATTACATTGCCGGTTGCCAAATTGAATTATCTCTTATAGTTTCCGAGATATGGACTATCAATAATTTACACCTTAGGCTCTGCTTCTAACTTGGGCCCAAATTGTAAAATGGTCTTACCTATTGGCAATTTCGTTCCAATTCACATTCCAAGTAATATTCGGCATGCTAATTACATTGCCGGTTGCCAAATTGCATTATCTCTTATAGTTTCCGAGATATGGACTATCGATAATTTACACCTTAGGCTCTGCTTCTAACTTGGGCCCAAATTGTAAAATGGTCTTATCTATTGGCGATTTCGTTCCAATTCACATTCCAAGTAATATTCGGCATGCTAATTACATTGCCGGTTGCCAAATTGCATTATCTCTTATAGTTTCCGAGATATGGACTATCGATAATTTACATCTTAGGCTCTGCTTCTAACTTGGGCCCAAATTGTAAAATCGTCTTATCTATTGGCGATTTCGTTCCAATTCACATTCCAAGTAATATTCGGCATGCTAATTACATTGCCGGTTGCCAAATTGCATTATCTCTTATAGTTTCCGAGATATGGACTATCGATAATTTACACCTTAGGCTCTGCTTCTAACTTGGGCCCAAATTGTAAAATGGTCTTATCTATTGGCGATTTCGTTCCAATTCACATTCCAAGTAATATCCGGCATGCTAATTACATTGCCGGTTGCCAAATTGAATTATCTCTTATAGTTTCCGAGATATGGACTATCGATAATTTACACCTTAGGCTCTGCTTCTAACTTGGGCCCAAATTGTAAAATGGTCTTATCTATTGGCGATTTCATTCCAATTCACATTCCAAGTAATATTCGGCATGCTAATTACATTGCCGGTTGCCAAATTGCATTATCTCTTATAGTTTCCGAGATATGGACTATCGATAATTTACATCTTAGGCTCTGCTTCTAACTTGGGCCCAAATTGTAAAATGGTCTTATCTATTGGCGATTTCGTTCCAATTCACATTCCAAGTAATATTCGGCATGCTAATTACATTGCCGGTTGCCAAATTGCATTATCTCTTATAGTTTCCGAGATATGGACTATCGATAATTTACACCTTAGGCTCTGCTTCTAACTTGGGCCCAAATTGTAAAATGGTCTTATCTATTGGCGATTTCGTCCCAATTCACATTCCAAGTAATATTCGGCATGCTAATTACATTGCCGGTTGCCAAATTGCATTATCTCTTATAGTTTCCGAGATATGGACTATCGATAATTTACACTTTAGGCTCTGCTTCTAACTTGGGCCCAAATTGTAAAATGGTCTTATCTATTGGCGATTTCGTTCCAATTCACATTCCAAGTAATATTCGGCATGCTAATTACATTGCCGGTTGCCAAATTGCATTATCTCTTATAGTTTCCGAGATATGGACTATCGATAATTTACACCTTAGGCTCTGCTTCTAACTTGGGCCCAAATTGTAAAATGGTCTTCTCTATTGGCGATTTCGTTCCAATTCACATTCCAAGTAATATTCGGCATGCTAATTACATTGCCGGTTGCCAAATTGCATTATCTCTTATAGTTTCCGAGATATGGACTATCGATAATTTACACCTTAGGCTTTGCTTCTAACTTGGGCCCAAATTGTAAAATGGTCTTATCTATTGGCGATTTCGTTCCAATTCACATTCCAAGTAATATTCGGCATGCTAATTACATTGCCGGTTGCCAAATTGCATTATCTCTTATAGTTTCCGAGATATGGACTATCGGTAATTTACACCTTAGGCTCGGCTTCTAACTTGGGCCCAAATTGTAAAATGGTCTTATCTATTGGCGATTTCGTTCCAATTCACATTCCAAGTAATATCCGGCATGCTAATTACATTGCCGGTTGCCAAATTGAATTATCTCTTATAGTTTCCGAGATATGGACTATCGATAATTTACACCTTAGGCTCTGCTTCTAACTTGGGTCCAAATTGTAAAATGGTCTTCTCTATTGGCGATTTCGTTCCAATTCACATTCCAAGTAATATTCGGCATGCTAATTACATTGCCGGTTGCCAAATTGCATTATCTCTTATAGTTTCCGAGATATGGACTATCGATAATTTACACCTTAGGCTCTGCTTCTAACTTGGGCCCAAATTGTAAAATGGTCTTATCTATTGGCGATTTCGTTCCAATTCACATTCCAAGTAATATTCGGCATGCTAATTACATTGCCGGTTGCCAAATTGCATTATCTCTTATAGTTTCCGAGATATGGACTATCGATAATTTACACCTTAGGCTCTGCTTCTAACTTGGGCCCAAATTGTAAAATCGTCTTATCTATTGGCGATTTCGTTCCAATTCACATTCCAAGTAATATTCGGCATGCTAATTACATTGCCGGTTGCCAAATTGCATTATCTCTTATAGTTTCCGAGATATGGACTATCGGTAATTTACACCTTAGGCTCTGCTTCTAACTTGGGCCCAAATTGTAAAATGGTCTTATCTATTGGCGATTTCGTTCCAATTCACATTCCAAGTAATATCCGGCATGCTAATTACATTGCCGGTTGCCAAATTGAATTATCTCTTATAGTTTCCGAGATATGGACTATCGATAATTTACATCTTAGGCTCTGCTTCTAACTTGGGCCCAAATTGTAAAATCGTCTTATCTATTGGCGATTTCGTTCCAATTCACATTCCAAGTAATATTCGGCATGCTAATTACCTTGCCGGTTGCCAAATTGCATTATCTCTTATAGTTTCCGAGATATGGACTATCGATAATTTACACCTTAGGCTCTGCTTCTAACTTGGGCCCAAATTGTAAAATGGTCTTATCTATTGGCGATTTCGTTCCAATTCACATTCCAAGTAATATCCGGCATGCTAATTACATTGCCGGTTGCCAAATTGAATTATCTCTTATAGTTTCCGAGATATGGACTATCGATAATTTACACCTTAGGCTCTGCTTCTAACTTGGGCCCAAATTGTAAAATGGTCTTATCTATTGGCGATTTCGTTCCAATTCACATTCCAAGTAATATTCAGCATGCTAATTACATTGCCGGTTGCCAAATTGCATTATCTCTTATAGTTTCCGAGATATGGACTATCGATAATTTACATCTTAGGCTCTGCTTCTAACTTGGGCCCAAATTGTAAAATGGTCTTATCTATTGGCGATTTCGTTCCAATTCACATTCCAAGTAATATTCGGCATGCTAATTACATTGCCGGTTGCCAAATTGCATTATCTCTTATAGTTTCCGAGATATGGACTATCGATAATTTACACCTTAGGCTCTGCTTCTAACTTGGGCCCAAATTGTAAAATGGTCTTATCTATTGGCGATTTCGTCCCAATTCACATTCCAAGTGATATTCGGCATGCTAATTACATTGCCGGTTGCGAAATTGCATTATCTCTTATAGTTTCCGAGATATGGACTATCAATAATTTACACCTTAGGCTCTGCTTCTAACTTGGGCCCAAATTTTAAAATGGCCTTATCTATTGGCGATTTCGTTCCAATTCACATTCCAAGTAATATTCGGCATGCTAATTACATTGCCGGTTGCCAAATTGCATTATCTCTTATAGTTTCCGAGATATGGACTATCGATAATTTACACCTTAGGCTCTGCTTCTAACTTGGGCCCAAATTGTAAAATGGTCTTATCTATTGGCGATTTCGTTCCAATTCACTTTCCAAGTAATATTCGGCATGCTAATTACATTGCCGGTTGCCAAATTGCATTATCTCTTATAGTTTCCGAGATATGGACTATCGATAATTTACACCTTAGGCTCTGCTTCTAACTTGGGCCCAAATTGTAAAATGGTCTTATCTATTGGCGATTTCGTTCCAATTCACATTCCAAGTAATATTCGGCATGCTAATTACATTGCCGGTTGCCAAATTGCATTATCTCTTATAGTTTCCGAGATATGGAGTATCGATAATTTACACCTTAGGCTCTGCTTCTAACTTGGGCCCAAATTGTAAAATGGTCTTATCTATTGGCGATTTCGTTCCAATTCACACTCCAAGTAATATTCGGCATGCTAATTACATTGCCGGTTGCGAAATTGCATTATCTCTTATAGTTTCCGAGATATGGACTATCAATAATTTACACCTTAGGCTCTGCTTCTAACTTGGGCCCAAATTGTAAAATGGTCTTATCTATTGGCGATTTCGTTCCAATTCACATTCCAAGTAATATTCGGCATGCTAATTACATTGCCGGTTGCCAAATTGCATTATCTCTTATAGTTTCCGAGATATGGACTATCGATAATTTACACCTTAGGCTCTGCTTCTAACTTGGGCCCAAATTGTAAAATGGTCTTATCTATTGGCGATTTCGTTCCAATTCACATTCCAAGTAATATTCGGCATGCTAATTACATTGCCGGTTGCCAAATTGCATTATCTCTTATAGTTTCCGAGATATGGACTATCGATAATTTACACCTTAGGCTCTGCTTCTAACTTGGGCCCAAATTGTAAAATGGTCTTATCTATTGGCGATTTCGTTCCAATTCACATTCCAAGTAATATTCGGCATGCTAATTACATTGCCGGTTACCAAATTGCATTATCTCTTATAGTTTCCGAGATATGGACTATCGATAATTTACACCTTAGGCTCTGCTTCTAACTTGGGCCCAAATTGTAAAATGGTCTTATCTATTGGCGATTTCGTTCCAATTCACATTCCAAGTAATATTCGGCATGCTAATTACATTGCCGGTTGCCAAATTGCATTATCTCTTATAGTTTCCGAGATATGGACTATCGATAATTTACACCTTAGGCTCTGCTTCTAACTTGGGCCCAAATTGTAAAATGGTCTTACCTATTGGCGATTTCGTTCCAATTCACATTCCAAGTAATATTCGGCATGCTAATTACATTGCCGGTTGCCAAATTGCATTATCTCTTATAGTTTCCGAGATATGTACTATCGATAATTTACACCTTAGGCTCTACTTCTAACTTGGGCCCAAATTGTAAAATGGTCTTATCTATTGGCGATTTCGTTCCAATTCACATTCCAATTAATATTCGGCATGCTAATTACATTGCCGGTTGCCAAATTGCATTATCTCTTATAGTTTCCGAGATATGGACTATCGATAATTTACACCTTAGGCTCTGCTTCTAACTTGCGCCCAAATTGTAAAATGGTCTTATCTATTGGCGATTTCGTTCCAATTCACATTCCAAGTAATATTCGGCATGCTAATTACATTGCCGGTTGCCAAATTGCATTATCTCTTATAGTTTCCGAGATATGGACTATCGATAATTTACACCTTAGGCTCTGCTTCTAACTTGGGCCCAAATTGTAAAATGGTCTTATCTATTGGCGATTTCGTTCCAATTCACATTCCAAGTAATATTCGGCATGCTAATTACATTGCCGGTTGCCAAATTGCATTATCTCTTATAGTTTCCGAGATATGGACTATCGATAATTTACACCTTAGGCTCTGCTTCTAACTTGGGCCCAAATTGTAAAATGGTCTTATCTATTGGCGATTTCGTTCCAATTCACATTCCAAGTAATATTCGGCATGCTAATTACATTGCCGGTTGCCAAATTGAATTATCTCTTATAGTTTCCGAGATATGGACTATCGATAATTTACACCTTAGGCTCTGCTTCTAACTTGGGCCCAAATTGTAAAATGGTCTTACCTATTGGCGATTTCGTTCCAATTCACATTCCAAGTAATATTCGGCATGCTAATTACATTGCCGGTTGCCAAATTGCATTATCTCTTATAGTTTCCGAGATATGGACTATCGATAATTTACACCTTAGGCTCTGCTTCTAACTTGGGCCCAAATTGTAAAATGGTCTTATCTATTGGCGATTTCGTTCCAATTCACATTCCAAGTAATATTCGGCATGCTAATTACATTGCCGGTTGCCAAATTGCATTATCTCTTATAGTTTCCGAGATATGGACTATCGATAATTTACACCTTAGGCTCTGCTTCTAACTTGGGCCCAAATTGTAAAATCGTCTTATCTATTGGCGATTTCGTTCCAATTCACATTCCAAGTAATATTCGGCATGCTAATTACATTGCCGGTTGCCAAATTGCATTATCTCTTATAGTTTCCGAGATATGGACTATCGATAATTTACACCTTAGGCTCTGCTTCTAACTTGGGCCCAAATTGTAAAATGGTCTTATCTATTGGCGATTTCGTTCCAATTCACATTCCAAGTAATATTCGGCATGCTAATTACATTGCCGGTTGCCAAATTGCATTATCTCTTATAGTTTCCGAGATATGGACTATCGATAATTTACACCTTAGGCTCTGCTTCTAACTTGGGCCCAAATTGTAAAATGGTCTTATCTATTGGCGATTTCGTTCCAATTCACATTCCAAGTAATATTCGGCATGCTAATTACATTGCCGGTTGCCAAATTGCATTATCTCTTATAGTTTCCGAGATATGGACTATCGATAATTTACACCTTAGGCTCTGCTTCTAACTTGGGCCCAAATTGTAAAATGGTCTTATCTATTGGCGATTTCGTTCCAATTCACATTCCAAGTAATATTCGGCATGCTAATTACATTGCCGGTTGCCAAATTGCATTATCTCTTATAGTTTCCGAGATATGGACTATCGATAATTTACACCTTAGGCTCTGCTTCTAACTTGGGCCCAAATTGTAAAATGGTCTTATCTATTGGCGATTTCGTTCCAATTCACATTCCAAGTAATATTCGGCATGCTAATTACATTGCCGGTTGCCAAATTGCATTATCTCTTATAGTTTCCGAGATATGGACTATCGATAATTTACACCTTAGGCTCTGCTTCTAACTTGGGCCCAAATTGTAAAATGGTCTTATCTATTGGCGATTTCGTCCCAATTCACATTCCAAGTAATATTCGGCATGCTAATTACATTGCCGGTTGCGAAATTGCATTATCTCTTATAGTTTCCGAGATATGGACTATCGATAATTTACACCTTAGGCTCTGCTTCTAACTTGGGCCCAAATTGTAAAATGGTCTTATCTATTGGCGATTTCGTTCCAATTCACATTCCAAGTAATATTCGGCATGCTAATTACATTGCCGGTTGCCAAATTGCATTATCTCTTATAGTTTCCGAGATATGGACTATCGATAATTTACACCTTAGGCTCTGCTTCTAACTTGGGCCCAAATTGTAAAATGGTCTTATCTATTGGCGATTTCGTTCCAATTCACATTCCAAGTAATATTCGGCATGCTAATTACATTGCCGGTTGCCAAATTGCATTATCTCTTATAGTTTCCGAGATATGGACTATCGATAATTTACACCTTAGGCTCTGCTTCTAACTTGGGCCCAAATTGTAAAATGGTCTTATCTATTGGCGATTTCGTTCCAATTCACATTCCAAGTAATATTCGGCATGCTAATTACATTGCCGGTTGCCAAATTGCATTATCTCTTATAGTTTCCGAGATATGGACTATCGATAATTTACACCTTAGGCTCTGCTTCTAACTTGGGCCCAAATTGTAAAATGGTCTTATCTATTGGCGATTTCGTTCCAATTCACATTCCAAGTAATATTCGGCATGCTAATTACATTGCCGGTTGCCAAATTGCATTATCTCTTATAGTTTCCGAGATATGGACTATCGATAATTTACACCTTAGGCTCTGCTTCTAACTTGGGCCCAAATTGTAAAATGGTCTTATCTATTGGCGATTTCGTTCCAATTCACATTCCAAGTAATATTCGGCATGCTAATTACATTGCCGGTTGCCAAATTGCATTATCTCTTATAGTTTCCGAGATATGGACTATCGATAATTTACACCTTAGGCTCTGCTTCTAACTTGGGCCCAAATTGTAAAATGGTCTTATCTATTGGCGATTTCGTTCCAATTCACATTCCAAGTAATATTCGGCATGCTAATTACATTGCCGGTTGCCAAATTGCATTATCTCTTATAGTTTCCGAGATATGGACTATCGATAATTTACACCTTAGGCTCTGCTTCTAACTTGGGCCCAAATTGTAAAATGGTCTTATCTATTGGCGATTTCGTTCCAATTCACATTCCAAGTAATATTCGGCATGCTAATTACATTGCCGGTTGCCAAATTGCATTATCTCTTATAGTTTCCGAGATATGGACTATCGATAATTTACACCTTAGGCTCTGCTTCTAACTTGGGCCCAAATTGTAAAATGGTCTTATCTATTGGCGATTTCGTTCCAATTCACATTCCAAGTAATATTCGGCATGCTAATTACATTGCCGGTTGCCAAATTGCATTATCTCTTATAGTTTCCGAGATATGGACTATCGATAATTTACACCTTAGGCTCTGCTTCTAACTTGGGCCCAAATTGTAAAATGGTCTTATCTATTGGCGATTTCGTTCCAATTCACATTCCAAGTAATATTCGGCATGCTAATTACATTGCCGGTTGCCAAATTGCATTATCTCTTATAGTTTCCGAGATATGGACTATCGATAATTTACACCTTAGGCTCTGCTTCTAACTTGGGCCCAAATTGTAAAATGGTCTTATCTATTGGCGATTTCGTTCCAATTCACATTCCAAGTAATATTCGGCATGCTAATTACATTGCCGGTTGCCAAATTGCATTATCTCTTATAGTTTCCGAGATATGGACTATCGATAATTTACACCTTAGGCTCTGCTTCTAACTTGGGCCCAAATTGTAAAATGGTCTTATCTATTGGCGATTTCGTTCCAATTCACATTCCAAGTAATATTCGGCATGCTAATTACATTGCCGGTTGCCAAATTGCATTATCTCTTATAGTTTCCGAGATATGGACTATCGATAATTTACACCTTAGGCTCTGCTTCTAACTTGGGCCCAAATTGTAAAATGGTCTTATCTATTGGCGATTTCGTTCCAATTCACATTCCAAGTAATATTCGGCATGCTAATTACATTGCCGGTTGCCAAATTGCATTATCTCTTATAGTTTCCGAGATATGGACTATCGATAATTTACACCTTAGGCTCTGCTTCTAACTTGGGCCCAAATTGTAAAATGGTCTTATCTATTGGCGATTTCGTTCCAATTCACATTCCAAGTAATATTCGGCATGCTAATTACATTGCCGGTTGCCAAATTGCATTATCTCTTATAGTTTCCGAGATATGGACTATCGATAATTTACACCTTAGGCTCTGCTTCTAACTTGGGCCCAAATTGTAAAATGGTCTTATCTATTGGCGATTTCGTTCCAATTCACATTCCAAGTAATATTCGGCATGCTAATTACATTGCCGGTTGCCAAATTGCATTATCTCTTATAGTTTCCGAGATATGGACTATCGATAATTTACACCTTAGGCTCTGCTTCTAACTTGGGCCCAAATTGTAAAATGGTCTTATCTATTGGCGATTTCGTTCCAATTCACATTCCAAGTAATATTCGGCATGCTAATTACATTGCCGGTTGCCAAATTGCATTATCTCTTATAGTTTCCGAGATATGGACTATCGATAATTTACACCTTAGGCTCTGCTTCTAACTTGGGCCCAAATTGTAAAATGGTCTTATCTATTGGCGATTTCGTTCCAATTCACATTCCAAGTAATATTCGGCATGCTAATTACATTGCCGGTTGCCAAATTGCATTATCTCTTATAGTTTCCGAGATATGGACTATCGATAATTTACACCTTAGGCTCTGCTTCTAACTTGGGCCCAAATTGTAAAATGGTCTTATCTATTGGCGATTTCGTTCCAATTCACATTCCAAGTAATATTCGGCATGCTAATTACATTGCCGGTTGCCAAATTGAATTATCTCTTATAGTTTCCGAGATATGGACTATCGATAATTTACACCTTAGGCTCTGCTTCTAACTTGGGCCCAAATTGTAAAATGGTCTTACCTATTGGCGATTTCGTTCCAATTCACATTCCAAGTAATATTCGGCATGCTAATTACATTGCCGGTTGCCAAATTGCATTATCTCTTATAGTTTCCGAGATATGGACTATCGATAATTTACACCTTAGGCTCTGCTTCTAACTTGGGCCCAAATTGTAAAATGGTCTTATCTATTGGCGATTTCGTTCCAATTCACATTCCAAGTAATATTCGGCATGCTAATTACATTGCCGGTTGCCAAATTGCATTATCTCTTATAGTTTCCGAGATATGGACTATCGATAATTTACACCTTAGGCTCTGCTTCTAACTTGGGCCCAAATTGTAAAATGGTCTTACCTATTGGCGATTTCGTTCCAATTCACATTCCAAGTAATATTCGGCATGCTAATTACATTGCCGGTTGCGAAATTGCATTATCTCTTATAGTTTCCGAGATATGGACTATCAATAATTTACACCTTAGGCTCTGCTTCTAACTTGGGCCCAAATTGTAAAATGGTCTTATCTATTGGCGATTTCGTTCCAATTCACATTCCAAGTAATATTCGGCATGCTAATTACATTGCCGGTTGCCAAATTGCATTATCTCTTATAGTTTCCGAGATATGGACTATCGATAATTTACACCTTAGGCTCTGCTTCTAACTTGGGCCCAAATTGTAAAATGGTCTTATCTATTGGCGATTTCGTTCCAATTCACATTCCAAGTAATATTCGGCATGCTAATTACATTGCCGGTTGCCAAATTGCATTATCTCTTATAGTTTCCGAGATATGGACTATCGATAATTTACACCTTAGGCTCTGCTTCTAACTTGGGCCCAAATTGTAAAATGGTCTTATCTATTGGCGATTTCGTTCCAATTCACATTCCAAGTAATATTCGGCATGCTAATTACATTGCCGGTTGCCAAATTGCATTATCTCTTATAGTTTCCGAGATATGGACTATCGATAATTTACACCTTAGGCTCTGCTTCTAACTTGGGCCCAAATTGTAAAATGGTCTTATCTATTGGCGATTTCGTTCCAATTCACATTCCAAGTAATATTCGGCATGCTAATTACATTGCCGGTTGCCAAATTGCATTATCTCTTATAGTTTCCGAGATATGGACTATCGATAATTTACACCTTAGGCTCTGCTTCTAACTTGGGCCCAAATTGTAAAATGGTCTTATCTATTGGCGATTTCGTTCCAATTCACATTCCAAGTAATATTCGGCATGCTAATTACATTGCCGGTTGCCAAATTGCATTATCTCTTATAGTTTCCGAGATATGGACTATCGATAATTTACACCTTAGGCTCTGCTTCTAACTTGGGCCCAAATTGTAAAATCGTCTTATCTATTGGCGATTTCGTTCCAATTCACATTCCAAGTAATATTCGGCATGCTAATTACATTGCCGGTTGCCAAATTGCATTATCTCTTATAGTTTCCGAGATATGGACTATCGATAATTTACACCTTAGGCTCTGCTTCTAACTTGGGCCCAAATTGTAAAATGGTCTTATCTATTGGCGATTTCGTCCCAATTCACATTCCAAGTGATATTCGGCATGCTAATTACATTGCCGGTTGCGAAATTGCATTATCTCTTATAGTTTCCGAGATATGGACTATCAATAATTTACACCTTAGGCTCTGCTTCTAACTTGGGCCCAAATTGTAAAATGGTCTTATCTATTGGCGATTTCGTTCCAATTCACATTCCAAGTAATATTCGGCATGCTAATTACATTGCCGGTTGCCAAATTGCATTATCTCTTATAGTTTCCGAGATATGGACTATCGATAATTTACACCTTAGGCTCTGCTTCTAACTTGGGCCCAAATTGTAAAATGGTCTTATCTATTGGCGATTTCGTTCCAATTCACATTCCAAGTAATATTCGGCATGCTAATTACATTGCCGGTTGCCAAATTGCATTATCTCTTATAGTTTCCGAGATATGGACTATCGATAATTTACACCTTAGGCTCTGCTTCTAACTTGGGCCCAAATTGTAAAATGGTCTTATCTATTGGCGATTTCGTTCCAATTCACATTCCAAGTAATATTCGGCATGCTAATTACATTGCCGGTTGCCAAATTGCATTATCTCTTATAGTTTCCGAGATATGGACTATCGATAATTTACACCTTAGGCTCTGCTTCTAACTTGGGCCCAAATTGTAAAATGGTCTTATCTATTGGCGATTTCGTTCCAATTCACATTCCAAGTAATATTCGGCATGCTAATTACATTGCCGGTTGCCAAATTGCATTATCTCTTATAGTTTCCGAGATATGGACTATCGATAATTTACACCTTAGGCTCTGCTTCTAACTTGGGCCCAAATTGTAAAATGGTCTTATCTATTGGCGATTTCGTTCCAATTCACATTCCAAGTAATATTCGGCATGCTAATTACATTGCCGGTTGCCAAATTGCATTATCTCTTATAGTTTCCGAGATATGGACTATCGATAATTTACACCTTAGGCTCTGCTTCTAACTTGGGCCCAAATTGTAAAATGGTCTTATCTATTGGCGATTTCGTTCCAATTCACATTCCAAGTAATATTCGGCATGCTAATTACATTGCCGGTTGCCAAATTGCATTATCTCTTATAGTTTCCGAGATATGGACTATCGATAATTTACACCTTAGGCTCTGCTTCTAACTTGGGCCCAAATTGTAAAATGGTCTTATCTATTGGCGATTTCGTTCCAATTCACATTCCAAGTAATATTCGGCATGCTAATTACATTGCCGGTTGCCAAATTGCATTATCTCTTATAGTTTCCGAGATATGGACTATCGATAATTTACACCTTAGGCTCTGCTTCTAACTTGGGCCCAAATTGTAAAATGGTCTTATCTATTGGCGATTTCGTTCCAATTCACATTCCAAGTAATATTCGGCATGCTAATTACATTGCCGGTTGCCAAATTGCATTATCTCTTATAGTTTCCGAGATATGGACTATCGATAATTTACACCTTAGGCTCTGCTTCTAACTTGGGCCCAAATTGTAAAATGGTCTTATCTATTGGCGATTTCGTTCCAATTCACATTCCAAGTAATATTCGGCATGCTAATTACATTGCCGGTTGCCAAATTGCATTATCTCTTATAGTTTCCGAGATATGGACTATCGATAATTTACACCTTAGGCTCTGCTTCTAACTTGGGCCCAAATTGTAAAATGGTCTTATCTATTGGCGATTTCGTTCCAATTCACATTCCAAGTAATATTCGGCATGCTAATTACATTGCCGGTTGCCAAATTGCATTATCTCTTATAGTTTCCGAGATATGGACTATCGATAATTTACACCTTAGGCTCTGCTTCTAACTTGGGCCCAAATTGTAAAATGGTCTTATCTATTGGCGATTTCGTTCCAATTCACATTCCAAGTAATATTCGGCATGCTAATTACATTGCCGGTTGCCAAATTGCATTATCTCTTATAGTTTCCGAGATATGGACTATCGATAATTTACACCTTAGGCTCTGCTTCTAACTTGGGCCCAAATTGTAAAATGGTCTTATCTATTGGCGATTTCGTTCCAATTCACATTCCAAGTAATATTCGGCATGCTAATTACATTGCCGGTTGCCAAATTGCATTATCTCTTATAGTTTCCGAGATATGGACTATCGATAATTTACACCTTAGGCTCTGCTTCTAACTTGGGCCCAAATTGTAAAATGGTCTTATCTATTGGCGATTTCGTTCCAATTCACATTCCAAGTAATATTCGGCATGCTAATTACATTGCCGGTTGCCAAATTGCATTATCTCTTATAGTTTCCGAGATATGGACTATCGATAATTTACACCTTAGGCTCTGCTTCTAACTTGGGCCCAAATTGTAAAATGGTCTTATCTATTGGCGATTTCGTTCCAATTCACATTCCAAGTAATATTCGGCATGCTAATTACATTGCCGGTTGCCAAATTGCATTATCTCTTATAGTTTCCGAGATATGGACTATCGATAATTTACACCTTAGGCTCTGCTTCTAACTTGGGCCCAAATTGTAAAATGGTCTTATCTATTGGCGATTTCGTTCCAATTCACATTCCAAGTAATATTCGGCATGCTAATTACATTGCCGGTTGCCAAATTGCATTATCTCTTATAGTTTCCGAGATATGGACTATCGATAATTTACACCTTAGGCTCTGCTTCTAACTTGGGCCCAAATTGTAAAATGGTCTTATCTATTGGCGATTTCGTTCCAATTCACATTCCAAGTAATATTCGGCATGCTAATTACATTGCCGGTTGCCAAATTGCATTATCTCTTATAGTTTCCGAGATATGGACTATCGATAATTTACACCTTAGGCTCTGCTTCTAACTTGGGCCCAAATTGTAAAATGGTCTTATCTATTGGCGATTTCGTTCCAATTCACATTCCAAGTAATATTCGGCATGCTAATTACATTGCCGGTTGCCAAATTGCATTATCTCTTATAGTTTCCGAGATATGGACTATCGATAATTTACACCTTAGGCTCTGCTTCTAACTTGGGCCCAAATTGTAAAATGGTCTTATCTATTGGCGATTTCGTTCCAATTCACATTCCAAGTAATATTCGGCATGCTAATTACATTGCCGGTTGCCAAATTGCATTATCTCTTATAGTTTCCGAGATATGGACTATCGATAATTTACACCTTAGGCTCTGCTTCTAACTTGGGCCCAAATTGTAAAATGGTCTTATCTATTGGCGATTTCGTTCCAATTCACATTCCAAGTAATATTCGGCATGCTAATTACATTGCCGGTTGCCAAATTGCATTATCTCTTATAGTTTCCGAGATATGGACTATCGATAATTTACACCTTAGGCTCTGCTTCTAACTTGGGCCCAAATTGTAAAATGGTCTTATCTATTGGCGATTTCGTTCCAATTCACATTCCAAGTAATATTCGGCATGCTAATTACATTGCCGGTTGCCAAATTGCATTATCTCTTATAGTTTCCGAGATATGGACTATCGATAATTTACACCTTAGGCTCTGCTTCTAACTTGGGCCCAAATTGTAAAATGGTCCTATCTATTGGCGATTTCGTTCCAATTCACATTCCAAGTAATATTCGGCATGCTAATTACATTGCCGGTTGCCAAATTGCATTATCTCTTATAGTTTCTGAGATATGGACTATCGATAATTTACACCTTAGGCTCTGCTTCTAACTTGGGCCCAAATTGTAAAATGGTCTTATCTATTGGCGATTTCGTTCCAATTCACATTCCAAGTAATATTCGGCATGCTAATTACATTGCCGGTTGCCAAATTGCATTATCTCTTATAGTTTCCGAGATATGGACTATCGATAATTTACACCTTAGGCTCTGCTTCTAACTTGGGCCCAAATTGTAAAATGGTCTTATCTATTGGCGATTTCGTCCCAATTCACATTCCAAGTAATATTCGGCATGCTAATTACATTGCCGGTTGCGAAATTGCATTATCTCTTATAGTTTCCGAGATATGGACTATCGATAATTTACACCTTAGGCTCTGCTTCTAACTTGGGCCCAAATTGTAAAATGGTCTTATCTATTGGCGATTTCGTTCCAATTCACATTCCAAGTAATATTCGGCATGCTAATTACATTGCCGGTTGCCAAATTGCATTATCTCTTATAGTTTCCGAGATATGGACTATCGATAATTTACACCTTAGGCTCTGCTTCTAACTTGGGCCCAAATTGTAAAATGGTCTTATCTATTGGCGATTTCGTTCCAATTCACATTCCAAGTAATATTCGGCATGCTAATTACATTGCCGGTTGCCAAATTGCATTATCTCTTATAGTTTCCGAGATATGGACTATCGATAATTTACACCTTAGGCTCTGCTTCTAACTTGGGCCCAAATTGTAAAATGGTCTTATCTATTGGCGATTTCGTTCCAATTCACATTCCAAGTAATATTCGGCATGCTAATTACATTGCCGTTTGCCAAATTGCATTATCTCTTATAGTTTCCGAGATATGGACTATCGATAATTTACACCTTAGGCTCTGCTTCTAACTTGGGCCCAAATTGTAAAATGGTCTTATCTATTGGCGATTTCGTTCCAATTCACATTCCAAGTAATATTCGGCATGCTAATTACATTGCCGGTTGCCAAATTGCATTATCTCTTATAGTTTCCGAGATATGGACTATCGATAATTTACACCTTAGGCTCTGCTTCTAACTTGGGCCCAAATTGTAAAATGGTCTTATCTATTGGCGATTTCGTTCCAATTCACACTCCAAGTAATATTCGGCATGCTAATTACATTGCCGGTTGCGAAATTGCATTATCTCTTATAGTTTCCGAGATATGGACTATCAATAATTTACACCTTAGGCTCTGCTTCTAACTTGGGCCCAAATTGTAAAATGGTCTTATCTATTGGCGATTTCGTTCCAATACACATTCCAAGTAATATTCGGCATGCTAATTACATTGCCGGTTGCCAAATTGCATTATCTCTTATAGTTTCCGAGATATGGACTATCGATAATTTACACCTTAGGCTCTGCTTCTAACTTGGGCCCAAATTGTAAAATGGTCTTATCTATTGGCGATTTCGTTCCAATTCACATTCCAAGTAATATTCGGCATGCTAATTACATTGCCGGTTGCCAAATTGCATTATCTCTTATAGTTTCCGAGATATGGACTATCGATAATTTACACCTTAGGCTCTGCTTCTAACTTGGGCCCAAATTGTAAAATGGTCTTATCTATTGGCGATTTCGTTCCAATTCACATTCCAAGTAATATTCGGCATGCTAATTACATTGCCGGTTGCCAAATTGCATTATCTCTTATAGTTTCCGAGATATGGACTATCGATAATTTACACCTTAGGCTCTGCTTCTAACTTGGGCCCAAATTGTAAAATGGTCTTCTCTATTGGCGATTTCGTTCCAATTCACATTCCAAGTAATATTCGGCATGCTAATTACATTGCCGGTTGCCAAATTGCATTACCTCTTATAGTTTCCGAGATATGGACTATCGATAATTTACACCTTAGGCTCTGCTTCTAACTTGGGCCCAAATTGTAAAATGGTCTTATCTATTGGCGATTTCGTTCCAATTCACATTCCAAGTAATATTCGGCATGCTAATTACATTGCCGGTTGCCAAATTGCATTATCTCTTATAGTTTCCGAGATATGGACTATCGATAATTTACACCTTAGGCTCTGCTTCTAACTTGGGCCCAAATTGTAAAATGGTCTTCTCTATTGGCGATTTCGTTCCAATTCACATTCCAAGTAATATTCGGCATGCTAATTACATTGCCGGTTGCCAAATTGCATTAACTCTTATAGTTTCCGAGATATGGACTATCGATAATTTACACCTTAGGCTCTGCTTCTAACTTGGGCCCAAATTGTAAAATGGTCTTATCTATTGGCGATTTCGTTCCAATTCACATTCCAAGTAATATTCGGCATGCTAATTACATTGCCGGTTGCCAAATTGCATTATCTCTTATAGTTTCCGAGATATGGACTATCGATAATTTACACCATAGGCTCTGCTTCTAACTTGGGACCAAATTGTAAAATGGTCTTATCTATTGGCGATTTCGTTCCAATTCACATTCCAAGTAATATTCGGCATGCTAATTACATTGCCGGTTGCTAAATTGCATTATCTCTTATAGTTTCCGAGATATGGACTATCGATAATTTACACCTTAGGCTCTGCTTCTAACTTGGGCCCAAATTGTAAAATGGTCTTATCTATTGGCGATTTCGTTCCAATTCACATTCCAAGTAATATTCGGCATGCTAATTACATTGCCGGTTGCCAAATTAATTTATCTCTTATAGTTTCCGAGATATGGACTATCGATAATTTACACCTTAGGCTCTGCTTCTAACTTGGGCCCAAATTGTAAAATGGTCTTACCTATTGGCGATTTCGTTCCAATTCACATTCCAGGTAATATTCGGCATGCTAATTACATTGCCGGCTGCCAAATTGCATTATCTCTTATAGTTTCCGAGATATGGACTATCGATAATTTACACCTTAGGCTCTGCTTCTAACTTGGGCCCAAATTTTAAAATGGTCTTATCTATTGGCGATTTCGTTCCAATTCACATTCCAAGTAATATTCGGCATGCTAATTACATTGCCGGTTGCCAAATTGCATTATCTCTTATAGTTTCCGAGATATGGACTATCGATAATTTACACCTTAGGCTCTGCTTCTAACTTGGGCCCAAATTGTAAAATGGTCTTACCTATTGGCGATTTCGTTCCAATTCACATTCCAAGTAATATTCGGCATGCTAATTACATTGCCGGTTGCCAAATTGCATTATCTCTTATAGTTTCCGAGATATGGACTATCGATAATTTACACCTTAGGCTCTGCTTCTAACTTGGGCCCAAATTGTAAAATGGTCTTATCTATTGGCGATTTCGTTCCAATTCACATTCCAAGTAATATTCTTCATGCTAATTACATTGCCGGTTGCCAAATTGCATTATCTCTTATAGTTTCCGAGATATGGACTATCGATAATTTACACCTTAGGCTCTGCTTCTAACTTGGGCCCAAATTGTAAAATGGTCTTATCTATTGGCGATTTCGTCCCAATTCACATTCCAAGTGATATTCGGCATGCTAATTACATTGCCGGTTGCGAAATTGCATTATCTCTTATAGTTTCCGAGATATGGACTATCAATAATTTACACCTTAGGCTCTGCTTCTAACTTGGGCCCAAATTGTAAAATGGTCTTATCTATTGGCGATTTCGTTCCAATTCACATTCCAAGTAATATTCGGCATGCTAATTACATTGCCGGTTGCCAAATTGCATTATCTCTTATAGTTTCCGAGATATGGACTATCGATTATTTACACCTTAGGCTCTGCTTCTAACTTGGGCCCAAATTGTAAAATGGTCTTATCTATTGGCGATTTCGTTCCAATTCACATTCCAAGTAATATTCGGCATGCTAATTACATTGCCGGTTGCCAAATTGCATTATCTCTTATAGTTTCCGAGATATGGACTATCGATAATTTACACCTTAGGCTCTGCTTCTAACTTGGGCCCAAATTGTAAAATGGTCTTATCTATTGACGATTTCGTTCCAATTCACATTCCAAGTAATATTCGGCATGCTCATTACATTGCCGGTTGCCAAATTGCATTATCTCTTATAGTTTCCGAGATATGGACTCTCGATAATTTACACCTTAGGCTCTGCTTCTAACTTGGGCCCAAATTGTAAAATGGTCTTATCTATTGGCGATTTCGTTCCAATTCACATTCCAAGTAATATTCGGCATGCTAATTACATTGCCGGTTGCCAAATTGCATTATCTCTTATAGTTTCCGAGATATGGACTATCGATAATTTACACCTTAGGCTCTGCTTCTAACTTGGGCCCAAATTGTAAAATGGTCTTATCTATTGGCGATTTCGTTCCAATTCACACTCCAAGTAATATTCGGCATGCTAATTACATTGCCGGTTGCGAAATTGCATTATCTCTTATAGTTTCCGAGATATGGACTATCAATAATTTACACCTTAGGCTCTACTTCTAACTTGGGCCCAAATTGTAAAATGGTCTTATCTATTGGCGATTTCGTTCCAATTCACATTCCAAGTAATATTCGGCATGCTAATTACATTGCCGGTTGCCAAATTGCATTATCTCTTATAGTTTCCGAGATATGGACTATCGATAATTTACACCTTAGGCTCTGCTTCTAACTTGGGCCCAAATTGTAAAATGGCCTTATCTATTGGCGATTTCGTTCCAATTCACATTCCAAGTAATATTCGGCATGCTAATTACATTGCCGGTTGCCAAATTGCATTATCTCTTATAGTTTCCGAGATATGGACTATCGATAATTTACACCTTAGGCTCTGCTTCTAACTTGGGCCCAAATTGTAAAATGGCCTTACCTATTGGCGATTTCGTTACAATTCACACTCCAAGTAATATTCGGCATGCTAATTACATTGCCGGTTGCGAAATTGCATTATCTCTTATAGTTTCCGAGATATGGACTATCAATAATTTACACCTTAGGCTCTGCTTCTAACTTGGGCCCAAATTGTAAAATGGTCTTATCTATTGGCGATTTCGTTCCAATTCACATTCCAAGTAATATTCGGCATGCTAATTACATTGCCGGTTGCCAAATTGCATTATCTCTTATAGTTTCCGAGATATGGACTATCGATAATTTACACCTTAGGCTCTGCTTCTAACTTGGGCCCAAATTGTAAAATGGTCTTATCTATTGGCGATTTCGTTCCAATTCACATTCCAAGTAATATTCGGCATGCTAATTACATTGCCGGTTGCCAAATTGCATTATCTCTTATAGTTTCCGAGATATGGACTATCGATAATTTACACCTTAGGCTCTGCTTCTAACTTGGGCCCAAATTGTAAAATGGTCTTATCTATTGGCGATTTCGTTCCAATTCACATTCCAAGTAATATTCGGCATGCTAATTACATTGCCGGTTGCCAAATTGCATTAACTCTTATAGTTTCCGAGATATGGACTATCGATAATTTACACCTTAGGCTCTGCTTCTAACTTGGGCCCAAATTGTAAAATGGTCTTATCTATTGGCGATTTCGTTCCAATTCACATTCCAAGTAATATTCGGCATGCTAATTACATTGCCGGTTGCCAAATTGCATTAACTCTTATAGTTTCCGAGATATGGACTATCGATAATTTACACCATAGGCTCTGCTTATAACTTGGGCCCAAATTGTAAAATGGTCTTATCTATTGGCGATTTCGTTCCAATTCACATTCCAAGTAATATTCGGCATGCTAATTACATTGCCGGTTGCCAAATTGCATTATCTCTTATAGTTTCCGAGATATGGACTATCGATAATTTACACCTTAGGCTCTGCTTCTAACTTGGGCCCAAATTGTAAAATTGTCTTATCTATTGGCGATTTCGTTCCAATTCACATTCCAAGTAATATTCTGCATGCTAATTACATTGCCGGTTGCCAAATTGCATTATCTCTTATAGTTTCCGAGATATGGACTATCGATAATTTACACCTTAGGCTCTGCTTCTAACTTGGGCCCAAATTGTAAAATGGTCTTATCTATTGGCGATTTCGTTCCAATTCACATTCCAAGTAATATTCGGCATGCTAATTACATTGCCGGTTGCCAAATTGCATTATATCTTATATTTTCCGAGATATGGACTATCGATAATTTACACCTTAGGCTCTGCTTCTAACTTGGGCCCAAATTGTAAAATGGTCTTATCTATTGGCGATTTCGTTCCAATTCACATTCCAAGTAATATTCGGCATGCTAATTACATTGCCGGTTGCCAAATTGCATTATCTCTTATAGTTTCCGAGATATGGACTATCGATAATTTACACCTTAGGCTCTGCTTCTCACTTGGGCCCAAATTGTAAAATGGTCTTATCTATTGGCGATTTCGTTCCAATTCACATTCCAAGTAATATTCGGCATGCTAATTACATTGCCGGTTGCCAAATTGCATTATCTCTTATAGTTTCCGAGATATGGACTATCAATAATTTACACCTTAGGCTCTGCTTCTAACTTGGGCCCAAATTGTAAAATGGTCTTATCTATTGGCGATTTCGTTCCAATTCACATTCCAAGTAATATTCGGCATGATAATTACATTGCCGGTTGCCAAATTGCATTATCTCTTATAGTTTCCGAGATATGGACTATCGATAATTTACACCTTAGGCTCTGCTTCTAACTTGGGCCCAAATTGTAAAATGGCCTTATCTATTGGCGATTTCGTTCCAATTCACATTCCAAGTAATATTCGGCATGCTAATTACATTGCCGTTTGCCAAATTGCATTATCTCTTATAGTTTCCGAGATATGGACTATCGATAATTTACACCTTAGGCTCTGCTTCTAACTTGGGCCCAAATTGTAAAATGGTCTTACCTAATGGCGATTTCGTTCCAATTCACACTCCAAGTAATATTCGGCATGCTAATTACATTGCCGGTTGCGAAATTGCATTATCTCTTATAGTTTCCGAGATATGGACTATCAATAATTTACACCTTAGGCTCTGCTTCTAACTTGGGCCCAAATTGTAAAATGGTCTTATCTATTGGCGATTTCGTTCCAATTCACATTCCAAGTAATATTCGGCATGCTAATTACATTGCCGGTTGCCAAATTGCATTATCTCTTATAGTTTCCGAGATATGGACTATCGATAATTTACACCTTAGGCTCTGCTTCTAACTTGGGCCCAAATTGTAAAATGGTCTTATCTATTGGCGATTTCGTCCCAATTCACACTCCAAGTGATATTCGGCATGCTAATTACATTGCCGATTGCGAAATTGCATTATCTCTTATAGTTTCCGAGATATGGACTATCAATAATTTACACCTTAGGCTCTGCTTCTAACTTGGGCCCAAATTGTAAAATGGTCTTATCTATTGGCGATTTCGTTCCAATTCACATTCCAAGTAATATTCGGCATGCTAATTACATTGCCGGTTGCCAAATTGCATTATCTCTTATAGTTTCCGAGATATGGACTATCGATAATTTACTCCTTAGGCTCTGCTTCTAACTTGGGCCCAAATTGTAAAATGGTCTTATCTATTGGCGATTTCGTTCCAATTCACATTCCAAGTAATACTCGGCATGCTAATTACATTGCCGGTTGCCAAATTGCATTATCTCTTATAGTTTCCGAGATATGGACTATCGATAATTTACACCTTAGGCTCTGCTTCTAACTTGGGCCCAAATTGTAAAATGGTCTTATCTATTGACGATTTCGTTCCAATTCACATTCCAAGTAATATTCGGCATGCTAATTACATTGCCGGTTGCCAAATTGCATTATCTCTTATAGTTTCCGAGATATGGACTATCGATAATTTACACCTTAGGCTCTGCTTCTAACTTGGGCCCAAATTGTAAAATGGTCTTATCTATTGGCGATTTCGTTCCAATTCACACTCCAAGTAATATTCGGCATGCTAATTACATTGCCGGTTGCGAAATTGCATTATCTCTTATAGTTTCCGAGATATGGACTATCAATAATTTACACCTTAGGCTCTGCTTCTAACTTGGGCCCAAATTGTAAAATGGTCTTATCTATTGGCGATTTCGTTCCAATTCACATTCCAAGTAATATTCGGCATGCTAATTACATTGCCGGTTGCCAAATTGCATTATCTCTTATAGTTTCCCAGATATGGACTATCGATAATTTACATCTTAGGCTCTGCTTCTAACTTGGGCCCAAATTGTAAAATGGTCTTATCTATTGGCGATTTCGTTCCAATTCATATTCCAAGTAATATTCGGCATGCTAATTACATTGCCGGTTGCCAAATTGCATTATCTCTTATAGTTTCCGAGATATGGACTATCGATAATTTACACCTTAGCCTCTGCTTCTAACTTGGGCCCAAATTGTAAAATGGTCTTATCTATTGGCGTTTTCGTTCCAATTCACATTCCAAGTAATATTCGGCATGCTAATTACATTGCTGGTTGCCAAATTGCATTATCTTTTATAGTTTCCGAGATATGGACTATCGATAATTTACACCTTAGGCTCTGCTTCTAACTTGGGCCCAAATTGTAAAATGGTCTTCTCTATTGGCGATTTCGTTCCAATTCACATTACAAGTAATATTCGGCATGCTAATTACATTGCCGGTTGCCAAATTGCATTATCTCTTATAGTTTCCGAGATATGGACTATCGATAATTTACACCTTAGGCTCTGCTTCTAACTTGGGCCCAAATTGTAAAATGGTCTTCTCTATTGGCGATTTCGTTCCAATTCACATTCCAAGTAATATTCGGCATGCTAATTACATTGCCGGTTGCCAAATTGCATTATCTCTTATAGTTTCCGAGATATGGACTATCGATAATTTACACCTTAGGCTCTGCTTCTAACTTGGGCCCAAATTGTAAAATGGTCTTATCTATTGGCGATTTCGTTCCAATTCACATTCCAAGTAATATCCGGCATGCTAATTACATTGCCGTTTGCCAAATTGAATTATCTCTTATAGTTTCCGAGATATGGACTATCGATAATTTACACCTTAGGCTCTGCTTCTAACTTGGGCCCAAATTGTAAAATGGTCTTATCTATTGGCGATTTCGTCCCAATTCACATTCCAAGTGATATTCGGCAT
Organism: Rhynchophorus ferrugineus; assembly: GCF_030347505.1. Classification (NCBI taxonomy): domain Eukaryota; kingdom Metazoa; phylum Arthropoda; class Insecta; order Coleoptera; family Curculionidae; genus Rhynchophorus; species Rhynchophorus ferrugineus. The sequence continues at coordinate 390,518 of NW_027472625.1, forward strand.
GCTAATTACATTGCCGGTTGCCAAATTGCATTATCTCTTATAGTTTCCCAGATATGGACTATCGATAATTTACACATTAGGCTCTGCTTCTAACTTGGGCCCAAATTGTAAAATGGTCTTATCTATTGGCGATTTCGTTCCAATTCATATTCCAAGTAATATTCGGCATGCTAATTACATTGCCGGTTGCCAAATTGCATTATCTCTTATAGTTTCCGAGATATGGACTATCGATAATTTACACCTTAGCCTCTGCTTCTAACTTGGGCCCAAATTGTAAAATGGTCTTATCTATTGGCGTTTTCGTTCCAATTCACATTCCAAGTAATATTCGGCATGCTAATTACATTGCCGGTTGCCAAATTGCATTATCTTTTATAGTTTCCGAGATATGGACTATCGATAATTTACACCTTAGGCTCTGCTTCTAACTTGGGCCCAAATTGTAAAATGGTCTTCTCTATTGGCGATTTCGTTCCAATTCACATTCCAAGTAATATTCGGCATGCTAATTACATTGCCGGTTGCCAAATTGCAGTATCTCTTATAGTTTCCGAGATATGGACTATCGATAATTTACACCTTAGGCTCTGCTTCTAACTTGGGCCCAAATTGTAAAATGGACTTATCTATTGGCGATTTCGTTCCAATTCACATTCCAAGTAATATTCGGCATGCTAATTACATTGCCGGTTGCCAAATTGCATTATCTCTTATAGTTTCCGAGATATGGACTATCGATAATTTACACCTTAGGCTCTGCTTCTAACTTGGGCCCAAATTGTAAAATGGTCTTATCTATTGGCGATTTCGTTCCAATTCACATTCCAAGTAATATCCGGCATGCTAATTACATTGCCGGTTGCCAAATTGAATTATCTCTTATAGTTTCCGAGATATGGACTATCGATAATTTACACCTTAGGCTCTGCTTCTAACTTGGGCCCAAATTGTAAAATGGTCTTATCTATTGGCGATTTCGTCCCAATTCACATTCCAAGTGATATTCGGCATGCTAATTACATTGCCGATTGCGAAATTGCATTATCTCTTATAGTTTCCGAGATATGGACTATCAATAATTTACACCTTAGGCTCTGCTTCTAACTTGGGCCCAAATTGTAAAATGGTCTTATCTATTGGCGATTTCGTTCCAATTCACATTCCAAGTAATATTCGGCATGCTAATTACATTGCCGGTTGCCAAATTGCATTATCTCTTATAGTTTCCGAGATATGGACTATCGATAATTTACACCTTAGGCTCTGCTTCTAACTTGGGCCCAAATTGTAAAATGGTCTTATCTATTGGCGATTTCGTTCCAATTCACATTCCAAGTAATACTCGGCATGCTAATTACATTGCCGGTTGCCAAATTGCATTATCTCTTATAGTTTCCGAGATATGGACTATCGATAATTTACACCTTATGCTCTGCTTCTAACTTGGGCCCAAATTGTAAAATGGTCTTATCTATTGGCGATTTCGTTCCAATTCACATTCCAAGTAATATTCGGCATGCTAATTACATTGCCGGTTGCCAAATTGCATTATCTCTTATAGTTTCCGAGATATGGACTATCGATAATTTACACCTTAGGCTCTGCTTCTAACTTGGGCCCAAATTGTAAAATGGTTTTATCTATTGGCGATTTCGTTCCAATTCACACTCCAAGTAATATTCGGCATGCTAATTACATTGCCGGTTGCGAAATTGCATTATCTCTTATAGTTTCCGAGATATGGACTATCAATAATTTACACCTTAGGCTCTGCTTCTAACTTGGGCCCAAATTGTAAAATGGTCTTATCTATTGGCGATTTCGTTCCAATTCACAGTCCAAGTAATATTCGGCATGCTAATTACATTGCCGGTTGCCAAATTGCATTATCTCTTATAGTTTCCGAGATATGGACTATCGATAATTTACACCTTAGGCTCTGCTTCTAACTTGGGCCCAAATTGTAAAATGGTCTTATCTATTGGCGATTTCGTTCCAATTCACATTCCAAGTAATATTCGGCATGCTAATTACATTGCCGGTTGCCAAAATGCATTGTCTCTTATAGTTTCCGAGATATGGACTATCGATAATTTACACCTTAGCCTCTGCTTCTAACTTGGGCCCAAATTGTAAAATGGTCTTATCTATTGGCGTTTTCGTTCCAATTCACATTCCAAGTAATATTCGGCATGCTAATTACATTGCCGGTTGCCAAATTGCATTATCTCTTATAGTTTCCGAGATATGGACTATCGATAATTTACACCTTAGGCTCTGCTTCTAACTTGGGCCCAAATTGTAAAATGGTCTTCTCTATTGGCGATTTCGTTCCAGTTCACATTCCAAGTAATATTCGGCATGCTAATTACATTGCCGGTTGCCAAATTGCATTATCTCTTATAGTTTCCGAGATATGGACTATCGATAATTTACACCTTAGGCTCTGCTTCTAACTTGGGCCCAAATTGTAAAATGGTCTTATCTATTGGCGATTTCGTTCCAATTCACATTCCAAGTAATATTCGGCATGCTAATTACATTGCCGGTTGCCAAATTGCATTATCTCTTATAGTTTCCGAGATATGGACTATCGATAATTTACACCTTAGGCTCTGCTTCTAACTTGGGCCCAAATTGTAAAATGGTCTTCTCTATTGGCGATTTCGTTCCAATTCACATTCCAAGTAATATTCGGCATGCTAATTACATTGCCGGTTGCCAAATTGCATTATCTCTTATAGTTTCCGAGATATGGACTATCGATAATTTACACCTTAGGCTCTGCTTCTAACTTGGGCCCAAATTGTAAAATGGTCTTCTCTATTGGCGATTTCGTTCCAATTCACATTCCAAGTAATATTCGCCATGCTAATTACATTGCCGGTTGCCAAATTGCATTATCTCTTATAGTTTCCGAGATATGGAGTATCGATAATTTACACCTTAGGCTCTGCTTCTAATTTGGTCCCAAATTGTAAAATCGCCTTATCTATTGGCGATTTCGTTCCAATTCACATTCCAAGTAATATTCGGCATGCTAATTACATTGCCGGTTGCCAAATTGTATTATCTCTTATAGTTTCCGAGATATGGACTATCGGTAATTTACACCTTAGGCTCTGCTTCTAACTTGGGCCCAAATTGTAAAATGGTCTTATCTATTGGCGATTTCGTTCCAATTCACATTCCAAGTAATATCCGGCATGCTAATTACATTGCCGGTTGCCAAATTGAATTATCTCTTATAGTTTCCGAGATATGGACTATCGATAATTTACACCTTAGGCTCTGCTTCTAACATGGGCCCAAATTGTAAAATGGTCTTACCTATTGGCGATTTCGTTCCAATTCACATTCCAAGTAATATTCGGCATGCTAATTACATTGCCGGTTGCCAAATTGCATTATCTCTTATAGTTTCCGAGATATGGACTATCGATAATTTACACCTTAGGCTCTGCTTCTAACTTGGGCCCAAATTGTAAAATGGTCTTATCTATTGGCGATTTCGTTCCAATTCACATTCCAAGTAATATTCGGCATGCTAATTACATTGCCGGTTGCCAAATTGCATTATCTCTTATAGTTTCCGAGATATGGACTATCGATAATTTACACCTTAGGCTCTGCTTCTAACTTGGGCCCAAATTGTAAAATGGTCTTATCTATTGGCGATTTCGTTCCAATTCACATTCCAAATAATATCCGGAATGCTAATTACATTGCCGGTTGCCAAATTGAATTATCTCTTATAGTTTCCGAGATATGGACTATCGATAATTTACACCTTAGGCTCTGCTTCTAACTTGGGCCCAAATTGTAAAATGGTCTTATCTATTGGCGATTTCGTTCCAATTCACATTCCAAGTAATATTCGGCATGCTAATTACATTGCCGGTTGCCAAATTGCATTATCTCTTATAGTCTCCGAGATATGGACTATCGATAATTTACATCTTAGGCTCTGCTTCTAACTTGGGCCCAAATTGTAAAATGGTCTTATCTATTGGCGATTTCGTTCCAATTCACATTCCAAGTAATATTCGGCATGCTAATTACATTGCCGGTTGCCAAATTGCATTATCTCTTATAGTTTCCGAGATATGGACTATCGATAATTTACACCTTAGGCTCTGCTTCTAACTTGGGCCCAAATTGTAAAATGGTCTTCTCTATTGGCGATTTCGTTCCAATTCACATTCCAAGTAATATTCGGCATGCTAATTACATTGCCGGTTGCCAAATTACATTATCTCTTATAGTTTCCGAGATATGGACTATCGATAATTTACACCTTAGGCTCTGCTTCTAACTTGGGCCCAAATTGTAAAATCGTCTTATCTATTGGCGATTTCGTTCCAATTCACATTCCAAGTAATATTCGGCATGCTAATTACATTGCCGGTTGCCAAATTGCATTATCTCTTATAGTTTCCGAGATATGGACTATCGGTAATTTACACCTTAGGCTCTGCTTCTAACTTGGGCCCAAATTGTAAAATGGTCTTATCTATTGGCGATTTCGTTCCAATTCACATTCCAAGTAATATCCGGCATGCTAATTACATTGCCGGTTGCCAAATTGAATTATCTCTTATAGTTTCCGAGATATGGACTATCGATAATTTACACCTTAGGCTCTGCTTCTAACTTGGGCCCAAATTGTAAAATGGTCTTACCTATTGGCGATTTCGTTCCAATTCACATTCCAAGTAATATTCGGCATGCTAATTACATTGCCGGTTGCCAAATTGCATTATCTCTTATAGTTTCCGAGATATGGACTATCGATAATTTACACCTTAGGCTCTGCTTCTAACTTGGGCCCAAATTGTAAAATGGTCTTATCTATTGGCGATTTCGTTCCAATTCACATTCCAAGTAATATTCGGCATGCTAATTACATTGCCGGTTGCCATATTGCATTATCTCTTATAGTTTCCGAGATATGGACTATCGATAATTTACATCTTAGGCTCTGCTTCTAACTTGGGCCCAAATTGTAAAATCGTCTTATCTATTGGCGATTTCGTTCCAATTCACATTCCAAGTAATATTCGGCATGCTAATTACATTGCCGGTTGCCAAATTGCATTATCTCTTATAGTTTCCGAGATATGGACTATCGATAATTTACACCTTAGGCTCTGCTTCTAACTTGGGCCCAAATTGTAAAATGGTCTTATCTATTGGCGATTTCGTTCCAATTCACATTCCAAGTAATATCCGGCATGCTAATTACATTGCCGGTTGCCAAATTGAATTATCTCTTATAGTTTCCGAGATATGGACTATCGATAATTTACACTTTAGGCTCTGCTTCTAACTTGGGCCCAAATTGTAAAATGGTCTTATCTATTGGCGATTTCGTTCCAATTCACATTCCAAGTAATATTCGGCATGCTAATTACATTGCCGGTTGCCAAATTGCATTATCTCTTATAGTTTCCGAGATATGGACTATCGATAATTTACATCTTAGGCTCTGCTTCTAACTTGGGTCCAAATTGTAAAATGGTCTTATCTATTGGCGATTTCGTTCCAATTCACATTCCAAGTAATATTCGGCATGCTAATTACATTGCCGGTTGCCAAATTGCATTATCTCTTATAGTTTCCGAGATATGGACTATCGATAATTTACACCTTAGGCTCTGCTTCTAACTTGGGCCCAAATTGTAAAATGGTCTTATCTATTGGCGATTTCGTCCCAATTCACATTCCAAGTGATATTCGGCATGCTAATTACATTGCCGGTTGCGAAATTGCATTATATCTTATAGTTTCCGAGATATGGACTATCAATAATTTACACCTTAGGCTCTGCTTCTAACTTGGGCCCAAATTGTAAAATGGTCTTATCTATTGGCGATTTCGTCCCAATTCACATTCCAAGTGATATTCGGCATGCTAATTACATTGCCGGTTGCGAAATTGCATTATCTCTTATAGTTTCCGAGATATGGACTATCAATAATTTACACCTTAGGCTCTGCTTCTAACTTGGGCCCAAATTGTAAAATGGTCTTATCTATTGGCGATTTCGTTCCAATTCACATTCCAAGTAATATTCGGCATGCTAATTACATTGCCGGTTGCCAAATTGCATTATCTCTTATAGTTTCCGAGATATGGACTATCGATAATTTACACCTTAGGCTCTGCTTCTAACTTGGGCCCAAATTGTAAAATGGTCTTATCTATTGGCGATTTCGTTCCAATTCACATTCCAAGTAATATTCGGCATGCTAATTACATTGCCGGTTGCCAAATTGCATTATCTCTTATAGTTTCCGAGATATGGACTATCGATAATTTACACCTTAGGCTCTGCTTCTAACTTGGGCCCAAATTGTAAAATGGTCTTATCTATTGACGATTTCGTTCCAATTCACATTCCAAGTAATATTCGGCATGCTCATTACATTGCCGGTTGCCAAATTGCATTATCTCTTATAGTTTCCGAGATATGGACTCTCGATAATTTACACCTTAGGCTCTGCTTCTAACTTGGGCCCAAATTGTAAAATGGTCTTATCTATTGGCGATTTCGTTCCAATTCACATTCCAAGTAATATTCGGCATGCTAATTACATTGCCGGTTGCCAAATTGCATTATCTCTTATAGTTTCCGAGATATGGACTATCGATAATTTACACCTTAGGCTCTGCTTCTAACTTGGGCCCAAATTGTAAAATGGTCTTATCTATTGGCGATTTCGTTCCAATTCACACTCCAAGTAATATTCGGCATGCTAATTACATTGCCGGTTGCGAAATTGCATTATCTCTTATAGTTTCCGAGATATGGACTATCAATAATTTACACCTTAGGCTCTACTTCTAACTTGGGCCCAAATTGTAAAATGGTCTTATCTATTGGCGATTTCGTTCCAATTCACATTCCAAGTAATATTCGGCATGCTAATTACATTGCCGGTTGCCAAATTGCATTATCTCTTATAGTTTCCGAGATATGGACTATCGATAATTTACACCTTAGGCTCTGCTTCTAACTTGGGCCCAAATTGTAAAATGGCCTTATCTATTGGCGATTTCGTTCCAATTCACATTCCAAGTAATATTCGGCATGCTAATTACATTGCCGGTTGCCAAATTGCATTATCTCTTATAGTTTCCGAGATATGGACTATCGATAATTTACACCTTAGGCTCTGCTTCTAACTTGGGCCCAAATTGTGAAATGGCCTTACCTATTGGCGATTTCGTTACAATTCACACTCCAAGTAATATTCGGCATGCTAATTACATTGCCGGTTGCGAAATTGCATTATCTCTTATAGTTTCCGAGATATGGACTATCAATAATTTACACCTTAGGCTCTGCTTCTAACTTGGGCCCAAATTGTAAAATGGTCTTATCTATTGGCGATTTCGTTCCAATTCACATTCCAAGTAATATTCGGCATGCTAATTACATTGCCGGTTGCCAAATTGCATTATCTCTTATAGTTTCCGAGATATGGACTATCGATAATTTACACCTTAGGCTCTGCTTCTAACTTGGGCCCAAATTGTAAAATGGTCTTATCTATTGGCGATTTCGTTCCAATTCACATTCCAAGTAATATTCGGCATGCTAATTACATTGCCGGTTGCCAAATTGCATTATCTCTTATAGTTTCCGAGATATGGACTATCGATAATTTACACCTTAGGCTCTGCTTCTAACTTGGGCCCAAATTGTAAAATGGTCTTATCTATTGGCGATTTCGTTCCAATTCACATTCCAAGTAATATTCGGCATGCTAATTACATTGCCGGTTGCCAAATTGCATTAACTCTTATAGTTTCCGAGATATGGACTATCGATAATTTACACCTTAGGCTCTGCTTCTAACTTGGGCCCAAATTGTAAAATGGTCTTATCTATTGGCGATTTCGTTCCAATTCACATTCCAAGTAATATTCGGCATGCTAATTACATTGCCGGTTGCCAAATTGCATTAACTCTTATAGTTTCCGAGATATGGACTATCGATAATTTACACCATAGGCTCTGCTTATAACTTGGGCCCAAATTGTAAAATGGTCTTATCTATTGGCGATTTCGTTCCAATTCACATTCCAAGTAATATTCGGCATGCTAATTACATTGCCGGTTGCCAAATTGCATTATCTCTTATAGTTTCCGAGATATGGACTATCGATAATTTACACCTTAGGCCTCTGCTTCTAACTTGGGCCCAAATTGTAAAATTGTCTTATCTATTGGCGATTTCGTTCCAATTCACATTCCAAGTAATATTCGGCATGCTAATTACATTGCCGGTTGCCAAATTGCATTATCTCTTATAGTTTCCGAGATATGGACTATCGATAATTTACACCTTAGGCTCTGCTTCTAACTTGGGCCCAAATTGTAAAATGGTCTTATCTATTGGCGATTTCGTTCCAATTCACATTCCAAGTAATATTCGGCATGCTAATTACATTGCCGGTTGCCAAATTGCATTATCTCTTATATTTTCCGAGATATGGACTATCGATAATTTTCACCTTAGGCTCTGCTTCTAACTTGGGCCCAAATTGTAAAATGGTCTTATCTATTGGCGATTTCGTCCCAATTCACATTCCAAGTGATATTCGGCATGCTAATTACATTGCCGGTTGCGAAATTGCATTATCACTTATAGTTTCCGAGATATGGACTATCGATAATTTACACCTTAGGCTCTGCTTCTAACTTGGGCCCAAATTGTAAAATGGTCTTATCTATTGGCGATTTCGTTCCAATTCACATTCCAAGTAATATTCGGCATGCTAATTACATTGCCGGTTGCCAAATTGCATTATCTCTTATAGTTTCCGAGATATGGACTATCGATAATTTACACCTTAGGCTCTGCTTCTCACTTGGGCCCAAATTGTAAAATGGTCTTATCTATTGGCGATTTCGTTCCAATTCACATTCCAAGTAATATTCGGCATGCTAATTACATTGCCGGTTGCCAAATTGCATTATCTCTTATAGTTTCCGAGATATGGACTATCAATAATTTACACCTTAGGCTCTGCTTCTAACTTGGGCCCAAATTGTAAAATGGTCTTATCTATTGGCGATTTCGTTCCAATTCACATTCCAAGTAATATTCGGCATGATAATTACATTGCCGGTTGCCAAATTGCATTATCTCTTATAGTTTCCGAGATATGGACTATCGATAATTTACACCTTAGGCTCTGCTTCTAACTTGGGCCCAAATTGTAAAATGGCCTTATCTATTGGCGATTTCGTTCCAATTCACATTCCAAGTAATATTCGGCATGCTAATTACATTGCCGTTTGCCAAATTGCATTATCTCTTATAGTTTCCGAGATATGGACTATCGATAATTTACACCTTAGGCTCTGCTTCTAACTTGGGCCCAAATTGTAAAATGGTCTTACCTAATGGCGATTTCGTTCCAATTCACACTCCAAGTAATATTCGGCATGCTAATTACATTGCCGGTTGCGAAATTGCATTATCTCTTATAGTTTCCGAGATATGGACTATCAATAATTTACACCTTAGGCTCTGCTTCTAACTTGGGCCCAAATTGTAAAATGGTCTTATCTATTGGCGATTTCGTTCCAATTCACATTCCAAGTAATATTCGGCATGCTAATTACATTGCCGGTTGCCAAATTGCATTATCTCTTATAGTTTCCGAGATATGGACTATCGATAATTTACACCTTAGGCTCTGCTTCTAACTTGGGCCCAAATTGTAAAATGGTCTTATCTATTGGCGATTTCGTTCCAATTCACAATCCAAGTAATATTCGGCATGCTAATTACATTGCCGGTTGCCAAATTGCATTATCTCTTATAGTTTCCGAGATATGGACTATCGATAATTTACACCTTAGGCTCTGCTTCTAACTTGGGCCCAAATTGTAAAATGGTCTTATCTATTGGCGATTTCGTCCCAATTCACACTCCAAGTGATATTCGGCATGCTAATTACATTGCCGATTGCGAAATTGCATTATCTCTTATAGTTTCCGAGATATGGACTATCAATAATTTACACCTTAGGCTCTGCTTCTAACTTGGGCCCAAATTGTAAAATGGTCTTATCTATTGGCGATTTCGTTCCAATTCACATTCCAAGTAATATTCGGCATGCTAATTACATTGCCGGTTGCCAAATTGCATTATCTCTTATAGTTTCCGAGATATGGACTATCGATAATTTACTCCTTAGGCTCTGCTTCTAACTTGGGCCCAAATTGTAAAATGGTCTTATCTATTGGCGATTTCGTTCCAATTCACATTCCAAGTAATACTCGGCATGCTAATTACATTGCCGGTTGCCAAATTGCATTATCTCTTATAGTTTCCGAGATATGGACTATCGATAATTTACACCTTAGGCTCTGCTTCTAACTTGGGCCCAAATTGTAAAATGGTCTTATCTATTGACGATTTCGTTCCAATTCACATTCCAAGTAATATTCGGCATGCTAATTACATTGCCGGTTGCCAAATTGCATTATCTCTTATAGTTTCCGAGATATGGACTATCGATAATTTACACCTTAGGCTCTGCTTCTAACTTGGGCCCAAATTGTAAAATGGTCTTATCTATTGGCGATTTCGTTCCAATTCACACTCCAAGTAATATTCGGCATGCTAATTACATTGCCGGTTGCGAAATTGCATTATCTCTTATAGTTTCCGAGATATGGACTATCAATAATTTACACCTTAGGCTCTGCTTCTAACTTGGGCCCAAATTGTAAAATGGTCTTATCTATTGGCAATTTCGTTCCAATTCACATTCCAAGTAATATTCGGCATGCTAATTACATTGCCGGTTGCCAAATTGCATTATCTCTTATAGTTTCCCAGATATGGACTATCGATAATTTACATCTTAGGCTCTGCTTCTAACTTGGGCCCAAATTGTAAAATGGTCTTATCTATTGGCGATTTCGTTCCAATTCATATTCCAAGTAATATTCGGCATGCTAATTACATTGCCGGTTGCCAAATTGCATTATCTCTTATAGTTTCCGAGATATGGACTATCGATAATTTACACCTTAGCCTCTGCTTCTAACTTGGGCCCAAATTGTAAAATGGTCTTATCTATTGGCGTTTTCGTTCCAATTCACATTCCAAGTAATATTCGGCATGCTAATTACATTGCCGGTTGCCAAATTGCATTATCTTTTATAGTTTCCGAGATATGGACTATCGATAATTTACACCTTAGGCTCTGCTTCTAACTTGGGCCCAAATTGTAAAATGGTCTTCTCTATTGGCGATTTCGTTCCAATTCACATTCCAAGTAATATTCGGCATGCTAATTACATTGCCGGTTGCCAAATTGCATTATCTCTTATAGTTTCCGAGATATGGACTATCGATAATTTACATCTTAGGCTCTGCTTCTAACTTGGGCCCAAATTGTAAAATGGTCTTATCTATTGGCGATTTCGTTCCAATTCACATTCCAAGTAATATTCGGCATGCTAATTACATTGCCGGTTGCCAAATTGCATTATCTCTTATAGTTTCCGAGATATGGACTATCGATAATTTACACCTTAGGCTCTGCTTCTAACTTGGGCCCAAATTGTAAAATGGTCTTCTCTATTGGCGATTTCGTTCCAATTCACATTACAAGTAATATTCGGCATGCTAATTACATTGCCGGTTGCCAAATTACATTATCTCTTATAGTTTCCGAGATATGGACTATCGATAATTTACACCTTAGGCTCTGCTTCTAACTTGGGCCCAAATTGTAAAATGGTCTTCTCTATTGGCGATTTCGTTCCAATTCACATTCCAAGTAATATTCGGCATGCTAATTACATTGCCGGTTGCCAAATTGCATTATCTCTTATAGTTTCCGAGATATGGACTATCGATAATTTACACCTTAGGCTCTGCTTCTAACTTGGGCCCAAATTGTAAAATGGTCTTATCTATTGGCGATTTCGTTCCAATTCACATTCCAAGTAATATCCGGCATGCTAATTACATTGCCGTTTGCCAAATTGAATTATCTCTTATAGTTTCCGAGATATGGACTATCGATAATTTACACCTTAGGCTCTGCTTCTAACTTGGGCCCAAATTGTAAAATGGTCTTATCTATTGGCGATTTCGTCCCAATTCACATTCCAAGTGATATTCGGCATGCTAATTACATTGCCGGTTGCCAAATTGCATTATCTCTTATAGTTTCCGAGATATGGACTATCGATAATTTACATCTTAGGCTCTGCTTCTAACTTGGGCCCAAATTGTAAAATGGTCTTATCTATTGGCGATTTCGTTCCAATTCACATTCCAAGTAATATTCGGCATGCTAATTACATTGCCGGTTGCCAAATTGCATTATCTCTTATAGTTTCCGAGATATGGACTATCGATAATTTACACCTTAGGCTCTGCTTCTAACTTGGGCCCAAATTGTAAAATGGTCTTCTCTATTGGCGATTTCGTTCCAATTCACATTCCAAGTAATATTCGGCATGCTAATTACATTGCCGGTTGCCAAATTGCATTATCTCTTATAGTTTCCGAGATATGGACTATCGATAATTTACACCTTAGGCTCTGCTTCTAACTTGGGCCCAAATTGTAAAATCGTCTTATCTATTGGCGATTTCGTTCCAATTCACATTCCAAGTAATATTCGGCATGCTAATTACATTGCCGGTTGCCAAATTGCATTATCTCTTATAGTTTCCGAGATATGGACTATCGGTAATTTACACCTTAGGCTCTGCTTCTAACTTGGGCCCAAATTGTAAAATGGTCTTATCTATTGGCGATTTCGTTCCAATTCACATTCCAAGTAATATCCGGCATGCTAATTACATTGCCGGTTGCCAAATTGAATTATCTCTTATAGTTTCCGAGATATGGACTATCGATAATTTACACCTTAGGCTCTGCTTCTAACTTGGGCCCAAATTGTAAAATGGTCTTACCTATTGGCGATTTCGTTCCAATTCACATTCCAAGTAATATTCGGCATGCTAATTACATTGCCGGTTGCCAAATTGCATTATCTCTTATAGTTTCCGAGATATGGACTATCGATAATTTACACCTTAGGCTCTGCTTATAACTTGGGCCCAAATTGTAAAATGGTCTTATCTATTGGCGATTTCGTTCCAATTCACATTCCAAGTAATATTCGGCATGCTAATTACATTGCCGGTTGCCATATTGCATTATCTCTTATAGTTTCCGAGATATGGACTATCGATAATTTACATCTTAGGCTCTGCTTCTAACTTGGGCCCAAATTGTAAAATCGTCTTATCTATTGGCGATTTCGTTCCAATTCACATTCCAAGTAATATTCGGCATGCTAATTACATTGCCGGTTGCCAAATTGCATTATCTCTTATAGTTTCCGAGATATGGACTATCGATAATTTACACCTTAGGCTCTGCTTCTAACTTGGGCCCAAATTGTAAAATGGTCTTATCTATTGGCGATTTCGTCCCAATTCACATTCCAAGTGATATTCGGCATGCTAATTACATTGCCGGTTGCGAAATTGCATTATATCTTATAGTTTCCGAGATATGGACTATCAATAATTTACACCTTAGGCTCTGCTTCTAACTTGGGCCCAAATTGTAAAATGGCCTTATCTATTGGCGATTTCGTTCCAATTCACATTCCAAGTAATATTCGGCATGCTAATTACATTGCCGGTTGCCAAATTGCATTATCTCTTATAGTTTCCGAGATATGGACTATCGATAATTTACACCTTAGGCTCTGCTTCTAACTTGGGCCCAAATTGTAAAATGGTCTTATCTATTGGCGATTTCGTTCCAATTCACATTCCAAGTAATATTCGGCATGCTAATTACATTGCCGGTTGCCAAATTGCATTATCTCTTATAGTTTCCGAGATATGGACTATCGATAATTTACACCTTAGGCTCTGCTTCTAACTTGGGCCCAAATTGTAAAATGGTCTTATCTATTGGCGATTTCGTCCCAATTCACATTCCAAGTGATATTCAGCATGCTAATTACATTGCCGGTTGCGAAATTGCATTATATCTTATAGTTTCCGAGATATGGACTATCAATAATTTACACCTTAGGCTCTGCTTCTAACTTGGGCCCAAATTGTAAAATGGCCTTATCTATTGGCGATTTCGTTCCAATTCACATTCCAAGTAATATTCGGCATGCTAATTACATTGCCGGTTGCCAAATTGCATTATCTCTTATAGTTTCCGAGATATGGACTATCGATAATTTACACCTTAGGCTCTGCTTCTAACTTGGGCCCAAATTGTAAAATGGTCTTATCTATTGGCGATTTCGTTCCAATTCACATTCCAAGTAATATTCGGCATGCTAATTACATTGCCGGTTGCCAAATTGCATTATCTCTTATAGTTTCCGAGATATGGACTATCGATAATTTACACCTTAGGCTCTGCTTCTAACTTGGGCCCAAATTGTAAAATGGTCTTATCTATTGGCGATTTCGTTCCAATCCACATTCCAAGTAATATTCGGCATGCTAATTACATTGCCGGTTGCCAAATTGCATTATCTCTTATAGTTTCCGAGATATGGACTATCGATAATTTACACCTTAGGCTCTGCTTCTAACTTGGGCCCAAATTGTAAAATGGTCTTATCTATTGGCGATTTCGTTCCAATTCACATTCCAAGTAATATTCGGCATGCTAATTACATTGCCGGTTGCCAAATTGCATTATCTCTTATAGTTTCCGAGATATGGACTATCGATAATTTACACCTTAGGCTCTGCTTCTAACTTGGGCCCAAATTGTAAAATGGTCTTCTCTATTGGCGATTTCGTTCCAATTCACATTCCAAGTAATATTCGGCATGCTAATTACATTGCCGGTTGCCAAATTGCATTATCTCTTATAGTTTCCGAGATATGGACTATCGATAATTTACACCTTAGGCTCTGCTTCTAACTTGGGCCCAAATTGTAAAATGGTCTTCTCTATTGGCGATTTCGTTCCAATTCACATTCCAAGTAATATTCGGCATGCTAATTACATTGCCGGTTGCCAAATTGCATTATCTCTTATAGTTTCCGAGATATGGAGTATCGATAATTTACACCTTAGGCTCTGCTTCTAATTTGGTCCCAAATTGTAAAATCGCCTTATCTATTGGCGATTTCGTTCCAATTCACATTCCAAGTAATATTCGGCATGCTAATTACATTGCCGGTTGCCAAATTGCATTATCTCTTATAGTTTCCGAGATATGGACTATCAATAATTTACACCTTAGGCTCTGCTTCTAACTTGGGCCCAAATTGTAAAATGGTCTTATCTATTGGCGATTTCGTTCCAATTCACATTCCAAGTAATATTCGGCATGCTAATTACATTGCATGTTGCCAAATTGAATTATCTCTTATAGTTTCCGAGATATGGACTATCGATAATTTACACCTTAGGCTCTGCTTCTAACTTGGGCCCAAATTGTAAAATGGTCTTACCTATTGGCGATTTCGTTCCAATTCACATTCCAAGTAATATTCGGCATGCTAATTACATTGCCGGTTGCCAAATTGCATTATCTCTTATAGTTTCCGAGATATGGACTATCGATAATTTACACCTTAGGCTCTGCTTCTAACTTGGGCCCAAATTGTAAAATGGTCTTATCTATTGGCGATTTCGTTCCAATTCACATTCCAATTAATATTCGGCATGCTAATTACATTGACGGTTGCCAAATTGCATTATCTCTTATAGTTTCCGAGATATAGACTATCGATAATTTACACCTTAGGCTCTGCTTCTAACTTGGACCCAAATTGTAAAATGGTCTTATCTATTGGCGATTTCGTTCCAATTCACATTCCAAGTAACATTCGGCATGCTAATTACATTGCCGTTTGCCAAATTGCATTATCTCTTATAGTTTCCGAGATATGGACTATCGATAATTTACACCTTAGGCTCTGCTTCTAACTTGGGCCCAAATTGTAAAATGGTCTTATCTATTGGCGATTTCGTTCCAATTCACATTCCAAGTAATATTCGGCATGCTAATTACATTGCCGGTTGCCAAATTGCATTATATCTTATAGTTTCCGAGATATGGACTATCGATAATTTACACCTGAGGCTCTGCTTCTAACTTGGGCCCAAATTGTAAAATGGTCTTATCTATTGGCGATTTCGTTCCAATTCACATTCCAAGTAATATTCGGCATGCTAATTACATTGCCGGTTGCCAAATTGAATTATCTCTTATAGTTTCCGAGATATGGACTATCGATTATTTACACCTTAGGCTCTGCTTCTAACTTGGGCCCAAATTGTAAAATGGTCTTACCTATTGGCGATTTCGTTCCAATTCACATTCCAAGTAATATTCGGCATGCTAATTACATTGCCGGTTGCCAAATTGCATTATCTCTTATAGTTTCCGAGATATGGACTATCGATAATTTACACCTTAGGCTCTGCTTCTAACTTGGGCCCAAATTGTAAAATGGTCTTATCTATTGGCGATTTCGTTCCAATTCACATTCCAAGTAATATTCGGCATGCTAATTACATTGCCGGTTGCCAAATTGCATTATCTCTTATAGTTTCCGAGATATGGACTATCGATAATTTACACCTTAGGCTCTGCTTCTAACTTGGGCCCAAATTGTAAAATCGTCTTATCTATTGGCGATTTCGTTCCAATTCACATTCCAAGTAATATTCGCCATGCTAATTACATTGCCGGTTGCCAAATTGCATTATCTCTTATAGTTTCCGAGATATGGACTATCGGTAATTTACACCTTAGGCTCTGCTTCTAACTTGGGCCCAAATTATAAAATGGCCTTATCTATTGGCGATTTCGTTCCAATTCACATTCCAAGTAATATCCGGCATGCTAATTACATTGACGGTTGCCAAATTGCATTATCTCTTATAGTTTCCGAGATATGGACTATCGATAATTTACATCTTAGGCTCTGCTTCTAACTTGGGCCCAAATTGTAAAATGGTCTTATCTATTGGCGATTTCGTTCCAATTCACATTCCAAGTAATATTCGGCATGCTAATTACATTGCCGGTTGCCAAATTGCATTATCTCTTATAGTTTCCGAGATATGGACTATCGATAATTTACACCTTAGGCTCTGCTTCTAACTTGGGCCCAAATTGTAAAATGGTCTTCTCTATTGGCGATTTCGTTCCAATTCACATTCCAAGTAATATTCGGCATGCTAATTACATTGCCGGTTGCCAAATTGCATTATCTCTTATAGTTTCCGAGATATGGACTATCGATAATTTACACCTTAGGCTCTGCTTCTAACTTGGGCCCAAATTGTAAAATCGTCTTATCTATTGGCGATTTCGTTCCAATTCACATTCCAAGTAATATTCGGCATGCTAATTACATTGCCGGTTGCCAAATTGCATTATCTCTTATAGTTTCCGAGATATGGACTATCGGTAATTTACACCTTAGGCTCTGCTTCTAACTTGGGCCCAAATTGTAAAATGGTCTTATCTATTGGCGATTTCGTTCCAATTCACATTCCAAGTAATATCCGGCATGCTAATTACATTGCCGGTTGCCAAATTGAATTATCTCTTATAGTTTCCGAGATATGGACTATCGATAATTTACACCTTAGGCTCTGCTTCTAACTTGGGCCCAAATTGTAAAATGGTCTTACCTATTGGCGATTTCGTTCCAATTCACATTCCAAGTAATATTCGGCATGCTAATTACATTGCCGGTTGCCAAATTGCATTATCTCTTATAGTTTCCGAGATATGGACTATCGATAATTTACACCTTAGGCTCTGCTTATAACTTGGGCCCAAATTGTAAAATGGTCTTATCTATTGGCGATTTCGTTCCAATTCACATTCCAAGTAATATTCGGCATGCTAATTACATTGCCGGTTGCCATATTGCATTATCTCTTATAGTTTCCGAGATATGGACTATCGATAATTTACATCTTAGGCTCTGCTTCTAACTTGGGCCCAAATTGTAAAATCGTCTTATCTATTGGCGATTTCGTTCCAATTCACATTCCAAGTAATATTCGGCATGCTAATTACATTGCCGGTTGCCAAATTGCATTATCTCTTATAGTTTCCGAGATATGGACTATCGATAATTTACACCTTAGGCTCTGCTTCTAACTTGGGCCCAAATTGTAAAATGGTCTTATCTATTGGCGATTTCGTCCCAATTCACATTCCAAGTGATATTCGGCATGCTAATTACATTGCCGGTTGCGAAATTGCATTATATCTTATAGTTTCCGAGATATGGACTATCAATAATTTACACCTTAGGCTCTGCTTCTAACTTGGGCCCAAATTGTAAAATGGCCTTATCTATTGGCGATTTCGTTCCAATTCACATTCCAAGTAATATTCGGCATGCTAATTACATTGCCGGTTGCCAAATTGCATTATCTCTTATAGTTTCCGAGATATGGACTATCGATAATTTACACCTTAGGCTCTGCTTCTAACTTGGGCCCAAATTGTAAAATGGTCTTATCTATTGGCGATTTCGTTCCAATTCACATTCCAAGTAATATTCGGCATGCTAATTACATTGCCGGTTGCCAAATTGCATTATCTCTTATAGTTTCCGAGATATGGACTATCGATAATTTACACCTTAGGCTCTGCTTCTAACTTGGGCCCAAATTGTAAAATGGTCTTATCTATTGGCGATTTCGTTCCAATTCACATTCCAAGTAATATTCGGCATGCTAATTACATTGCCGGTTGCCAAATTGCATTATCTCTTATAGTTTCCGAGATATGGACTATCGATAATTTACACCTTAGGCTCTGCTTCTAACTTGGGCCCAAATTGTAAAATGGTCTTATCTATTGGCGATTTCGTTCCAATTCACACTCCAAGTAATATTCGGCATGCTAATTACATTGCCGGTTGCGAAATTGCATTATCTCTTATAGTTTCCGAGATATGGACTATCAATAATTTACACCTTAGGCTCTGCTTCTAACTTGGGCCCAAATTGTAAAATGGTCTTATCTATTGGCGATTTCGTTCCAATTCACATTCCAAGTAATATTCGGCATGCTAATTACATTGACGGTTGCCAAATTGCATTATCTCTTATAGTTTCCGAGATATGGACTATCGATAATTTACACCTTAGGCTCTGCTTCTAACTTGGGCCCAAATTGTAAAATGGTCTTATCTATTGGCGATTTCGTTCCAATTCACAATCCAAGTAATATTCGGCATGCTAATTACTTTGCCGGTTGCCAAATTGCATTATCTCTTATAGTTTTCGAGATATGGACTATCGATAATTTACACCTTAGGCTCTGCTTCTAACTTGGGCCCAAATTGTAAAATGGTCTTCTCTATTGGCGATTTCGTTCCAATTCACATTCCAAGTAATATTCGGCATGCTAATTACATTGCCGGTTGCCAAATTGCATTATCTCTTATAGTTTCCGAGATATGGACTATCAATAATTTACACCTTAGGCTCTGCTTCTAACTTGGGCCCAAATTGTAAAATGGTCTTATCTATTGGCGATTTCGTTCCAATTCACATTCCAAGTAATATTCGGCATGCTAATTACATTGCCTGTTGCCAAATTGAATTATCTCTTATAGTTTCCGAGATATGGACTATCGATAATTTACACCTTAGGCTCTGCTTCTAACTTGGGCCCAAATTGTAAAATGGTCTTACCTATTGGCGATTTCGTTCCAATTCACATTCCAAGTAATATTCGGCATGCTAATTACATTGCCGGTTGCCAAATTGCATTATCTCTTATAGTTTCCGAGATATGGACTATCGATAATTTACACCTTAGGCTCTGCTTCTAACTTGGGCCCAAATTGTAAAATGGTCTTATCTATTGGCGATTTCGTTCCAATTCACATTCCAATTAATATTCGGCATGCTAATTACATTGACGGTTGCCAAATTGCATTATCTCTTATAGTTTCCGAGATATGGACTATCGATAATTTACACCTTAGGCTCTGCTTCTAACTTGGGCCCAAATTGTAAAATGGTCTTATCTATTGGCGATTTCGTTCCAATTCACATTCCAAGTAACATTCGGCATGCTAATTACATTGCCGTTTGCCAAATTGCATTATCTCTTATAGTTTCCGAGATATGGACTATCGATAATTTACACCTTAGGCTCTGCTTCTAACTTGGGCCCAAATTGTAAAATGGTCTTATCTATTGGCGATTTCGTTCCAATTCACATTCCAAGTAATATTCGGCATGCTAATTACATTGCCGGTTGCCAAATTGCATTATATCTTATAGTTTCCGAGATATGGACTATCGATAATTTACACCTGAGGCTCTGCTTCTAACTTGGGCCCAAATTGTAAAATGGTCTTATCTATTGGCGATTTCGTTCCAATTCACATTCCAAGTAATATTCGGCATGCTAATTACATTGCCGGTTGCCAAATTGAATTATCTCTTATAGTTTCCGAGATATGGACTATCGATTATTTACACCTTAGGCTCTGCTTCTAACTTGGGCCCAAATTGTAAAATGGTCTTACCTATTGGCGATTTCGTTCCAATTCACATTCCAAGTAATATTCGGCATGCTAATTACATTGCCGGTTGCCAAATTGCATTATCTCTTATAGTTTCCGAGATATGGACTATCGATAATTTACACCTTAGGCTCTGCTTCTAACTTGGGCCCAAATTGTAAAATGGTCTTATCTATTGGCGATTTCGTTCCAATTCACATTCCAAGTAATATTCGGCATGCTAATTACATTGCCGGTTGCCAAATTGCATTATCTCTTATAGTTTCCGAGATATGGACTATCGATAATTTACACCTTAGGCTCTGCTTCTAACTTGGGCCCAAATTGTAAAATCGTCTTATCTATTGGCGATTTCGTTCCAATTCACATTCCAAGTAATATTCGCCATGCTAATTACATTGCTGGTTGCCAAATTGCATTATCTCTTATAGTTTCCGAGATATGGACTATCGGTAATTTACACCTTAGGCTCTGCTTCTAACTTGGGCCCAAATTATAAAATGGCCTTATCTATTGGCGATTTCGTTCCAATTCACATTCCAAGTAATATCCGGCATGCTAATTACATTGACGGTTGCCAAATTGCATTATCTCTTATAGTTTCCGAGATATGGACTATCGATAATTTACATCTTAGGCTCTGCTTCTAACTTGGGCCCAAATTGTAAAATGGTCTTATCTATTGGCGATTTCGTTCCAATTCACATTCCAAGTAATATTCGGCATGCTAATTACATTGCCGGTTGCCAAATTGCATTATCTCTTATAGTTTCCGAGGTATGGACTATCGATAATTTACACCTTAGGCTCTGCTTCTAACTTGGGCCCAAATTGTAAAATGGTCTTCTCTATTGGCGATTTCGTTCCAATTCACATTCCAAGTAATATTCGGCATGCTAATTACATTGCCGGTTGCCAAATTGCATTATCTCTTATAGTTTCCGAGATATGGACTATCGATAATTTACACCTTAGGCTCTGCTTCTAACTTGGGCCCAAATTGTAAAATCGTCTTATCTATTGGCGATTTCGTTCCAATTCACATTCCAAGTAATATTCGGCATGCTAATTACATTGCCGGTTGCCAAATTGCATTATCTCTTATAGTTTCCGAGATATGGACTATCGGTAATTTACACCTTAGGCTCTGCTTCTAACTTGGGCCCAAATTGTAAAATGGTCTTATCTATTGGCGATTTCGTTCCAATTCACATTCCAAGTAATATCCGGCATGCTAATTACATTGCCGGTTGCCAAATTGAATTATCTCTTATAGTTTCCGAGATATGGACTATCGATAATTTACACCTTAGGCTCTGCTTCTAACTTGGGCCCAAATTGTAAAATGGTCTTACCTATTGGCGATTTCGTTCCAATTCACATTCCAAGTAATATTCGGCATGCTAATTACATTGCCGGTTGCCAAATTGCATTATCTCTTATAGTTTCCGAGATATGGACTATCGATTATTTACACCTTAGGCTCTGCTTATAACTTGGGCCCAAATTGTTAAATGGTCTTATCTATTGGCGATTTCGTTCCAATTCACATTCCAAGTAATATTCGGCATGCTAATTACATTGCCGGTTGCCATATTGCATTATCTCTTATAGTTTCCGAGATATGGACTATCGATAATTTACATCTTAGGCTCTGCTTCTAACTTGGGCCCAAATTGTAAAATCGTCTTATCTATTGGCGATTTCGTTCCAATTCACATTCCAAGTAATATTCGGCATGCTAATTACATTGCCGGTTGCCAAATTGCATTATCTCTTATAGTTTCCGAGATATGGACTATCGATAATTTACACCTTAGGCTCTGCTTCTAACTTGGGCCCAAATTGTAAAATGGTCTTATCTATTGGCGATTTCGTTCCAATTCACATTCCAAGTAATATCCGGCATGCTAATTACATTGCCGGTTGCCAAATTGAATTATCTCTTATAGTTTCCGAGATATGGACTATCGATAATTTACACCTTAGGCTCTGCTTCTAACTTGGGCCCAAATTGTAAAATGGTCTTATCTATTGGCGATTTCGTTCCAATTCACATTCCAAGTAATATTCGGCATGCTAATTACATTGCCGGTTGCCAAATTGCATTATCTCTTATAGTTTCCGAGATATGGACTATCGATAATTTACATCTTAGGCTCTGCTTCTAACTTGGGCCCAAATTGTAAAATGGTCTTATCTATTGGCGATTTCGTTCCAATTCACATTCCAAGTAATATTCGGCATGCTAATTACATTGCCGGTTGCCAAATTGCATTATCTCTTATAGTTTCCGAGATATGGACTATCGATAATTTACACCTTAGGCTCTGCTTCTAACTTGGGCCCAAATTGTAAAATGGTCTTATCTATTGGCGATTTCGTCCCAATTCACATTCCAAGTGATATTCGGCATGCTAATTACATTGGCGGTTGCGAAATTGCATTATATCTTATAGTTTCCGAGATATGGACTATCAATAATTTACACCTTAGGCTCTGCTTCTAACTTGGGCCCAAATTGTAAAATGGCCTTATCTATTGGCGATTTCATTCCAATTCACATTCCAAGTAATATTCGGCATGCTAATTACATTGCCGGTTGCCAAATTGCATTATCTCTTATAGTTTCCGAGATATGGACTATCGATAATTTACACCTTAGGCTCTGCTTCTAACTTGGGCCCAAATTGTAAAATGGTCTTATCTATTGGCGATTTCGTTCCAATTCACATTCCAAGTAATATTCGGCATGCTAATTACATTGCCGGTTGCCAAATTGCATTATCTCTTATAGTTTCCGAGATATGGACTATCGATAATTTACACCTTAGGCTCTGCTTCTAACTTGGGCCCAAATTGTAAAATGGTCTTATCTATTGGCGATTTCGTTCCAATTCACATTCCAAGTAATATTCGGCATGCTAATTACATTGCCGGTTGCCAAATTGCATTATCTCTTATAGTTTCCGAGATATGGACTATCGATAATTTACACCTTAGGCTCTGCTTCTAACTTGGGCCCAAATTGTAAAATGGCCTTATCTATTGGCGATTTCGTTCCAATTCACACTCCAAGTAATATTCGGCATGCTAATTACATTGCCGGTTGCGAAATTGCATTATCTCTTATAGTTTCCGAGATATGGACTATCAATAATTTACACCTTAGGCTCTGCTTCTAACTTGGTCCCAAATTGTAAAATGGTCTTATCTATTGGCGATTTCGTTCCAATTCACATTCCAAGTAAGATTCGGCATGCTAATTACATTGACGGTTGCCAAATTGCATTATCTCTTATAGTTTCCGAGATATGGACTATCGATAATTTACACCTTAGGCTCTGCTTCTAACTTGGGCCCAAATTGTAAAATGGTCTTATCTATTGGCGATTTCGTTCCAATTCACATTCCAAGTAATATTCGGCATGCTAATTACATTGCCCGTTGCCAAATTGCATTATCTCTTATAGTTTCCGAGATATGGACTATCGATAATTTACACCTTAGTCTCTGCTTCTAACTTGGGCCCAAATTGTAAAATGGTCTTATCTATTGGCGATTTCGTTCCAATTCACATTCCAAGTAATATTCGGCATGCTAATTACATTGCCGGTTGCCAAATTGCATTATCTCTTATAGTTTCCGAGATATGGACTATCGATAATTTACACCTTAGGCTCTGCTTCTAACTTGGGCCCAAATTGTAAAATGGTCTTCTCTATTGGCGATTTCGTTTCAATTCACATTCCAAGTAATATTCGGCATGCTAATTACATTGCCGGTTGCCAAATTGCATTACCTCTTATAGTTTCCGAGATATGGACTATCGATAATTTACACCTTAGGCACTGCTTCTAACTTGGGCCCAAATTGTAAAATGGTCTTATCTATTGGCGATTTCGTTCCAATTCACATTCCAAGTAATATTCGGCATGCTAATTACTTTGCCGGTTGCCAAATTGCATTATCTCTTATAGTTTCCGAGATATTGACTATCGATAATTTACACCTTAGGCTCTGCTTCTAACTTGGGCCCAAATTGTAAAATGGTCTTCTCTATTGGCGATTTCGTTCCAATTCACATTCCAAGTAATATTCGGAATGCTAATTACATTGCCGGTTGCCAAATTACATTATCTCTTATAGTTTCCGAGATATGGACTATCAATAATTTACACCTTAGGCTCTGCTTCTAACTTGGGCCCAAATTGTAAAATGGTCTTATCTATTGGCAATTTCGTTCCAATTCACATTCCAAGTAATATTCGGCATGCTAATTACATTGCCTGTTGCCAAATTGAATTATCTCTTATAGTTTCCGAGATATGGACTATCGATAATTTACACCTTAGGCTCTGCTTCTAACTTGGGCCCAAATTGTAAAATGGTCTTACCTATTGGCGATTTCGTTCCAATTCACATTCCAAGTAATATTCGGCATGCTAATTACATTGCCGGTTGCCAAATTGCATTATCTCTTATAGTTTCCGAGATATGGACTATCGATAATTTACACCTTAGGCTCTGCTTCTAACTTGGGCCCAAATTGTAAAATGGTCTTATCTATTGGCGATTTCGTTCCAATTCACATTCCAATTAATATTCGGCATGCTAATTACATTGCCGGTTGCCAAATTGCATTATCTCTTATAGTTTCCGAGATATGGACTATCGATAATTTACACCTTAGGCTCTGCTTCTAACTTGGGCCCAAATTGTAAAATGGTCTTATCTATTGGCGATTTCGTTCCAATTCACATTCCAAGTAACATTCGGCATGCTAATTACATTGCCGTTTGCCAAATTGCATTATCTCTTATAGTTTCCGAGATATGGACTATCGATAATTTACACCTTAGGCTCTGCTTCTAACTTGGGCCCAAATTGTAAAATGGTCTTATCTATTGGCGATTTCGTTCCAATTCAC
Source organism: Rhynchophorus ferrugineus (assembly GCF_030347505.1). Classification (NCBI taxonomy): domain Eukaryota; kingdom Metazoa; phylum Arthropoda; class Insecta; order Coleoptera; family Curculionidae; genus Rhynchophorus; species Rhynchophorus ferrugineus. The sequence goes on from NW_027472625.1 coordinate 416,017, forward strand.
ATTCCAAGTAATATTCGGCATGCTAATTACATTGCCGGTTGCCAAATTGCATTATATCTTATAGTTTCCGAGATATGGACTATCGATTATTTACACCTTAGGCTCTGCTTCTAACTTGGGCCCAAATTGTAAAATGGTCTTATCTATTGGCGATTTCGTTCCAATTCACATTCCAAGTAATATTCGGCATGCTAATTACATTGCTGGTTGCCAAATTGAATTATCTCTTATAGTTTCCGAGATATGGACTATCGATTATTTACACCTTAGGCTCTGCTTCTAACTTGGGCCCAAATTGTAAAATGGTCTTATCTATTGGCGATTTCGTTCCAATTCACATTCCAAGTAATATTCGGGATGCTAATTACATTGCCGGTTGCAAAATTGCATTATCTCTTATAGTTTCCGAGATATGGACTATCGATAATTTACACCTTAGGCTCTGCTTCTAACTTGGGCCCAAATTGTAAAATCGTCTTATCTATTGGCGATTTCGTTCCAATTCACATTCCAAGTAATATTCGGCATGCTAATTACATTGCTGGTTGCCAAATTGCATTATCTCTTATAGTTTCCGAGATATGGACTATCGGTAATTTACACCTTAGGCTCTGCTTCTAACTTGGTCCCAAATTGTAAAATGGTCTTATCTATTGGCGATTTCGTTCCAATTCACATTCCAAGTAAGATTCGGCATGCTAATTACATTGACGGTTGCCAAATTGCATTATCTCTTATAGTTTCCGAGATATGGACTATCGATAATTTACACCTTAGGCTCTGCTTCTAACTTGGGCCCAAATTGTAAAATGGTCTTATCTATTGGCGATTTCGTTCCAATTCACATTCCAAGTAATATTCGGCATGCTAATTACATTGCCCGTTGCCAAATTGCATTATCTCTTATAGTTTCCGAGATATGGACTATCGATAATTTACACCTTAGTCTCTGCTTCTAACTTGGGCCCAAATTGTAAAATGGTCTTATCTATTGGCGATTTCGTTCCAATTCACATTCCAAGTAATATTCGGCATGCTAATTACATTGCCGGTTGCCAAATTGCATTATCTCTTATAGTTTCCGAGATATGGACTATCGATAATTTACACCTTAGGCTCTGCTTCTAACTTGGGCCCAAATTGTAAAATGGTCTTCTCTATTGGCGATTTCGTTTCAATTCACATTCCAAGTAATATTCGGCATGCTAATTACATTGCCGGTTGCCAAATTGCATTACCTCTTATAGTTTCCGAGATATGGACTATCGATAATTTACACCTTAGGCACTGCTTCTAACTTGGGCCCAAATTGTAAAATGGTCTTATCTATTGGCGATTTCGTTCCAATTCACATTCCAAGTAATATTCGGCATGCTAATTACTTTGCCGGTTGCCAAATTGCATTATCTCTTATAGTTTCCGAGATATTGACTATCGATAATTTACACCTTAGGCTCTGCTTCTAACTTGGGCCCAAATTGTAAAATGGTCTTCTCTATTGGCGATTTCGTTCCAATTCACATTCCAAGTAATATTCGGAATGCTAATTACATTGCCGGTTGCCAAATTACATTATCTCTTATAGTTTCCGAGATATGGACTATCAATAATTTACACCTTAGGCTCTGCTTCTAACTTGGGCCCAAATTGTAAAATGGTCTTATCTATTGGCAATTTCGTTCCAATTCACATTCCAAGTAATATTCGGCATGCTAATTACATTGCCTGTTGCCAAATTGAATTATCTCTTATAGTTTCCGAGATATGGACTATCGATAATTTACACCTTAGGCTCTGCTTCTAACTTGGGCCCAAATTGTAAAATGGTCTTACCTATTGGCGATTTCGTTCCAATTCACATTCCAAGTAATATTCGGCATGCTAATTACATTGCCGGTTGCCAAATTGCATTATCTCTTATAGTTTCCGAGATATGGACTATCGATAATTTACACCTTAGGCTCTGCTTCTAACTTGGGCCCAAATTGTAAAATGGTCTTATCTATTGGCGATTTCGTTCCAATTCACATTCCAATTAATATTCGGCATGCTAATTACATTGCCGGTTGCCAAATTGCATTATCTCTTATAGTTTCCGAGATATGGACTATCGATAATTTACACCTTAGGCTCTGCTTCTAACTTGGGCCCAAATTGTAAAATGGTCTTATCTATTGGCGATTTCGTTCCAATTCACATTCCAAGTAACATTCGGCATGCTAATTACATTGCCGTTTGCCAAATTGCATTATCTCTTATAGTTTCCGAGATATGGACTATCGATAATTTACACCTTAGGCTCTGCTTCTAACTTGGGCCCAAATTGTAAAATGGTCTTATCTATTGGCGATTTCGTTCCAATTCACATTCCAAGTAATATTCGGCATGCTAATTACATTGCCGGTTGCCAAATTGCATTATATCTTATAGTTTCCGAGATATGGACTATCGATTATTTACACCTTAGGCTCTGCTTCTAACTTGGGCCCAAATTGTAAAATGGTCTTATCTATTGGCGATTTCGTTCCAATTCACATTCCAAGTAATATTCGGCATGCTAATTACATTGCTGGTTGCCAAATTGAATTATCTCTTATAGTTTCCGAGATATGGACTATCGATTATTTACACCTTAGGCTCTGCTTCTAACTTGGGCCCAAATTGTAAAATGGTCTTATCTATTGGCGATTTCGTTCCAATTCACATTCCAAGTAATATTCGGGATGCTAATTACATTGCCGGTTGCCAAATTGCATTATCTCTTATAGTTTCCGAGATATGGACTATCGATAATTTACACCTTAGGCTCTGCTTCTAACTTGGGCCCAAATTGTAAAATCGTCTTATCTATTGGCGATTTCGTTCCAATTCACATTCCAAGTAATATTCGGCATGCTAATTACATTGCTGGTTGCCAAATTGCATTATCTCTTATAGTTTCCGAGATATGGACTATCGGTAATTTACACCTTAGGCTCTGCTTCTAACTTGGGCCCAAATTATAAAATGGCCTTATCTATTGGCGATTTCGTTCCAATTCACATTCCAAGTAATATCCGGCATGCTAATTACATTGACGGTTGCCAAATTGAATTATCTCTTATAGTTTCCGAGATATGGACTATCGATAATTTACACCTTAGGCTCTGCTTCTAACTTGGGCCCAAATTGTAAAATGGTCTTACCTATTGGCGATTTCGTTCCAATTCACATTCCAAGTAATATTCGGCATGCTAATTACATTGCCGGTTGCCAAATTGCATTATCACTTATAGGTTCGTCCATCGAGATATGGACTATCGATAATTTACACCTTAGGCTCTGCTTCTAACTTGGGCCCAAATTGTAAAATGGTCTTATCTATTGGCGATTTCGTTCCAATTCTCATTCCAAGTAATATTCGGCATGCTAATTACATTGCCGGTTGCCAAATTGCATTATCTCTTATAGTTTCCGAGATATGGACTATCGATAATTTACACCATAGGCTCTGCTTCTAACTTGGGCCCAAATTGTAAAATGGTCTTATCTATTGGCGATTTCGTTCCAATTCACATTCCAAGTAATATCCGGCATGCTAATTACATTGCCGGTTGCCAAATTGAATTATCTCTTATAGTTTCCGAGATATGGACTATCGATAATTTACACCTTAGGCTCTGCTTCTAACTTGGGCCCAAATTGTAAAATGGTCTTATCTATTGGCGATTTCGTTCCAATTCACATTCCAAGTAATATTCGGCATGCTAATTACATTGCCGGTTGCCAAATTGCATTATCTCTTATAGTTTCCGAGATATGGACTATCGATAATTTACATCTTAGGCTCTGCTTCTAACTTGGGCCCAAATTGTAAAATGGTCTTATCTATTGGCGATTTCGTTCCAATTCACATTCCAAGTAATATTCGGCATGCTAATTACATTGCCGGTTGCCAAATTGCATTATCTCTTATAGTTTCCGAGATATGGACTATCGATAATTTACACCTTAGGCTCTGCTTCTAACTTGGGCCCAAATTGTAAAATGGTCTTATCTATTGGCGATTTCGTCCCAATTCACATTCCAAGTGATATTCGGCATGCTAATTACATTGCCGGTTGCGAAATTGCATTATCTCTTATAGTTTCCGAGATATGGACTATCAATAATTTACACCTTAGGCTCTGCTTCTAACTTGGGCCCAAATTGTAAAATGGTCTTATCTATTGGCGATTTCATTCCAACTCACATTCCAAGTAATATTCGGCATGCTAATTACATTGCCGGTTGCCAAATTGCATTATCTCTTATAGTTTCCGAGATATGGACTATCGATAATTTACACCTTAGGCTCTGCTTCTAACTTGGGCCCAAATTGTAAAATGGTCTTATCTATTGGCGATTTCGTTCCAATTCACATTCCAAGTAATATTCGGCATGCTAATTACATTGCCGGTTGCCAAATTGCATTATCTCTTATAGTTTCCGAGATATGGACTATCGATAATTTTCACCTCAGGCTCTGCTTCTAACTTGGGCCCAAATTGTAAAATGGTCTTATCTATTGGCGATTTCGTTCCAATTCACACTCCAAGTAATATTTGGCATGCTAATTACATTGCCGGTTGCGAAATTGCATTATCTCTTATAGTTTCCGAGATATGGACTATCAATAATTTACACCTTAGGCTCTGCTTCTAACTTGGGCCCAAATTGTAAAATGGTCTTATCTATTGGCGATTTCGTTCCAATTCACATTCCAAGTAATATTCGGCATGCTAATTACATTGCCGGTTGCCAAATTGCATTATCTCTTATAGTTTCCGAGATATGGACTATCGATAATTTACACCTTAGGCTCTGCTTCTAACTTGGGCCCAAATTGTAAAATGGTCTTATCTATTGGCGATTTCGTTCCAATTCACATTCCTAGTAATATTCGGCATGCTAATTACATTGCCGGTTGCCAAATTGCATTATCTCTTATAGTTTCCGAGATATGGACTATCGATAATTTACACCTTAGGCTCTGCTTCTAACTTGGGCCCAAATTGTAAAATGGTCTTATCTATTGGCGATTTCGTTCCAATTCACATTCCAAGTAATATTCGGCATGCTAATTACATTGCCGGTTGCCAAATTGCATTATCTCTTATAGTTTCCGAGATATGGACTATCGATAATTTACACCTTAGGCTCTGCTTCTAACTTGGGCCCAAATTGTAAAATGGTCTTCTCTATTGGCGATTTCGTTCCAATTCACATTCCAAGTAATATTCGGCATGCTAATTACATTGCCGGTTGCCAAATTGCATTATCTCTTATAGTTTCCGAGATATGGACTATCAATAATTTACACCTTAGGCTCTGCTTCTAACTTGGGCCCAAATTGTAAAATGGTCTTATCTATTGGCGATTTCGTTCCAATTCACATTCCAAGTAATATTCGGCATGCTAATTACATTGCCGGTTGCCAAATTGCATTATCTCTTATAGTTTCCGAGATATGGACTATCGATAATTTACACCTTAGGCTCTGCTTCTAACTTGGGCCCAAATTGTAAAATGGTCTTATCTATTGGCGGTTTCGTTCCAATTCACATTTCAAGTAATATTCGGCATGCTAATTACATTGCCGGTTGCCAAATTGCATTATCTCTTATAGTTTCCGAGATATGGACTATCGATAATTTACACCTTAGGCTCTGCTTCTAACTTGGGCCCAAATTGTAAAATGGTCTTATCTATTGGCGATTTAGTTGCAATTCACATTCCAAGTAATATTCGGCATTCTAATTACATTGCCGGTTGCCAAATTGCATTATCTCTTATAGTTTCCGAGATATGGACTATCGATAATTTACACCTTAGTCTCTGCTTCTAACTTGGGCCCAAATTGTAAAATGGTCTTATCTATTGGCGATTTCGTTCCAATTCACATTCCAAGTAATATTCGGCATGCTAATTACATTGCCGTTTGCCAAATTGCATTATCTCTTATAGTTTCCGAGATATGAACTATCGATAATTTACACCTTAGGCTCTGCTTCTAACTTGGGCCCAAATTGTAAAATGGTCTTATCTATTGGCGATTTCGTTCCAATTCACATTCCAAGTAATATTCGGCATGCTAATTACATTGCCGGTTGCCAAATTGCATTATCTCTTATAGTTTCCGAGATATGGACTATCGATAATTTACACCTTAGGCTCTGCTTCTAACTTGGGCCCAAATTGTAAAATGGTCTTATCTATTGGCGATTTCGTTCTAATTCACATTCCAAGTAATATTCGTCATGCTAATTACATTGCCTGTTGCAAAATTGCATTATCTCTTATAGTTTCCGAGATATGGACTATCGATTATTTACACCTTAGGCTCTGCTTCTAACTTGGGCCCAAATTGTAAAATGGTCTTATCTATTGGCGATTTCGTTCCAATTCACATTCCAAGTAATATTCGGCATGCTAATTACATTGCCGGTTGGCAAATTGCATTATCTCTTATAGTTTCCGAGATATGGACTATCGATAATTTACACCTTAGGCTCTGCTTCTAACTTGGGCCCAAATTGTAAAATGGTTTTACCTATTGGCGATTCCGTTCCAATTCACATTCCAAGTAATATTCGGCATGCTAATTACATTGCCGGTTGCCAAATTGCATTATCTCTTATAGTTTCCGAGATATGGACTATCGATAATTTACACCTTAGGCTCTGCTTCTAACTTGGGCCCAAATTGTAAAATGGTCTTATCTATTGGCGATTTCGTTCCAATTCACATTCCAAGTAATATTCGGCATGCTAATTACATTGCCGGTTGCCAAATTGCATTATCTCTTATAGTTTCCGAGATATGGACTATCGATAATTTACACCTTAGGCTCTGCTTCTAACTTGGGCCCAAATTGTAAAATGGTCTTATCTATTGGCGATTTCGTCCCAATTCACATTCCAAGTGATCTGCGGCATGCTAATTACATTGCCGGTTGCGAAATTGCATTATCTCTTATAGTTTCCGAGATATGGACTATCGATAATTTACACCTTAGGCTCTGCTTCTAACTTGGGCCCAAATTGTAAAATGGTCTTATCTATTGGCGATTTCGTCCCAATTCACATTCCAAGTAATATTCGGCATGCTAATTACATTGCCGGTTGCCAAATTGCATTATCTCTTATAGTTTCCGAGATATGGACTATCGATAATTTACACCTTAGGCTCTGCTTCTAACTTGGGCCCAAATTGTAAAATGGTCTTCTCTATTGGCGATTTCGTTTCAATTCACATTCCAAGTAATATTCGGCATGCTAATTACATTGCCGGTTGCCAAATTGCATTACCTCTTATAGTTTCCGAGATATGGACTATCGATAATTTACACCTTAGGCACTGCTTCTAACTTGGGCCCAAATTGTAAAATGGTCTTATCTATTGGCGATTTCGTTCCAATTCACATTCCAAGTAATATTCGGCATGCTAATTACTTTGCCGGTTGCCAAATTGCATTATCTCTTATAGTTTCCGAGATATTGACTATCGATAATTTACACCTTAGGCTCTGCTTCTAACTTGGGCCCAAATTGTAAAATGGTCTTCTCTATTGGCGATTTCGTTCCAATTCACATTCCAAGTAATATTCGGAATGCTAATTACATTGCCGGTTGCCAAATTACATTATCTCTTATAGTTTCCGAGATATGGACTATCAATAATTTACACCTTAGGCTCTGCTTCTAACTTGGGCCCAAATTGTAAAATGGTCTTATCTATTGGCAATTTCGTTCCAATTCACATTCCAAGTAATATTCGGCATGCTAATTACATTGCCTGTTGCCAAATTGAATTATCTCTTATAGTTTCCGAGATATGGACTATCGATAATTTACACCTTAGGCTCTGCTTCTAACTTGGGCCCAAATTGTAAAATGGTCTTACCTATTGGCGATTTCGTTCCAATTCACATTCCAAGTAATATTCGGCATGCTAATTACATTGCCGGTTGCCAAATTGCATTATCTCTTATAGTTTCCGAGATATGGACTATCGATAATTTACACCTTAGGCTCTGCTTCTAACTTGGGCCCAAATTGTAAAATGGTCTTATCTATTGGCGATTTCGTTCCAATTCACATTCCAATTAATATTCGGCATGCTAATTACATTGCCGGTTGCCAAATTGCATTATCTCTTATAGTTTCCGAGATATGGACTATCGATAATTTACACCTTAGGCTCTGCTTCTAACTTGGGCCCAAATTGTAAAATGGTCTTATCTATTGGCGATTTCGTTCCAATTCACATTCCAAGTAACATTCGGCATGCTAATTACATTGCCGTTTGCCAAATTGCATTATCTCTTATAGTTTCCGAGATATGGACTATCGATAATTTACACCTTAGGCTCTGCTTCTAACTTGGGCCCAAATTGTAAAATGGTCTTATCTATTGGCGATTTCGTTCCAATTCACATTCCAAGTAATATTCGGCATGCTAATTACATTGCCGGTTGCCAAATTGCATTATATCTTATAGTTTCCGAGATATGGACTATCGATTATTTACACCTTAGGCTCTGCTTCTAACTTGGGCCCAAATTGTAAAATGGTCTTATCTATTGGCGATTTCGTTCCAATTCACATTCCAAGTAATATTCGGCATGCTAATTACATTGCTGGTTGCCAAATTGAATTATCTCTTATAGTTTCCGAGATATGGACTATCGATTATTTACACCTTAGGCTCTGCTTCTAACTTGGGCCCAAATTGTAAAATGGTCTTATCTATTGGCGATTTCGTTCCAATTCACATTCCAAGTAATATTCGGGATGCTAATTACATTGCCGGTTGCCAAATTGCATTATCTCTTATAGTTTCCGAGATATGGACTATCGATAATTTACACCTTAGGCTCTGCTTCTAACTTGGGCCCAAATTGTAAAATCGTCTTATCTATTGGCGATTTCGTTCCAATTCACATTCCAAGTAATATTCGGCATGCTAATTACATTGCTGGTTGCCAAATTGCATTATCTCTTATAGTTTCCGAGATATGGACTATCGGTAATTTACACCTTAGGCTCTGCTTCTAACTTGGGCCCAAATTATAAAATGGCCTTATCTATTGGCGATTTCGTTCCAATTCACATTCCAAGTAATATCCGGCATGCTAATTACATTGACGGTTGCCAAATTGAATTATCTCTTATAGTTTCCGAGATATGGACTATCGATAATTTACACCTTAGGCTCTGCTTCTAACTTGGGCCCAAATTGTAAAATGGTCTTACCTATTGGCGATTTCGTTCCAATTCACATTCCAAGTAATATTCGGCATGCTAATTACATTGCCGGTTGCCAAATTGCATTATCACTTATAGGTTCGTCCATCGAGATATGGACTATCGATAATTTACACCTTAGGCTCTGCTTCTAACTTGGGCCCAAATTGTAAAATGGTCTTATCTATTGGCGATTTCGTTCCAATTCTCATTCCAAGTAATATTCGGCATGCTAATTACATTGCCGGTTGCCAAATTGCATTATCTCTTATAGTTTCCGAGATATGGACTATCGATAATTTACACCATAGGCTCTGCTTCTAACTTGGGCCCAAATTGTAAAATGGTCTTATCTATTGGCGATTTCGTTCCAATTCACATTCCAAGTAATATCCGGCATGCTAATTACATTGCCGGTTGCCAAATTGAATTATCTCTTATAGTTTCCGAGATATGGACTATCGATAATTTACACCTTAGGCTCTGCTTCTAACTTGGGCCCAAATTGTAAAATGGTCTTATCTATTGGCGATTTCGTTCCAATTCACATTCCAAGTAATATTCGGCATGCTAATTACATTGCCGGTTGCCAAATTGCATTATCTCTTATAGTTTCCGAGATATGGACTATCGATAATTTACATCTTAGGCTCTGCTTCTAACTTGGGCCCAAATTGTAAAATGGTCTTATCTATTGGCGATTTCGTTCCAATTCACATTCCAAGTAATATTCGGCATGCTAATTACATTGCCGGTTGCCAAATTGCATTATCTCTTATAGTTTCCGAGATATGGACTATCGATAATTTACACCTTAGGCTCTGCTTCTAACTTGGGCCCAAATTGTAAAATGGTCTTATCTATTGGCGATTTCGTCCCAATTCACATTCCAAGTGATATTCGGCATGCTAATTACATTGCCGGTTGCGAAATTGCATTATCTCTTATAGTTTCCGAGATATGGACTATCAATAATTTACACCTTAGGCTCTGCTTCTAACTTGGGCCCAAATTGTAAAATGGTCTTATCTATTGGCGATTTCATTCCAACTCACATTCCAAGTAATATTCGGCATGCTAATTACATTGCCGGTTGCCAAATTGCATTATCTCTTATAGTTTCCGAGATATGGACTATCGATAATTTACACCTTAGGCTCTGCTTCTAACTTGGGCCCAAATTGTAAAATGGTCTTATCTATTGGCGATTTCGTTCCAATTCACATTCCAAGTAATATTCGGCATGCTAATTACATTGCCGGTTGCCAAATTGCATTATCTCTTATAGTTTCCGAGATATGGACTATCGATAATTTTCACCTCAGGCTCTGCTTCTAACTTGGGCCCAAATTGTAAAATGGTCTTATCTATTGGCGATTTCGTTCCAATTCACACTCCAAGTAATATTTGGCATGCTAATTACATTGCCGGTTGCGAAATTGCATTATCTCTTATAGTTTCCGAGATATGGACTATCAATAATTTACACCTTAGGCTCTGCTTCTAACTTGGGCCCAAATTGTAAAATGGTCTTATCTATTGGCGATTTCGTTCCAATTCACATTCCAAGTAATATTCGGCATGCTAATTACATTGCCGGTTGCCAAATTGCATTATCTCTTATAGTTTCCGAGATATGGACTATCGATAATTTACACCTTAGGCTCTGCTTCTAACTTGGGCCCAAATTGTAAAATGGTCTTATCTATTGGCGATTTCGTTCCAATTCACATTCCTAGTAATATTCGGCATGCTAATTACATTGCCGGTTGCCAAATTGCATTATCTCTTATAGTTTCCGAGATATGGACTATCGATAATTTACACCTTAGGCTCTGCTTCTAACTTGGGCCCAAATTGTAAAATGGTCTTATCTATTGGCGATTTCGTTCCAATTCACATTCCAAGTAATATTCGGCATGCTAATTACATTGCCGGTTGCCAAATTGCATTATCTCTTATAGTTTCCGAGATATGGACTATCGATAATTTACACCTTAGGCTCTGCTTCTAACTTGGGCCCAAATTGTAAAATGGTCTTCTCTATTGGCGATTTCGTTCCAATTCACATTCCAAGTAATATTCGGCATGCTAATTACATTGCCGGTTGCCAAATTGCATTATCTCTTATAGTTTCCGAGATATGGACTATCAATAATTTACACCTTAGGCTCTGCTTCTAACTTGGGCCCAAATTGTAAAATGGTCTTATCTATTGGCGATTTCGTTCCAATTCACATTCCAAGTAATATTCGGCATGCTAATTACATTGCCGGTTGCCAAATTGCATTATCTCTTATAGTTTCCGAGATATGGACTATCGATAATTTACACCTTAGGCTCTGCTTCTAACTTGGGCCCAAATTGTAAAATGGTCTTATCTATTGGCGGTTTCGTTCCAATTCACATTTCAAGTAATATTCGGCATGCTAATTACATTGCCGGTTGCCAAATTGCATTATCTCTTATAGTTTCCGAGATATGGACTATCGATAATTTACACCTTAGGCTCTGCTTCTAACTTGGGCCCAAATTGTAAAATGGTCTTATCTATTGGCGATTTAGTTGCAATTCACATTCCAAGTAATATTCGGCATTCTAATTACATTGCCGGTTGCCAAATTGCATTATCTCTTATAGTTTCCGAGATATGGACTATCGATAATTTACACCTTAGTCTCTGCTTCTAACTTGGGCCCAAATTGTAAAATGGTCTTATCTATTGGCGATTTCGTTCCAATTCACATTCCAAGTAATATTCGGCATGCTAATTACATTGCCGTTTGCCAAATTGCATTATCTCTTATAGTTTCCGAGATATGAACTATCGATAATTTACACCTTAGGCTCTGCTTCTAACTTGGGCCCAAATTGTAAAATGGTCTTATCTATTGGCGATTTCGTTCCAATTCACATTCCAAGTAATATTCGGCATGCTAATTACATTGCCGGTTGCCAAATTGCATTATCTCTTATAGTTTCCGAGATATGGACTATCGATAATTTACACCTTAGGCTCTGCTTCTAACTTGGGCCCAAATTGTAAAATGGTCTTATCTATTGGCGATTTCGTTCTAATTCACATTCCAAGTAATATTCGTCATGCTAATTACATTGCCTGTTGCAAAATTGCATTATCTCTTATAGTTTCCGAGATATGGACTATCGATTATTTACACCTTAGGCTCTGCTTCTAACTTGGGCCCAAATTGTAAAATGGTCTTATCTATTGGCGATTTCGTTCCAATTCACATTCCAAGTAATATTCGGCATGCTAATTACATTGCCGGTTGGCAAATTGCATTATCTCTTATAGTTTCCGAGATATGGACTATCGATAATTTACACCTTAGGCTCTGCTTCTAACTTGGGCCCAAATTGTAAAATGGTTTTACCTATTGGCGATTCCGTTCCAATTCACATTCCAAGTAATATTCGGCATGCTAATTACATTGCCGGTTGCCAAATTGCATTATCTCTTATAGTTTCCGAGATATGGACTATCGATAATTTACACCTTAGGCTCTGCTTCTAACTTGGGCCCAAATTGTAAAATGGTCTTATCTATTGGCGATTTCGTTCCAATTCACATTCCAAGTAATATTCGGCATGCTAATTACATTGCCGGTTGCCAAATTGCATTATCTCTTATAGTTTCCGAGATATGGACTATCGATAATTTACACCTTAGGCTCTGCTTCTAACTTGGGCCCAAATTGTAAAATGGTCTTATCTATTGGCGATTTCGTCCCAATTCACATTCCAAGTGATCTGCGGCATGCTAATTACATTGCCGGTTGCGAAATTGCATTATCTCTTATAGTTTCCGAGATATGGACTATCGATAATTTGCACCTTAGGCTCTGCTTCTAACTTGCTCCCAAATTGTAAAATGGTCTTATCTATTGGCGATTTCGTTCCAATTCACATTCCAAGTAATATTCGGCATGCTAATTACATTGCCGGTTGCCAAATTGCATTATCTCTTATAGTTTCCGAGATATGGACTATCGATAATTTACACCTTAGGCTCTGCTTCTAACTTGGGCCCAAATTGTAAAATGGTCTTATCTATTGGCGATTTCGTTCTAATTCACATTCCAAGTAATATTCGTCATGCTAATTACATTGCCTGTTGCAAAATTGCATTATCTCTTATAGTTTCCGAGATATGGACTATCGATTATTTACACCTTAGGCTCTGCTTCTAACTTGGGCCCAAATTGTAAAATGGTCTTATCTATTGGCGATTTCGTTCCAATTCACATTCCAAGTAATATTCGGCATGCTAATTACATTGCCGGTTGGCAAATTGCATTATCTCTTATAGTTTCCGAGATATGGACTATCGATAATTTACACCTTAGGCTCTGCTTCTAACTTGGGCCCAAATTGTAAAATGGTTTTACCTATTGGCGATTCCGTTCCAATTCACATTCCAAGTAATATTCGGCATGCTAATTACATTGCCGGTTGCCAAATTGCATTATCTCTTATAGTTTCCGAGATATGGACTATCGATAATTTACACCTTAGGCTCTGCTTCTAACTTGGGCCCAAATTGTAAAATGGTCTTATCTATTGGCGATTTCGTTCCAATTCACATTCCAAGTAATATTCGGCATGCTAATTACATTGCCGGTTGCCAAATTGCATTATCTCTTATAGTTTCCGAGATATGGACTATCGATAATTTACACCTTAGGCTCTGCTTCTAACTTGGGCCCAAATTGTAAAATGGTCTTATCTATTGGCGATTTCGTCCCAATTCACATTCCAAGTGATCTTCGGCATGCTAATTACATTGCCGGTTGCGAAATTGCATTATCTCTTATAGTTTCCGAGATATGGACTATCGATAATTTGCACCTTAGGCTCTGCTTCTAACTTGCTCCCAAATTGTAAAATGGTCTTATCTATTGGCGATTTCGTTCCAATTCACATTCCAAGTAATATTCGGCATGCTAATTACATTGCCGGTTGCCAAATTGCATTATCTCTTATAGTTTCCGAGATATGGACTATCGATAATTTACACCTTAGGCTCTGCTTCTAACTTGGGCCCAAATTGTAAAATGGTCTTATCTATTGGCGATTTCGTTCCAATTCACATTCCAAGTAATATTCGGCATGCTAATTACATTGCCGGTTGCCAAATTGAATTATCTCTTATAGTTTCCGAGATATGGACTATCGATAATTTACACCTTAGGCTCTGCTTCTAACTTGGGCCCAAATTGTAAAATGGCCTTATCTATTGGCGATTTCGTTCCAATTCACATTCCAAGTAATATTGGGCATGCTAATTACATTGCCGGTTGCCAAATTGCATTATCTCTTATAGTTTCCGAGATATGGACTATCGATTATTTACACCATAGGCTCTGCTTCTAACTTGGGCCCAAATTGTAAAATGGTCTTACCTATTGGCGATTTCGTTCCAATTCACATTCCAAGTAATATTCGGCATGCTAATTACATTGCCGGTTGCCAAATTGCATTATCTCGGATAGTTTCCGAGATATGGACTATCGATAATTTACACCTTAGGCTCTGCTTCTAACTTGGGCCCAAATTGTAAAATGGTCTTATCTATTGGCGATTTCGTTCCAATTCACATTCCAATTAATATTCGGCATGCTAATTACATTGTCGGTTGCCAAATTGCATTATCTCTTATAGTTTCCGAGATATGGACTATCGATAATTTACACCTTAGGCTCTGCTTCTAACTTGGGCCAAAATTGTAAAATGGTCTTATCTATTGGCGATTTCGTTCCAATTCACATTCCAAGTAATATTCGGCATGCTAATTACATTGCCGGTTGCCAAATTGCATTATCTCTTATAGTTTCCGAGATATGGACTATCGATAATTTACACCTTAGGCTCTGCTTCTAACTTGGGCCCAAATTGTAAAATGGTCTTATCTATTGGCGATTTCGTTCCAATTCACATTCCAAGTAATATTCGGCATGCTAATTACATTGCCGGTTGCCAAATTGCATTATCTCTTATAGTTTCCGAGATATGGACTATCGATAATTTACACCTTAGGCTCTGCTTCTAACTTGGGCCCAAATTGTAAAATGGTCTTATCTATTGGCGATTTCGTCCCAATTCACATTCCAAGTGATATTCGGCATGCTAATTACATTGCCGGTTGCGAAATTGCATTATCTCTTATAGTTTCCGAGATATGGACTATCAATAATTTACACCTTAGGCTCTGCTTCTAACTTGGGCCCAAATTGTAAAATGGTCTTATCTATTGGCGATTTCGTTCCAATTCACATTCCAAGTAATATTCGGCATGCTAATTACATTGCCGGTTGCCAAACTGCATTATCTCTTATAGTTTCCGAGATATGGACTATCGATAATTTACACCTTAGGCTCTGCTTCTAACTTGGGCCCAAATTGTAAAATGGCCTTATCTATTGGCGATTTCGTCCCAATTCACATTCCAAGTAATATTCGGCATGCTAATTACCTTGCCGGTTGCGAAATTGCATTATCTCTTATAGTTTCAGAGATATGGACTATCGATAATTTACACCTTATGCTCTGCTTCTAACTTGGGCCCAAATTGTAAAATGGTCTTATCTATTGGCAATTTCGTTCCAATTCACATTCCAAGTAATATTCGGCATGCTAATTACATTGCCGGTTGCCAAATTGCATTATCTCTTATAGTTTCCGAGATATGGACTATCGATAATTTACACCTTAGGCTCTGCTTCTAACTTGGGCCCAAATTGTAAAATGGTCTTATCTATTGGCAGGTTCGTTCCAATTCACATTCCAAGTAATATTCGGCATGCTAATAACATTGCCGGTTGCCAAATTGCATTAACTCTTATAGTTTCCGAGATATGGACTATCGATAATTTACACCTTAGGCTCTGCTTCTAACTTGGGCCCAAATTGTAAAATGGTCTTATCTATTGGCGATTTCGTTCCAATTCACATTCCAAGTAATATTCGGCATGCTAATTACATTGCCGGTTGCCAAATTGCATTATCTCTTATAGTTTCCGAGATATGGACTATCGATAATTTACACCATAGGCTCTGCTTCTAACTTGGGCCCAAATTGTAAAATGGCCTTATCTATTGGCGATTTCGTTCCAATTCACATTCCAAGTAATATTCGGCATGCTAATTACATTGCCGGTTGCCAAATTGCATTATCTCTTATAGTTTCCGAGATATGGACTATCGATAATTTACACCTTAGGCTCTGCTTCTAACTTGGGCCCAAATTGTAAAATGGTCTTATCTATTGGCGATTTCGTTCCAATTCACATTCCAAGTAATATTCGGCATG
This sequence comes from Rhynchophorus ferrugineus, assembly GCF_030347505.1. Lineage (NCBI taxonomy): Eukaryota > Metazoa > Arthropoda > Insecta > Coleoptera > Curculionidae > Rhynchophorus > Rhynchophorus ferrugineus. The sequence continues at coordinate 432,613 of NW_027472625.1, forward strand.
CTAATTACATTGCCGGTTGCCAAATTGCATTATCTCTTATAGTTTCCGAGATATGGACTATCGATAATTTACACCTTAGGCTCTGCTTCTAACTTGGGCCCAAATTGTAAAATGGTCTTACCTATTGGCGATTTCGTTCCAATTCACATTCCAAGTAATATTCGGCATGCTAATTACATTGCCGGTTGCCAAATTGCATTATCTCTTATAGTTTCCGAGATATGGACTATCGATAATTTACACCTTAGGCTCTGCTTCTAACTTGGGCCCAAATTGTAAAATGGTCTTATCTATTGGCGATTTCGTTCCAATTCACATTCCAAGTAATATTCGGCATGCTAATTACATTGCCGGTTGCCAAATTGCATTATCTCTTATAGTTTCCGAGATATGGACTATCGATAATTTACACCTTAGGCTATGCTTCTAACTTGGGCCCAAATTGTAAAACGGTCTTATCTATTGGCGATTTCGTCCCAATTCACATTCCAAGTGATATTCGGCATGCTAATTACATTGCCGGTTGCGAAATTGCATTATCTCTTATAGTTTCCGAGATATGGACTATCAATAATTTACACCTTAGGCTCTGCTTCTAACTTGGGCCCAAATTGTAAAATGGTCTTATCTATTGGCGATTTCGTTCCAATTCACATTCCAAGTAATATTCGGCATGCTAATTACATTGCCGGTTGCCAAATTGCATTATCTCTTATAGTTTCCGAGATATGGACTATCGATAATTTACACCTTAGGCTCTGCTTCTAACTTGGGCCCAAATTGTAAAATGGTCTTATCTATTGGCGATTTAGTTGCAATTCACATTCCAAGTAATATTCGGCATGCTAATTACATTGCCGGTTGCCAAATTGCATTATCTCTTATAGTTTCCGAGATATGGACTATCGATAATTTACACCTTAGGCTCTGCTTTTAACTTGGGCCCAAATTGTAAAATTTTCTTATCTATTGGCGATTTCGTTCCAATTCACATTCCAAGTAATATTCGGCATGCTAATTACATTGCCGGTTGCCAAATTGCATTATCTCCTATAGTTTCCGAGATATGGACTATCGATAATTTACACCTTAGGCTCTGCTTCTAACTTGGGCCCAAATTGTAAAATGGTCTTATCTATTGGGGATTTCGTTCCAATTCACATTCCAAGTAATATTCGGCATGCTAATTACATTGCCGGTTGCCAAATTGCATTATCTCTTATAGTTTCCGAGATATGGACGATCAATAATTTACACCTTAGGCTCTGCTTCTAACTTGGGCCCAAATTGTAAAATGGTCTTATCTATTGGCGATTTCGTTCCAATTCACATTCCAAGTAATATTCGGCATGCTAATTACATTGCCGGTTGCCAAATTGCATTATCTCTTATAGTTTCCGAGATATGGACTATCGATAATTTACACCTTAGGCTCTGCTTCTAACTTGGGCCCAAATTGTAAAATGGTCTTATCTATTGGCGATTTCGTTCCAATTCACATTCCAAGTAATATTCGGCATGCTAATTACATTGCCGGTTACCAAATTGCATTATCTCTTATAGTTTCCGAGATATGGACTATCGATAATTTACACCTTAGGCTCTGCTTCTAACTTGGGCCCAAATTGTAAAATGGTCTTATCTATTGGCGATTTCGTTCCAATTCACACTCCAAGTAATAGTTGGCATGCTAATTACATTGCCGGTTGCGAAATTGCATTATCTCTTATAGTTTCCGAGATATGGACTATCGATAATTTACACCTTAGGCTCTGCTTCTAACTTGGGCCCAAATTGTAAAATATTCTTATCTATTGGCGATTTCGTTCCAATTCACATTCCAAGTAATATTCGGCATGCTAATTACATTGCCGGTTGCCAAATTGCATTATCTCTTATAGTTTCCGAGATATGGACTATCGATAATTTACACCTTAGGCTCTGCTTCTAACTTGGGCCCAAATTGTAAAATGGTCTTATATATTGGCGATTTCGTTCCAATTCACATTCCAAGTAATATTCGGCATGCTAATTACATTGCCGGTTGCGAAATTGCATTATCTCTTATAGTTTCCGAGATATGGACTATCAATAATTTACACCTTAGGCTCTGCTTCTAACTTGGGCCCAAATTGTAAAATGGTCTTATCTATTGGCGATTTCGTTCCAATTCACATTCCAAGTAATATTCGGCATGCTAATTACATTGCCGGTTGCCAAATTGCATTATCTCTTATAGTTTCCGAGATATGGACTATCGATAATTTACACCTTAGGCTCTGCTTCTAACTTGGGCCCAAATTGTAAAATGGTCTTATCTATTGGCGATTTAGTTGCAATTCACATTCCAAGTAATATTCGGCATGCTAATTACATTGCCGGTTGCCAAATTGCATTATCTCTTATAGTTTCCGAGATATGGACTATCGATAATTTACACCTTAGGCTCTGCTTTTAACTTGGGCCCAAATTGTAAAATTTTCTTATCTATTGGCGATTTCGTTCCAATTCACATTCCAAGTAATATTCGGCATGCTAATTACATTGCCGGTTGCCAAATTGCATTATCTCCTATAGTTTCCGAGATATGGACTATCGATAATTTACACCTTAGGCTCTGCTTCTAACTTGGGCCCAAATTGTAAAATGGTCTTATCTATTGGCGATTTCGTTCCAATTCACATTCCAAGTAATATTCGGCATGCTAATTACATTGCCGGTTGCCAAATTGCATTATCTCTTATAGTTTCCGAGATATGGACTATCAATAATTTACACCTTAGGCTCTGCTTCTAACTTGGGCCCAAATTGTAAAATGGTCTTATCTATTGGCGATTTCGTTCCAATTCACATTCCAAGTAATATTCGGCATGCTAATTACATTGCCGGTTGCCAAATTGCATTATCTCTTATAGTTTCCGAGATATGGACTATCGATAATTTACACCTTAGGCTCTGCTTCTAACTTGGGCCCAAATTGTAAAATGGTCTTATCTATTGGCGATTTCGTTCCAATTCACATTCCAAGTAATATTCGGCATGCTAATTACATTGCCGGTTACCAAATTGCATTATCTCTTATAGTTTCCGAGATATGGACTATCGATAATTTACACCTTAGGCTCTGCTTCTAACTTGGGCCCAAATTGTAAAATGGTCTTATCTATTGGCGATTTCGTTCCAATTCACACTCCAAGTAATATTTGGCATGCTAATTACATTGCCGGTTGCGAAATTGCATTATCTCTTATAGTTTCCGAGATATGGACTATCGATAATTTACACCTTAGGCTCTGCTTCTAACTTGGGCCCAAATTGTAAAATATTCTTATCTATTGGCGATTTCGTTCCAATTCACATTCCAAGTAATATTCGGCATGCTAATTACATTGCCGGTTGCCAAATTGCATTATCTCTTATAGTTTCCGAGATATGGACTATCGATAATTTACACCTTAGGCTCTGCTTCTAACTTGGGCCCAAATTGTAAAATGGTCTTATCTATTGGCGATTTCGTTCCAATTCACATTCCAAGTAATATTCGGCATGCTAATTACATTGCCGGTTGCCAAATTGCATTATCTCTTATAGTTTCCGAGATATGGACTATCGATAATTTACACCTTAGGCTCTGCTTCTAACTTGGGCCCAAATTGTAAAATGGTCTTATCTATTGGCGATTTCGTTCCAATTCACATTCCAAGTAATATTCGGCATGCTAATTACATTGCCGGTTGCCAAATTGCATTATCTCTTATAGTTTCCGAGATATGGACTATCGATAATTTACACCTTAGGCTCTGCTTCTAACTTGGGCCCAAATTGTAAAATGGTCTTATCTATTGGCGATTTCGTTCCAATTCACATTCCAAGTAATATTCGGCATGCTAATTACATTGCCGGTTGCCAAATTGAATTATCTCTTATAGTTTCCGAGATATGGACTATCGATAATTTACACCTTAGGCTCTGCTTCTAACTTGGGCCCAAATTGTAAAATGGTCTTATCTATTGGCGATTTCGTTCCAATTCACATTCCAAGTAATATTGGGCATGCTTATTACATTGCCGGTTGCCAAATTGCATTATCTCTTATAGTTTCCGAGATATGGACTATCGATAATTTACACCATAGGCTCTGCTTCTAACTTGGGCCCAAATTGTAAAATTTTCTTATCTATTGGCGATTTCGTTCCAATTCACATTCCAAGTAATATTCGGCATGCTAATTACATTGCCGGTTGCCAAATTGCATTATCTCTTATAGTTTCCGAGATATGTACTATCGATAATTTACACCTTAGGCTCTGCTTCTAACTTGCACCCAAATTGTAAAATGGTCTTATCTATTGGCGATTTCGTTCCAATTCACATTCCAAGTAATATTCGGCATGCTAATTACATTGCCGGTTGCCAAATTGCATTATCTCTTATAGTTTCCGAGATATGGACTATCGATAATTTACACCTTAGGCTCTGCTTCTAACTTGGGCCCAAATTGTAAAATGGTCTTATCTATTGGCGATTTCGTCCCAATTCACATTCCAAGTGATATTCGGCATGCTAATTACATTGCCGGTTGCGAAATTGCATTATCTCTTATAGTTTCCGAGATATGGACTATCAATAATTTACACCTTAGGCTCTGCTTCTAACTTGGGCCCAAATTGTAAAATGGTCTTATCTATTGGCGATTTCGTTCCAATTCACATTCCAAGTAATATTCGGCATGCTAATTACATTGCCGGTTGCCAAATTGCATTATCTCTTATAGTTTCCGAGATATGGACTATCGATAATTTACACCTTAGGCTCTGCTTCTAACTTGGGCCCAAATTGTAAAATGGTCTTATCTATTGGCGATTTCGTTCCAATTCACATTCCAAGTAATATTCGGCATGCTAATTACATTGCCGGTTGCCAAATTGAATTATCTCTTATAGTTTCCGAGATATGGACTATCGATAATTTACACCTTAGGCTCTGCTTCTAACTTGGGCCCAAATTGTAAAATGGTCTTACCTATTGGCGATTTCGTTCCAATTCACATTCCAAGTAATATTCGGCATGCTAATTACATTGCCGGTTGCCAAATTGCATTATCTCTTATAGTTTCCGAGATATGGACTATCGATAATTTACACCTTAGGCTCTGCTTCTAACTTGGGCCCAAATTGTAAAATCGTCTTATCTATTGGCGATTTCGTTCCAATTCACATTCCGAGTAATATTCGGCATGCTAATTACATTGCCGGTTGCCAAATTGCATTATCTCTTATAGTTTCCGAGATATGGACTATCGGTAATTTACACCTTAGGCTCTGCTTCTAACTTAGGCCCAAATTATAAAATGGTCTTATCTATTGGCGATTTCGTTCCAATTCACATTCCAAGTAATATCCGGCATGCTAATTACATTGACGGTTGCCAAATTGAATTATCTCTTATAGTTTCCGAGATATGGACTATCGATAATTTACACCTTAGGCTCTGCTTCTAACTTGGGCCCAAATTGTAAAATGGTCTTACCTATTGGCGATTTCGTTCCAATTCACATTCCAAGTAATATTCGGCATGCTAATTACATTGCCGGTTGCCAAATTGCATTATCACTTATAGTTTCCGAGATATGGACTATCGATAATTTACACCTTAGGCTCTGCTTCTAACTTGGGCCCAAATTGTAAAATGGTCTTATCTATTGGCGATTTCGTTCCAATTCACATTCCAAGTAATATTCGGCATGCTAATTACATTGCCGGTTGTCAAATTGCATTATCTCTTATAGTTTCCGAGATATGGACTATCGATAATTTACATCTTAGGCTCTGCTTCTAACTTGGGCCCAAATTGTAAAATCGTCTTATCTATTGGCGATTTCGTTCCAATTCACATTCCAAGTAATATTCGGCATGCTAATTACATTGCCGGTTGCCAAATTGCATTATCTCTTATAGTTTCCGAGATATGGACTATCGATAATTTACACCTTAGGCTCTGCTTCTAACTTGGGCCCAAATTGTAAAATGGTCTTATCTATTGGCGATTTCGTTCCAATTCACATTCCAAGTAATATCCGGCATGCTAATTACATTGCCGGTTGCCAAATTGAATTATCTCTTATAGTTTCCGAGATATGGACTATCGATAATTTACACCTTAGACTCTGCTTCTAACTTGGGCCCAAATTGTAAAATGGTCTTATCTATTGGCGATTTCGTTCCAATTCACATTCCAAGTAATATTCGGCATGCTAATTACATTGCCGGTTGCCAAATTGCATTATCTCTTATAGTTTCCGAGATATGGACTATCGATAATTTACATCTTAGGCTCTGCTTCTAACTTGGGCCCAAATTGTAAAATGGTCTTATCTATTGGCGATTTCGTTCCAATTCACATTCCAAGTAATATTCGGCATGCTAATTACATTGCCGGTTGCCAAATTGCATTATCTCTTATAGTTTCCGAGATATGGACTATCGATAATTTACACCTTAGGCTCTGCTTCTAACTTGGGCCCAAATTGTAAAATGGTCTTATCTATTGGCGATTTCGTCCCAATTCACATTCCAAGTGATATTGGGCATGCTAATTACATTGCCGGTTGCGAAATTGCATTATCTCTTATAGTTTCCGAGATATGGACTATCAATAATTTACACCTTAGGCTCTGCTTCTAACTTGGGCCCAAATTGTAAAATGGTCTTATCTATTGGCGATTTCGTTCCAATTCACATTCCAAGTAATATTCGGCATGCTAATTACATTGCCGGTTGCCAAATTGCATTATCTCTTATAGTTTCCGAGATATGGACTATCGATAATTTACACCTTAGGCTCTGCTTCTAACTTGGGCCCAAATTGTAAAATGGTCTTCTCTATTGGCGATTTCGTTCCAATTCACATTCCAAGTAATATTCGGCATGCTAATTACATTGCCGGTTGCCAAATTGCATTATCTCTTATAGTTTCCGAGATATGGACTATCAATAATTTACACCTTAGGCTCTGCTTCTAACTTGGGCCCAAATTGTAAAATGGTCTTATCTATTGGCGATTTCGTTCCAATTCACATTCCAAGTAATATTCGGCATGCTAATTACATTGCCGGTTGCCAAATTGCATTATCTCTTATAGTTTCCGAGATATGGACTATCGATAATTTACACCTTAGGCTCTGCTTCTAACTTGGGCCCAAATTGTAAAATGGTCTTATCTATTGGCGATTTCGTTCCAATTCACATTCCAAGTAATATCCGGCATGCTAATTACATTGCCGGTTGCCAAATTGAATTATCTCTTATAGTTTCCGAGATATGGACTATCGATAATTTACACCTTAGGCTCTGCTTCTAACTTGGGCCCAAATTGTAAAATGGTCTTATCTATTGGCGATTTCGTTCCAATTCACATTCCAAGTAATATTCGGCATGCTAATTACATTGCCGGTTGCCAAATTGCATTATCTCTTATAGTTTCCGAGATATGGACTATCGATAAATTACATCTTAGGCTCTGCTTCTAACTTGGGCCCAAATTGTAAAATGGTCTTATCTATTGGCGATTTCGTTCCAATTCACATTCCAAGTAATATTCGGCATGCTAATTACATTGCCGGTTTCCAAATTGCATTATCACTTATAGTTTCCGAGATATGGACTATCGATAATTTACACCTTAGGCTCTGCTTCTAACTTGGGCCCAAATTGTAAAATGGTCTTATCTATTGGCGATTTCGTCCCAATTCACATTCCAAGTGATATTCGGCATGCTAATTACATTGCCGTTTGCGAAATTGCATTATCTCTTATAGTTTCCGAGATATGGACTATCAATAATTTACACCTTAGGCTATGCTTCTAACTTGGGCACAAATTGTAAAATGGTCTTATCTATTGGCGATTTCGTTCCAATTCACATTCCAAGTAATATTCGGCATGCTAATTACATTGCCGGTTGCCAAATTGCATTATCTCTTATAGTTTCCGAGATATGGACTATCGATAATTTACACCTTAGGCTCTGCTTCTAACTTGGGCCCAAATTGTAAAATGGTCTTCTCTATTGGCGATTTCGTTCCAATTCACATTCCAAGTAATATTCGGCATGCTAATTACATTGCCGGTTGCCAAATTGCATTATCTCTTATAGTTTCCGAGATATGGACTATCGATAATTTACACCTTAGGCTCTGCTTCTAACTTGGGCCCAAATTGTAAAATGGTCTTATCTATTGGCGATTTCGTCCCAATTCACATTCCAAGTGATATTCGGCATGCTAATTACATTGCCGGTTGCGAAATTGCATTATCTCTTATAGTTTCCGAGATATGGACTATCAATAATTTACACCTTAGGCTCTGCTTCTAACTTGGGCACAAATTGTAAAATGGTCTTATCTATTGGCGATTTCGTTCCAATTCACATTCCAAGTAATATTCGGCATGCTAATTACATTGCCGGTTGCCAAATTGCATTATCTCTTATAGTTTCCGAGATATGGACTATCGATAATTTACACCTTAGGCTCTGCTTCTAACTTGGGCCCAAATTGTAAAATGGTCTTCTCTATTGGCGATTTCGTTCCAATTCACAGTCCAAGTAATATTCGGCATGCTAATTACATTGCCGGTTGCCAAATTGCATTATCTCTTTTAGTTTCCGAGATATGGACTATCGATAATTTACACCTTAGGCTCTGCTTCTAACTTGGGCCCAAATTGTAAAATGGTCTTATCTATTGGCGGTTTCGTTCCAATTCACATTCCAAGTAATATTCGGCATGCTAATTACATTGCCGGTTGCCAAATTGCATTATCTCTTATAGTTTCCGAGATATGGACTATCGATAATTTACACCTTAGTCTCTGCTTCTAACTTGGGCCCAAATTGTAAAATGGTCTTATCTATTGGCGATTTAGTTGCAGTTCACATTCCAAGTAATATTCGGCATGCTAATTACATTGCCGGTTGCCAAATTGCATTATCTCTTATAGTTTCCGAGATATGGACTATCGATAATTTACACCTTAGTCTCTGCTTCTAACTTGGGCCCAAATTGTAAAATGGTCTTATCTATTGGCGATTTCGTTCCAATTCACATTCCAAGTAATATTCGGCATGCTAATTACATTGCCGGTTGCCAAATTGCATTATCTCTTATAGTTTCCGAGATATGAACTATCGATAATTTACACCTTAGGCTCTGCTTCTAACTTGGGCCCAAATTGTAAAATGGTCTTATCTATTGGCGATTTCGTTCCAATTCACATTCCAAGTAATATTCGGCATGCTAATTACATTGCCGGTTGCCAAATTGCATTATCTCTTATAGTTTCCGAGATATGGACTATCGATAATTTACACCTTAGGCTCTGCTTCTAACTTGGGCCCAAATTGTAAAATGGTCTTATCTATTGGCGATTTCGTTCCAATTCACACTCCAAGTAATATTCGTCATGCTAATTACATTGCCGGTTGCGAAATTGCATTATCTCTTATAGTTTCCGAGATATGGACTATCGATAATTTACACCTTAGGCTCTGCTTCTAACTTGGGCCCAAATTGTAAAATGGTCTTATCTATTGGCGATTTCGTTCCAATTCACATTCCAAGTAATATTCGGCATGCTAATTACATTGCCGGTTGCCAAATTGCATTATCTCTTATAGTTTCCGAGATATGGACTATCGATAATTTACACCTTAGGCTCTGCTTCTAACTTGGGCCCAAATTGTAAAATGGTCTTACCTATTGGCGATTCCGTTCCAATTCACATTCCAAGTAATATTCGGCATGCTAATTATATTGCCGGTTGCCAAATTGCATTATCTCTTATAGTTTCCGAGATATGGACTATCGATAATTTACACCTTAGTCTCTGCTTCTAACTTGGGCCCAAATTGTAAAATGGTCTTATCTATTGGCGATTTCGTTCCAATTCACATTCCAAGTAATATTCGGCATGCTAATTACATTGCCGGTTGCCAAATTGCATTATCTCTTATAGTTTCCGAGATATGAACTATCGATAATTTACACCTTAGGCTCTGCTTCTAACTTGGGCCCAAATTGTAAAATGGTCTTATCTATTGGCGATTTCGTTCCAATTCACATTCCAAGTAATATTCGGCATGCTAATTACATTGCCGGTTGCCAAATTGCATTATCTCTTATAGTTTCCGAGATATGGACTATCGATAATTTACACCTTAGGCTCTGCTTCTAACTTGGGCCCAAATTGTAAAATGGTCTTATCTATTGGCTATTTCGTTCCAATTCACACTCCAAGTAATATTCGTCATGCTAATTACATTGCCGGTTGCGAAATTGCATTATCTCTTATAGTTCCCGAGATATGGACTATCGATAATTTACACCTTAGGCTCTGCTTCTAACTTGGGCCCAAATTGTAAAATGGTCTTATCTATTGGCGATTTCGTTCCAATTCACATTCCAAGTAATATTCGGCATGCTAATTACATTGCCGGTTGCCAAATTGCATTATCTCTTATAGTTTCCGAGATATGGACTATCGATAATTTACACCTTAGGCTCTGCTTCTAACTTGGGCCCAAATTGTAAAATGGTCTTATCTATTGGCGATTTCGTTCCAATTCACATTCCAAGTAATATTCGGCATGCTAATTACATTGCCGGTTGCCAAATTGCATTATCTCTTATAGTTTCCGAGATATGGACTATCGATAATTTACATCTTAGGCTCTGCTTCTAACTTGGGCCCAAATTGTAAAATGGTCTTATCTATTGGCGATTTCGCTCCAATTCACATTCCAAGTAATATTCGGCATGCTAATTACATTGCCGGTTGCCAAATTGCATTATCTCTTATAGTTTCCGAGATATGGACTATCGATAATTTACACCTTAGGCTCTGCTTCTAACTTGGGCCCAAATTGTAAAATGGTCTTATCTATTGGCGATTTCGTCCCAATTCACATTCCAAGTGATATTGGGCATGCTAATTACATTGCCGGTTGCGAAATTGCATTATCTCTTATAGTTTCCGAGATATGGACTATCAATAATTTACACCTTAGGCTCTGCTTCTAACTTGGGCCCAAATTGTAAAATGGTCTTATCTATTGGCGATTTCGTTCCAATTCACATTCCAAGTAATATTCGGCATGCTAATTACATTGCCGGTTGCCAAATTGCATTATCTCTTATAGTTTCCGAGATATGGACTATCGATAATTTACACCTTAGGCTCTGCTTCTAACTTGGGCCCAAATTGTAAAATGGTCTTCTCTATTGGCGATTTCGTTCCAATTCACATTCCAAGTAATATTCGGCATGCTAATTACATTGCCGGTTGCCAAATTGCATTATCTCTTATAGTTTCCGAGATATGGACTATCAATAATTTACACCTTAGGCTCTGCTTCTAACTTGGGCCCAAATTGTAAAATGGTCTTATCTATTGGCGATTTCGTTCCAATTCACATTCCAAGTAATATTCGGCATGCTAATTACATTGCCGGTTGCCAAATTGCATTATCTCTTATAGTTTCCGAGATATGGACTATCGATAATTTACACCTTAGGCTCTGCTTCTAACTTGGGCCCAAATTGTAAAATGGTCTTATCTATTGGCGATTTCGTTCCAATTCACATTCCAAGTAATATCCGGCATGCTAATTACATTGCCGGTTGCCAAATTGAATTATCTCTTATAGTTTCCGAGATATGGACTATCGATAATTTACACCTTAGGCTCTGCTTCTAACTTGGGCCCAAATTGTAAAATGGTCTTATCTATTGGCGATTTCGTTCCAATTCACATTCCAAGTAATATTCGGCATGCTAATTACATTGCCGGTTGCCAAATTGCATTATCTCTTATAGTTTCCGAGATATGGACTATCGATAAATTACATCTTAGGCTCTGCTTCTAACTTGGGCCCAAATTGTAAAATGGTCTTATCTATTGGCGATTTCGTTCCAATTCACATTCCAAGTAATATTCGGCATGCTAATTACATTGCCGGTTTCCAAATTGCATTATCACTTATAGTTTCCGAGATATGGACTATCGATAATTTACACCTTAGGCTCTGCTTCTAACTTGGGCCCAAATTGTAAAATGGTCTTATCTATTGGCGATTTCGTCCCAATTCACATTCCAAGTGATATTCGGCATGCTAATTACATTGCCGTTTGCGAAATTGCATTATCTCTTATAGTTTCCGAGATATGGACTATCAATAATTTACACCTTAGGCTATGCTTCTAACTTGGGCACAAATTGTAAAATGGTCTTATCTATTGGCGATTTCGTTCCAATTCACATTCCAAGTAATATTCGGCATGCTAATTACATTGCCGGTTGCCAAATTGCATTATCTCTTATAGTTTCCGAGATATGGACTATCGATAATTTACACCTTAGGCTCTGCTTCTAACTTGGGCCCAAATTGTAAAATGGTCTTCTCTATTGGCGATTTCGTTCCAATTCACATTCCAAGTAATATTCGGCATGCTAATTACATTGCCGGTTGCCAAATTGCATTATCTCTTATAGTTTCCGAGATATGGACTATCGATAATTTACACCTTAGGCTCTGCTTCTAACTTGGGCCCAAATTGTAAAATGGTCTTATCTATTGGCGATTTCGTCCCAATTCACATTCCAAGTGATATTCGGCATGCTAATTACATTGCCGGTTGCGAAATTGCATTATCTCTTATAGTTTCCGAGATATGGACTATCAATAATTTACACCTTAGGCTCTGCTTCTAACTTGGGCACAAATTGTAAAATGGTCTTATCTATTGGCGATTTCGTTCCAATTCACATTCCAAGTAATATTCGGCATGCTAATTACATTGCCGGTTGCCAAATTGCATTATCTCTTATAGTTTCCGAGATATGGACTATCGATAATTTACACCTTAGGCTCTGCTTCTAACTTGGGCCCAAATTGTAAAATGGTCTTCTCTATTGGCGATTTCGTTCCAATTCACAGTCCAAGTAATATTCGGCATGCTAATTACATTGCCGGTTGCCAAATTGCATTATCTCTTTTAGTTTCCGAGATATGGACTATCGATAATTTACACCTTAGGCTCTGCTTCTAACTTGGGCCCAAATTGTAAAATGGTCTTATCTATTGGCGGTTTCGTTCCAATTCACATTCCAAGTAATATTCGGCATGCTAATTACATTGCCGGTTGCCAAATTGCATTATCTCTTATAGTTTCCGAGATATGGACTATCGATAATTTACACCTTAGTCTCTGCTTCTAACTTGGGCCCAAATTGTAAAATGGTCTTATCTATTGGCGATTTAGTTGCAGTTCACATTCCAAGTAATATTCGGCATGCTAATTACATTGCCGGTTGCCAAATTGCATTATCTCTTATAGTTTCCGAGATATGGACTATCGATAATTTACACCTTAGTCTCTGCTTCTAACTTGGGCCCAAATTGTAAAATGGTCTTATCTATTGGCGATTTCGTTCCAATTCACATTCCAAGTAATATTCGGCATGCTAATTACATTGCCGGTTGCCAAATTGCATTATCTCTTATAGTTTCCGAGATATGAACTATCGATAATTTACACCTTAGGCTCTGCTTCTAACTTGGGCCCAAATTGTAAAATGGTCTTATCTATTGGCGATTTCGTTCCAATTCACATTCCAAGTAATATTCGGCATGCTAATTACATTGCCGGTTGCCAAATTGCATTATCTCTTATAGTTTCCGAGATATGGACTATCGATAATTTACACCTTAGGCTCTGCTTCTAACTTGGGCCCAAATTGTAAAATGGTCTTATCTATTGGCGATTTCGTTCCAATTCACACTCCAAGTAATATTCGTCATGCTAATTACATTGCCGGTTGCGAAATTGCATTATCTCTTATAGTTTCCGAGATATGGACTATCGATAATTTACACCTTAGGCTCTGCTTCTAACTTGGGCCCAAATTGTAAAATGGTCTTATCTATTGGCGATTTCGTTCCAATTCACATTCCAAGTAATATTCGGCATGCTAATTACATTGCCGGTTGCCAAATTGCATTATCTCTTATAGTTTCCGAGATATGGACTATCGATAATTTACACCTTAGGCTCTGCTTCTAACTTGGGCCCAAATTGTAAAATGGTCTTACCTATTGGCGATTCCGTTCCAATTCACATTCCAAGTAATATTCGGCATGCTAATTATATTGCCGGTTGCCAAATTGCATTATCTCTTATAGTTTCCGAGATATGGACTATCGATAATTTACACCTTAGTCTCTGCTTCTAACTTGGGCCCAAATTGTAAAATGGTCTTATCTATTGGCGATTTCGTTCCAATTCACATTCCAAGTAATATTCGGCATGCTAATTACATTGCCGGTTGCCAAATTGCATTATCTCTTATAGTTTCCGAGATATGAACTATCGATAATTTACACCTTAGGCTCTGCTTCTAACTTGGGCCCAAATTGTAAAATGGTCTTATCTATTGGCGATTTCGTTCCAATTCACATTCCAAGTAATATTCGGCATGCTAATTACATTGCCGGTTGCCAAATTGCATTATCTCTTATAGTTTCCGAGATATGGACTATCGATAATTTACACCTTAGGCTCTGCTTCTAACTTGGGCCCAAATTGTAAAATGGTCTTATCTATTGGCTATTTCGTTCCAATTCACACTCCAAGTAATATTCGTCATGCTAATTACATTGCCGGTTGCGAAATTGCATTATCTCTTATAGTTCCCGAGATATGGACTATCGATAATTTACACCTTAGGCTCTGCTTCTAACTTGGGCCCAAATTGTAAAATGGTCTTATCTATTGGCGATTTCGTTCCAATTCACATTCCAAGTAATATTCGGCATGCTAATTACATTGCCGGTTGCCAAATTGCATTATCTCTTATAGTTTCCGAGATATGGACTATCGATAATTTACACCTTAGGCTCTGCTTCTAACTTGGGCCCAAATTGTAAAATGGTCTTATCTATTGGCGATTTCGTTCCAATTCACATTCCAAGTAATATTCGGCATGCTAATTACATTGCCGGTTGCCAAATTGCATTATCTCTTATAGTTTCCGAGATATGGACTATCGATAATTTACACCTTAGGCTCTGCTTCTAACTTGGGCCCAAATTGTAAAATGGTCTTATCTATTAGCGATTTCGTTCCAATTCACATTCCAAGTAATATTCGGCATGCTAATTACATTGCCGGTTGCCAAATTGCATTATCTCTTATAGTTTCCGAGATATGGACTATCGATAATTTACACCTTAGGCTCTGCTTCTAACTTGGGCCCAAATTGTAAAATGGTCTTATCTATTGGCGATTTCGTCCCAATTCACATTCCAAGTGATATTCGGCATGCTAATTACATTGCCGGTTGCGAAATTGCATTATCTCTTATAGTTTCCGAGATATGGACTATCGATAATTTACACATTAGGCTCTGCTTCTAACTTGGGCCCAAATTGTAAAATGGTCTTATCTATTGGCGATTTCGTACCAATTCACATTCCAAGTAATATTCGGCATGCTAATTACATTGCCGGTTGCCAAATTGCATTATCGCTTATAGTTTCCGAGATATGGACTATCGATAATTTACACCTTAAGCTCTGCTTCTAACTTGGGCCCAAATTGTAAAATGGTCTTATCTATTGGCGATTTCGTTCCAATTCACATTCCAAGTAATATTGGGCATGCTAATTACATTGCCGGTTGCCAAATTGCATTATCTCTTATAGTTTCCGAGATATGGACTATCGATAATTTACACCATAGGCTCTGCTTCTAACTTGGGCCCAAATTGTAAAATGGTTTTGCCTATTGGCGATTTCGTTCCAATTCACATTCCAAGTAATATTCGGCATGCTAATTACATTGCCGGTTGCCAAATTGCATTATCTCTTATAGTTTCCGAGATATGGACTATCGATAATTTACACCTTAGGCTCTGCTTCTAACTTGGGCCCAAATTGTAAAATGGTCTTATCTATTGGCGATTTCGTTCCAATTCACATTCCAATTAATATTCGGCATGCTAATTACATTGTCGGTTGCCAAATTGCATTATCTCTTATAGTTTCCGAGATATGGACTATCGATAATTTACACCTTAGGCTCTGCTTTTAACTTGGGCCCAAATTGTAAAATGGTCTTATCTATTGGCGATTTCGTTCCAATTCACATTCCAAGTAATATTCGGCATGCTAATTACATTGCCGGTTGCCAAATTGCATTATCTCTTATAGTTTCCGAGATATGGACTATCAATAATTTACACCTTAGGCTCTGCTTCTAACTTGGGCCCAAATTGTAAAATGGTCTTATCTATTGGCGATTTCGTTCCAATTCACATTCCAAGTAATATTCGGCATGCTAATTACATTGCCGGTTGCCAAATTGCATTATCTCTTATAGTTTCCGAGATATGGACTATCGATAATTTACACCTTAGGCTCTGCTTCTAACTTGGGCCCAAATTGTAAAACGGTCTTATCTATTGGCGATTTCGTCCCAATTCACATTCCAAGTGATATTCGGCATGCTAATTACATTTCCGGTTGCGAAATTGCATTATCTCTTATAGTTTCCGAGATATGGACTATCGATAATTTACACATTAGGCTCTGCTTCTAACTTGGGCCCAAATTGTAAAATGGTCTTATCTATTGGCGATTTCGTTCCAATTCACATTCCAAGTAATATTCGGCATGCTAATTACATTGCCGGTTGCCAAATTGCATTATCGCTTATAGTTTCCGAGATATGGACTATCGATAATTTACACCTTAGGCTCTGCTTCTAACTTGGGCCCAAATTGTAAAACGGTCTTATCTATTGGCGATTTTGTTCCAATTCACATTCCAAGTAATATTCGGCATGCTAATTACATTGCCGGTTGCCAAATTGCATTATCTCTTATAGTTTCCGAGATATGGACTATCGATAATTTACACCTTAGGCTCTGCTTCTAACTTGGGCCCAAATTGTAAAATGGTCTTATCTATTGGCGATTTCGTTCCAATTCACATTCCAAGTAATATTCGGCATGCTAATTACATTGCCGGTTGCCAAATTGCATTATCTCTTATAGTTTCCGAGATATGGACTATCGATAATTTACACCTTAGGCTCTGCTTCTAACTTGGGCCCAAATTGTAAAATGGTCTTATCTATTGGCGATTTCGTTCCAATTCACACTCCTAGTAATATTCGGCATGCTAATTACATTGCCGGTTGCGAAATTGCATTATCTCTTATAGTTTCCGAGATATGGACTATCAATAATTTACACCTTAGGCTCTGCTTCTAACTTGGGCCCAAATTGTAAAATGGTCTTATCTATTGGCGATTTCGTTCCAATTCACATTCCAAGTAATATTCGGCATGCTAATTACATTGCCGGTTGCCAAATTGCATTATCTCTTATAGTTTCCGAGATATGGACTATCGATAATTTACACCTTAGGCTCTGCTTCTAACTTGGGCCCAAATTGTAAAATGGCCTTATCTATTGGCGATTTCGTCCCAATTCACATTCCAAGTAATATTCGGCATGCTAATTACATTGCCGGTTGCGAAATTGCATTATCTCTTATAGTTTCAGAGATATGGACTATCGTTAATTTACACCTTAGGCTCTGCTTCTAACTTGGGCCCAAATTGTAAAATGGTCTTATCTATTGGCAATTTCGTTCCAATTCACATTCCAAGTAATATTTGGCATGCTAATTACATTGCCGGTTGCCAAATTGCATTATCTCTTATAGTTTCCGAGATATGGACTATCGATAATTTACACCTTAGGCTCTGCTTCTAACT
Source organism: Rhynchophorus ferrugineus (assembly GCF_030347505.1). Classification (NCBI taxonomy): domain Eukaryota; kingdom Metazoa; phylum Arthropoda; class Insecta; order Coleoptera; family Curculionidae; genus Rhynchophorus; species Rhynchophorus ferrugineus. The sequence continues at coordinate 450,452 of NW_027472625.1, forward strand.
TGGGCCCAAATTGTAAAATGGTCTTATCTACTGGCGATTTCGTTCCAATTCACATTCCAAGTAATATTCGGCATGCTAATTACATTGCCGGTTGCCAAATTGCATTAACTCTTATAGTTTCCGAGATATGGACTATCGATAATTTACACCTTAGGCTCTGCTTCTAACTTGGGCCCAAATTGTAAAATGGTCTTATCTATTGGCGATTTCGTTCCAATTCACATTCCAAGTAATATTCGGCATGCTAATTACATTGCCCGTTGCCAAATTGCATTATCTCTAATAGTTTCCGAGATATGGACTATCGATAATTTACACCATAGGCTCTGTTTCTAACTTGGGCCCAAATTGTAAAATGGCCTTATCTATTGGCGATTTCGTTCCAATTCACATTCCAAGTAATATTCGGCATGCTAATTACATTGCCGGTTGCCAAATTGCATTATCTCTTATAGTTTCCGAGTTATGGACTATCGATAATTTACACCTTAGACTCTGCTTCTAACTTGGGCCCAAATGGTAAAATGGTCTTATCTATTGGCGATTTCGTTCCAATTCACATTCCAAGTAATATTCGGCATGCTAATTACATTGCCGGTTGCCAAATTGAATTATCTCTTATAGTTTCCGAGATATGGACTATCGATAATTTACACCTTAGGCTCTGCTTCTAACTTGGGCCCAAATTGTAAAATGGTCTTACCTATTGGCGATTTCGTTCCAATTCACATTCCAAGTAATATTCGGCATGCTAATTACATTGCCGGTTGCCAAATTGCATTATCTCTTATAGTTTCCGAGATATGGACTATCGATAATTTACACCTTAGGCTCTGCTTCTAACTTGGGCCCAAATTGTAAAATGGCCTTATATATTCGTCGATTTCGTTCCAATTCACATTCCAAGTAATATTCGGCATGCTAATTACATTGCCGGTTGCCAAATTGCATTATCTCTTATAGTTTCCGAGATATGGACTATCGATAATTTACACCTTAGGCTCTGCTTCTAACTTGGGCCCAAATTGTAAAATGGTCTTATCTATTGGCGATTTCGTCCCAATTCACATTCCAAGTGATATTCGGCATGCTAATTACATTGCCGGTTGCGAAATTGCATTATCTCTTATAGTTTCCGAGATATGGACTATCAATTATTTACACCTTAGGCTCTGCTTTTAACTTGGGCCCAAATTGTAAAATCGTCTTATCTATTGGCGATTTCGTTCCAATTCACATTCCAAGTAATATTCGGCATGCTAATTACATTGCCGGTTGCCAAATTGCATTATCTCTTATAGTTTCCGAGATATGGACTATCGATAATTTACACCTTAGGCTCTGCTTCTAACTTGGGCCCAAATTGTAAAATGGTCTTATCTATTGGCGATTTAGTTGCAATTCACATTCCAAGTAATAGTCGGCATGCTAATTACATTGCCGGTTGCCAAATTGCATTATCTCTTATAGTTTCCGAGATATGGACTATCGATAATTTACACCTTAGGCTCTGCTTCTAACTTGGGCCCAAATTGTAAAATGGTCTTATCTATTGGCGATTTCGTTCCAATTCACATTCCAAGTAATATTCGGCATGCTAATTACATTGCCGGTTGCCAAATTGCATTATCTCTTATAGTTTCCGAGATATGGACTATCGATAATTTACACCTTAGGCTCTGCTTCTAACTTGGGCCCAAATTGTAAAATGGTCTTATCTATTGGCGATTTCGTTCCAATTCACATTCCAAGTAATATTCGGCATGCTAATTACATTGCCGGTTGCCAAATTGCATTATCTCTTATAGTTTCCGAGATATGGACTATCGATAATTTACACCTTAGGCTCTGCTTCTAACTTGGGCCCAAATTGTAAAATGGTCTTATCTATTGGCGATTTCGTTCCAATTCACACTCCAAGTAATATTCGGCATGCTAATTACATTGCCGGTTGCGAAATTGCATTATCTCTTATAGTTTCCGAGATATGGACTATCGATAATTTACACCTTAGGCTCTGCTTCTAACTTGGGCCCAAATTGTAAAATGGTCTTATCTATTGGCGATTTCGTTCCAATTCACTTTCCAAGTAATATTCGGCATGCTAATTACATTGCCGGTTGCAAAATTGCATTATCTCTTATAGTTTCCGAGATATGGACTATCAATAATTTACACCTTAGGCTCTGCTTCTAACTTGGGCCCAAATTGTAAAATGGTCTTATCTATTGGCGATTTCGTTCCAATTCACATTCCAAGTAATATTCGGCATGCTAATTACATTGCCGGTTGCCAAATTGCATTATCTCTTATAGTTTCCGAGATATGGACTATCGATAATTTACACCATAGGCTCTGCTTCTAACTTGGGCCCAAATTGTAAAATGGTCTTATCTATTGGCGATTTCGTTCCAATTCACATTCCAAGTAATATTCGGCATGCTAATTACATTGCCGGTTGCCAAATTGCATTATCTCTTATAGTTTCCGAGATACGGACTATCGATAATTTACACCATAGGCTCTGCTTCTAACTTGGGCCCAAATTGTAAAATGGTCTTATCTATTGGCGATTTCGTTCCAATTCACATTCCAAGTAATATTCGGCATGCTAATTACATTGCCGGTTGCCAAATTGCATTATCTCTTATAGTTTCCGAGATATGGACTATCGATAATTTACACCTTAGGCTCTGCTTCTAACTTGCTCCCAAATTGTAAAATGGTCTTATCTATTGGCGATTTCGTTCCAATTCACATTCCAAGTAATATTCGGCATGCTAATTACATTGCCGGTTGCCAAATTGCATTATCTCTTATAGTTTCCGAGATATGGACTATCGATAATTTACACCATAGGCTCTGCTTCTAACTTGGGCCCAAATTGTAAAATGGTCTTATCTATTGGCGATTTCGTTCCAATTCACATTCCAAGTAATATTCGGCATGCTAATTACATTGCCGGTTGCCAAATTGCATTATCTCTTATAGTTTCCGAGATATGGACTATCGATAATTTACACCTTAGGCTCTGCTTCTAACTTGCTCCCAAATTGTAAAATGGTCTTATCTATTGGCGATTTCGTTCCAATTCACATTCCAAGTAATATTCGGCATGCTAATTACATTGCCGGTTGCCAAATTGCATTATCTCTTATAGTTTCCGAGATATGGACTATCGATAATTTACACCTTAGGCTCTGCTTCTAACTTGGGCCCAAATTGTAAAATGGTCTTATCTATTGGCGATTTCGTTCCAATTCACATTCCAAGTAATATTCGGCATGCTATTTACATTGCCGGTTGCCAAATTGAATTATCTCTTATAGTTTCCGAGATATGGACTATCGATAATTTACACCTTAGGCTCTGCTTCTAACTTGGGCCCAAATTGTAAAATGGTCTTATCTATTGGCGATTTCGTTCCAATTCACATGCCAAGTAATATTGGGCATGCTAATTACATTGCCGGTTGCCAAATTGCCTTATCTCTTATAGTTTCCGAGATATGGACTATCGATAATTTACACCATAGGCTCTGCTTCTAACTTGGGCCCAAATTGTAAAATTTTCTTATCTATTGGCGATTTCGTTCCAATTCACATTCCAAGTAATATTCGGCATGCTAATTACATTGCCGGTTGCCAAGTTGCATTATCTCTTATAGTTTCCGAGATATGGACTATCGATAATTTACACCTTAGGCTCTGCTTCTAACTTGCTCCCAAATTGTAAAATGGTCTTATCTATTGGCGATTTCGTTCCAATTCACATTCCAAGTAATATTCGGCATGCTAATTACATTGCCGGTTGCCAAATTGTAATATCTCTTATAGTTTCCGAGATATGGACTATCGATAATTTACACCTTAGGCTCTGCTTCTAACTTGGGCCCAAATTGTAAAATGGTCTTACCTATTGGCGATTTCGTTCCAATTCACATTCCAAGTAATATTCGGCATGCTAATTACATTGCCGGTTGCCAAATTGCATTATCTCTTATAGTTTCCGAGATATGGACTATCGATAATTTACACCTTAGGCTCTGCTTCTAACTTGGGCCCAAATTGTAAAATGGTCTTATCTATTGGCGATTTCGTCCCAATTCACATTCCAAGTGATATTCGGCATGCTAATTACATTGCCGGTTGCGAAATTGCATTATCTCTTATAGTTTCCGAGATATGGACTATCAATAATTTACACCTTAGGCTCTGCTTCTAACTTGGGTCCAAATTGTAAAATGGTCTTATCTATTGGCGATTTCGTTCCAATTCACATTCCAAGTAATATTCGGCATGCTAATTACATTGCCGGTTGCCAAATTGCATTATCTCTTATAGTTTCCGAGATATGGACTATCGATTATTTACACCTTAGGCTCTGCTTCTAACTTGGGCCCAAATTGTAAAATGGTCTTATCTATTGGCGATTTCGTTCCAATTCACATTCCAAGTAATATTCGGCATGCTAATTACATTGCCGGTTGCCAAATTGCATTATCTCTTATAGTTTCCGAGATATGGACTATCGATAATTTACACCTTAGGCTCTGCTTCTAACTTGGGCCCAAATTGTAAAATGGTCTTATCTATTGGCGATTTCGTTCCAATTCACATTCCAAGTAATATTCGGCATGCTAATTACATTGCCGGTTGCCAAATTGCATTATCTCTTATAGTTTCCGAGATATGGACTATCGATAATTTACACCTTAGGCTCTGCTTCTAACTTGGGCCCAAATTGTAAAATGGTCTTATCTATTGGCGATTTCGTCCCAATTCACATTCCAAGTAATATTCGGCATGCTAATTACATTGCCGGTTGCGAAATTGCCGGTTGCCAAATTGCATTATCTCTTATAGTTTCCGAGATATGGACTATCAATAATTTACACCTTAGGCTCTGCTTCTAACTTGGGTCCAAATTGTAAAATGGTCTTATCTATTGGCGATTTCGTTCCAATTCACATTCCAAGAAATATTCGGCATGCTAATTACATTGCCGGTTGCCAAATTGCATTATCTCTTATAGTTTCCGAGATATGGTCTATCGATTATTTACACCTTAGGCTCTGCTTCTAACTTGGGCCCAAATTGTAAAATGGTCTTATCTATTGGCGATTTCATTCCAATTCACATTCCAAGTAATATTCGGCATGCTAATTACATTGCCGGTTACCAAATTGCATTATCTCTTATAGTTTCCGAGATATGGACTACTGATAATTTACACCTTAGGCTCTGCTTCTAACTTGGGCCCAAATTGTAAAATGGTCTTATCTATTGGCGATTTCGTTCCAATTCACATTCCAAGTAATATTCGGCATGCTAATTACATTGCCGGTTGCCAAATTGCATTATCTCTTATAGTTTCCGAGATATGGACTATCGATAATTTACACCTTAGGCTCTGCTTCTAACTTGGGCCCAAATTGTAAAATGGTCTTATCTATTGGCGATTTCGTTCCAATTCACATTCCAAGTAATATTCGGCATGCTAATTACATTGCCGGTTGCCAAATTGCATTATCTCTTATAGTTTCCGAGATATGGACTATCGATAATTTACACCTTAGGCTCTGCTTCTAACTTGGGAACAAATTGTAAAATGGTCTTATCTATTGGAGATTTCGTTCCAATTCACATTCCAAGTAATATTCGGCATGCTAATTACATTGCCGGTTGCCAAATTGCATTATCTCTTATAGTTTCCGAGATATTAACTATCGTTAATTTACACCTCAGGCTCTGCTTCTAACTTGGGCCCAAATTGTAAAATGGCCTTATCTATTGGCGATTTCGTTCCAATTCACATTCCAAGTAATATTCGGCATGCTAATTACATTGCCGGTTGCCAAATTGAATTATCTCTTATAGTTCCCTAGATATGGACTATCGATAATTTACACCTTAGGCTCTGCTTCTAACTTGGGCCCAAATTGTAAAATGGTCTTACCTATTGGCGATTTCGTTCCAATTCACATTCCAAGTAATATTCGGCATGCTAATTACATTGCCGGTTGCCAAATTGCATTATCTCTTATAGTTTCCGAGATATGGACTATCGATAATTTACACCTTAGGCTCTGCTTCTAACTTGGGCCCAAATTGTAAAATGGTCTTATCTATTGGCGATTTCGTTCCAATTCACATTCCAAGTAATATTCGGCATGCTATTTACATTGCCGGTTGCCAAATTGAATTATCTCTTATAGTTTCCGAGATATGGACTATCGATAATTTACACCTTAGGCTCTGCTTCTAACTTGGGCCCAAATTGTAAAATGGTCTTATCTATTGGCGATTTCGTTCCAATTCACATTCCAAGTAATATTGGGCATGCTAATTACATTGCCGGTTGCCAAATTGCCTTATCTCTTATAGTTTCCGAGATATGGACTATCGATAATTTACACCATAGGCTCTGCTTCTAACTTGGGCCCAAATTGTAAAATTTTCTTATCTATTGGCGATTTCGTTCCAATTCACATTCCAAGTAATATTCGGCATGCTAATTACATTGCCGGTTGCCAAGTTGCATTATCTCTTATAGTTTCCGAGATATGGACTATCGATAATTTACACCTTAGGCTCTGCTTCTAACTTGCTCCCAAATTGTAAAATGGTCTTATCTATTGGCGATTTCGCTCCAATTCACATTCCAAGTAATATTCGGCATGCTAATTACATTGCCGGTTGCCAAATTGTAATATCTCTTATAGTTTCCGAGATATGGACTATCGATAATTTACACCTTAGGCTCTGCTTCTAACTTGGGCCCAAATTGTAAAATGGTCTTACCTATTGGCGATTTCGTTCCAATTCACATTCCAAGTAATATTCGGCATGCTAATTACATTGCCGGTTGCCAAATTGCATTATCTCTTATAGTTTCCGAGATATGGACTATCGATAATTTACACCTTAGGCTCTGCTTCTAACTTGGGCCCAAATTGTAAAATGGTCTTATCTATTGGCGATTTCGTTCCAATTCACATTCCAAGTAATATTCGGCATGCTAATTACATTGCCGGTTGCGAAATTGCATTATCTCTTATAGTTTCCGAGATATGGACTATCAATAATTTACACCTTAGGCTCTGCTTCTAACTTGGGTCCAAATTGTAAAATGGTCTTATCTATTGGCGATTTCGTTCCAATTCACATTCCAAGTAATATTCGGCATGCTAATTACATTGCCGGTTGCCAAATTGCATTATCTCTTATAGTTTCCGAGATATGGACTATCAATAATTTACACCTTAGGCTCTGCTTCTAACTTGGGTCCAAATTGTAAAATGGTCTTATCTATTGGCGATTTCGTTCCAATTCACATTCCAAGTAATATTCGGCATGCTAATTACATTGCCGGTTGCCAAATTGCATTATCTCTTATAGTTTCCGAGATATGGACTATCAATAATTTACACCTTAGGCTCTGCTTCTAACTTGGGCCCAAATTGTAAAATGGTCTTACCTATTGGCGATTTCGTTCCAATTCACATTCCAAGTAATATTCGGCATGCTAATTACATTGCCGGTTGCCAAATTGCATTATCTCTTATAGTTTCCGAGATATGGACTATCGATAATTTACACCTTAGGCTCTGCTTCTAACTTGGGCCCAAATTGTAAAATGGTCTTATCTATTGGCGATTTCGTCCCAATTCACATTCCAAGTGATATTCGGCATGCTAATTACATTGCCGGTTGCGAAATTGCATTATCTCTTATAGTTTCCGAGATATGGACTATCAATAATTTACACCTTAGGCTCTGCTTCTAACTTGGGTCCAAATTGTAAAATGGTCTTATCTATTGGCGATTTCGTTCCAATTCACATTCCAAGTAATATTCGGCATGCTAATTACATTGCCGGTTGCCAAATTGCATTATCTCTTATAGTTTCCGAGATATGGACTATCGATTATTTACACCTTAGGCTCTGCTTCTAACTTGGGCCCAAATTGTAAAATGGTCTTATCTATTGGCGATTTCGTTCCAATTCACATTCCAAGTAATATTCGGCATGCTAATTACATTGCCGGTTGCCAAATTGCATTATCTCTTATAGTTTCCGAGATATGGACTATCGATAATTTACACCTTAGGCTCTGCTTCTAACTTGGGCCCAAATTGTAAAATGGTCTTATCTATTGGCGATTTCGTTCCAATTCACATTCCAAGTAATATTCGGCATGCTAATTACATTGCCGGTTGCCAAATTGCATTATCTCTTATAGTTTCCGAGATATGGACTATCGATAATTTACACCTTAGGCTCTGCTTCTAACTTGGGCCCAAATTGTAAAATGGTCTTATCTATTGGCGATTTCGTCCCAATTCACATTCCAAGTAATATTCGGCATGCTAATTACATTGCCGGTTGCGAAATTGCCGGTTGCCAAATTGCATTATCTCTTATAGTTTCCGAGATATGGACTATCAATAATTTACACCTTAGGCTCTGCTTCTAACTTGGGTCCAAATTGTAAAATGGTCTTATCTATTGGCGATTTCGTTCCAATTCACATTCCAAGAAATATTCGGCATGCTAATTACATTGCCGGTTGCCAAATTGCATTATCTCTTATAGTTTCCGAGATATGGTCTATCGATAATTTACACCTTAGGCTCTGCTTCTAACTTGGGCCCAAATTGTAAAATGGTCTTATCTATTGGCGATTTCATTCCAATTCACATTCCAAGTAATATTCGGCATGCTAATTACATTGCCGGTTACCAAATTGCATTATCTCTTATAGTTTCCGAGATATGGACTATTGATAATTTACACCTTAGGCTCTGCTTCTAACTTGGGCCCAAATTGTAAAATGGTCTTATCTATTGGCGATTTCGTTCCAATTCACATTCCAAGTAATATTCGGCATGCTAATTACATTGCCGGTTGCCAAATTGCATTATCTCTTATAGTTTCCGAGATATGGACTATCGATAATTTACACCTTAGGCTCTGCTTCTAACTTGGGCCCAAATTGTAAAATGGTCTTATCTATTGGCGATTTCGTTCCAATTCACATTACAAGTAATATTCGGCATGCTAATTACATTGCCGGTTGCCAAATTGCATTATCTCTTATAGTTTCCGAGATGTGGACTATCGATAATTTACACCTTAGGCTCTGCTTCTAACTTGGGAACAAATTGTAAAATGGTCTTATCTATTGGAGATTTCGTTCCAATTCACATTCCAAGTAATATTCGGCATGCTAATTACATTGCCGGTTGCCAAATTGCATTATCTCTTATAGTTTCCGAGATATTAACTATCGTTAATTTACACCTTAGGCTCTGCTTCTAACTTGGGCCCAAATTGTAAAATGGCCTTATCTATTGGCGATTTCGTTCCAATTCACATTCCAAGTAATATTCGGCATGCTAATTACATTGCCGGTTGCCAAATTGCATTATCTCTTATAGTTTCCGAGATATGGACTATCGATAATTTACACCTTAGGCTCTGCTTCTAACTTGGGCCCAAATTGTAAAATGGTCTTATCTATTGGCGATTTCGTTCCAATTCACATTCCAAGTAATATTCGGCATGCTAATTACATTGCCGGTTGCCAAATTGCATTATTTCTTATAGTTTCCGAGATATGGACTATCGATAATTTACACCTTAGGCTCTGGTTCTAACTTGGGCCCAAATTGTAAAATCGTCTTATCTATTGGCGATTTCGTTCCAATTCACATTCCAAGTAATATTCGGCATGCTAATTACATTGCCGGTTGCCAAATTGCATTATATCTTATAGTTTCCGAGATATGGACTATCGATAATTTACACCTTAGGCTCTGCTTCTAACTTGGGCCCAAATTGTAAAATGGTCTTATCTATTGGCGATTTCGTTCCAATTCACATTCGAAGTAATATTCGGCATGCTAATTACATTGCCGGTTGCCAAATTGAATTATCTCTTATAGTTTCCTAGATATGGACTATCGATAATTTACACCTTAGGCTCTGCTTCTAACTTGGGCCCAAATTGTAAAATGGTCTTACCTATTGGCGATTTCGTTCCAATTCACATTCCAAGTAATATTCGGCATGCTAATTACATTGCCGGTTGCCAAATTGCATTATCTCTTATAGTTTCCGAGATATGGACTATCGATAATTTACACCTTATTCTCTGCTTCTAACTTGGGCCCAAATTGTAAAATGGTCTTATCTATTGGCGATTTCGTTCCAATTCACATTCCAAGTAATATTCGGCATGCTAATTACATTGCCGGTTGCCAAATTGCATTATCTCTTATAGTTTCCGAGATATGGACTATCGATAATTTACACCTTAGGCTCTGCTTCTAACTTGGGCCCAAATTGTAATATGGTCTTATCTATTGGCGATTTCGTCCCAATTCACATTCCAAGTGATATTCGGCATGCTAATTACATTGCCGGTTGCGAAATTGCATTATCTCTTATAGTTTCCGAGATATGGACTATCAATAATTTACACCTTAGGCTCAGCTTCTAACTTGGGCCCAAATTGTAAAATGGTCTTATCTATTGGCGATTTCGTTCCAATTCACATTCCAAGTAATATTCGGCATGCTAATTACATTGCCGGTTGCCAAATTGCATTATCTCTTATAGTTTCCGAGATATGGACTATCGATAATTTACACCTTAAGCTCTGCTTCTAACTTGGGCCCAAATTGTAAAATGGTCTTATCTATTGGCGATTTCGTTCCAATTCACATTCCAAGTAATATTCGGCATGCTAATTACATTGCCGGTTGCCAAATTGCATTATCTCTTATAGTTTCCGAGATATGGACTATCGATAATTTACACCTTAGGCTCTGCTTCTAACTTGGGCCCAAATTGTAAAATGGTCTTATCTATTGGCGATTTCGTTCCAATTCACATTCCAAGTAATATTCGGCATGCTAATTACATTGCCGGTTGCCAAATTGAATTATCTCTTATAGTTTCCGAGATATGGACTATCGATAATTTACACCTTAGGCTCTGCTTCTAACTTGGGCCCAAATTGTAAAATGGTCTTACCTATTGGCGATTTCGTTCCAATTCACATTCCAAGTAATATTCGGCATGCTAATTACATTGCCGGTTGCCAAATTGCATCATCTCTTATAGTTTCCGAGATATGGACTATCGATAATTTACACCTTAGGCTCTGCTTCTAACTTGGGCCCAAATTGTAAAATGGTCTTATCTATTGGCGATTTCGTTCCAATTCACATTCCAAGTAATATTCGGCATGCTAATTACATTGCCGGTTGCCAAATTGCATTATCTCTTATAGTTTCCGAGATATGGACTATCGATAATTTACACCTTAGGCTCTGCTTCTAACTTGGGCCCAAATTGTAAAATGGTCTTCTCTATTGGCGATTTCGTCCCAATTCACATTCCAAGTGATATTCGGCATGCTAATTACATTGCCGGTTGCGAAATTGCATTATTTCTTATAGTTTCCGAGATATGGACTATCGATAATTTACACCTTAGGCTCTGCTTCTAACTTGGGCCCAAATTGTAAAATGGTCTTATCTATTGGCGATTTCGTTCCAATTCACATTCCAAGTAATATTCGGCATGCTAATTACATTGCCGGTTGCCAAATTGCATTATCTCTTATAGTTTCCGAGATATGGACTATCGATAATTTACACCTTAGGCTCTGCTTCTAACTTGGGCCCAAATTGTAAAATGGTCTTATCTATTGGCGATTTAGTTGCAATTCACATTCCAAGTAATATTCGGCATGCTAATTACATTGCCGGTTGCCAAATTGCATTATCTCTTATAGTTTCCGAGATATGGACTATCGATAATTTACACCTTAGGCTCTGCTTCTAACTTGGGCCCAAATTGTAAAATGGTCTTATCTATTGGCGATTTCGTTCCAATTCACATTCCAAGTAATATTTGGCATGCTAATTACATTGCCGGTTGCCAAATTGCATTATCTCTTATAGTTTCCGAGATATGGACTATCGATAATTTACACCTTTGGCTCTGCTTCTAACTTGGGCCCAAATTGTAAAATGGTCTTATCTATTGGCGATTTCGTTCCAATTCACATTCCAAGTAATATTCGGCATGCTAATTACATTGCCGGTTACCAAATTGCATTATCTCTTATAGTTTCCGAGATATGGACTATCGATAATTTACACCTTAGGCTCTGCTTCTAACTTGGGCCCAAATTGTAAAATGGTCTTATCTATTGGCGATTTCGTTCCAATTCACATTCCAAGTAATATTCGGCATGCTAATTACATTGCCGGTTGCCAAATTGCATTATCTCTTATAGTTTCCGAGATATGGACTATCGATAATTTACACCTTAGGCTCTGCTTCTAACTTGGGCCCAAATTGTAAAATGGTCTTATCTATTGGCGATTTCGTTCCAATTCACATTCCAAATAATATTCGGCATGCTAATTACATTGCCGGTTGCCAAATTGCATTATTTCTTATAGTTTCCGAGATATGGACTATCGATAATTTACACCTTAGGCTCTGCTTCTAACTTGGGCCCAAATTGTAAAATCGACTTATCTATTGGCGATATCGTTCCAATTCACATTCCAAGTAATATTCGGCATGCTAATTACATTGCCGGTTGCCAAATTGCATTATCTCTTATAGTTTCCGAGATATGGACTATCGATAATTTACACCTTAGGCTCTGCTTCTAACTTGGGCCCAAATTGTAAAATGGTCTTATCTATTGGCGATTTCGTTCCAATTCACATTCGAAGTAATATTCGGCATGCTAATTACATTGCCGGTTGCCAAATTGAATTATCTCTTATAGTTTCCTAGATATGGACTATCGATAATTTACACCTTAGGCTCTGCTTCTAACATGGGCCCAAATTGTAAAATGGTCTTACCTATTGGCGATTTCGTTCCAATTCACATTCCAAGTAATATTCGGCATGCTAATTACATTGCCGGTTGCCAAATTGCATTATCTCTTATAGTTTCCGAGATATGGACTATCGATAATTTACACCTTAGGCTCTGCTTCTAACTTGGGCCCAAATTGTAAAATGGTCTTATCTATTGGCGATTTCGTTCCAATTCACATTCCAAGTAATATTCGGCATGCTAATTACATTGCCGGTTGCCAAATTGCATTATCTCTTATAGTTTCCGAGATATGGACTATCGATAATTTACACCTTAGGCTCTGCTTCTAACTTGGGCCCAAATTGTAATATGGTCTTATCTATTGGCGATTTCGTCCCAATTCACATACCAAGTGATATTCGGCATGCTAATTACATTGCCGGTTGCGAAATTGCATTATCTCTTATAGTTTCCGAGATATGGACTATCAATAATTTACACCTTAGGCTCAGCTTCTAACTTGGGCCCAAATTGTAAAATGGTCTTATCTATTGGCGATTTCGTTCCAATTCACATTCCAAGTAATATTCGGCATGCTAATTACATTGCCGGTTGCCAAATTGCATTATCTCTTATAGTTTCCGAGATATGGACTATCGATAATTTACACCTTAAGCTCTGCTTCTAACTTGGGCCCAAATTGTAAAATGGTCTTATCTATTGGCGATTTCGTTCCAATTCACATTCCAAGTAATATTCGGCATGCTAATTACATTGCCGGTTGCCAAATTGCATTATCTCTTATAGTTTCCGAGATATGGACTATCGATAATTTACACCTTAGGCTCTGCTTCTAACTTGGGCCCAAATTGTAAAATGGTCTTATCTATTGGCGATTTCGCTCCAATTCACATTCCAAGTAATATTCGGCATGCTAATTACATTGCCGGTTGCCAAATTGAATTATCTCTTATAGTTTCCGAGATATGGACTATCGATAATTTACACCTTAGGCTCTGCTTCTAACTTGGGCCCAAATTGTAAAATGGTCTTACCTATTGGCGATTTCGTTCCAATTCACATTCCAAGTAATATTCGGCATGCTAATTACATTGCCGGTTGCCAAATTGCATTATCTCTTATAGTTTCCGAGATATGGACTATCGATAATTTACACCTTAGGCTCTGCTTCTAACTTGGGCCCAAATTGTAAAATGGTCTTATCTATTGGCGATTTCGTTCCAATTCACATTCCAAGTAATATTCGGCATGCTAATTACATTGCCGGTTGCCAAATTGCATTATTTCTTATAGTTTCCGAGATATGGACTATCGATAATTTACACCTTAGGCTCTGCTTCTAACTTGGGCCCAAATTGTAAAATCGTCTTATCTATTGGCGATTTCGTTCCAATTCACATTCCAAGTAATATTCGGCATGCTAATTACATTGCCGGTTGCCAAATTGCATTATCTCTTATAGTTTCCGAGATATGGACTATCGATAATTTACACCTTAGGCTCTGCTTCTAACTTGGGCCCAAATTGTAAAATGGTCTTATCTATTGGCGATTTCGTTCCAATTCACATTCGAAGTAATATTCGGCATGCTAATTACATTGCCGGTTGCCAAATTGAATTATCTCTTATAGTTTCCTAGATATGGACTATCGATAATTTACACCTTAGGCTCTGCTTCTAACATGGGCCCAAATTGTAAAATGGTCTTACCTATTGGCGATTTCGTTCCAATTCACATTCCAAGTAATATTCGGCATGCTAATTACATTGCCGGTTGCCAAATTGCATTATCTCTTATAGTTTCCGAGATATGGACTATCGATAATTTACACCTTAGGCTCTGCTTCTAACTTGGGCCCAAATTGTAAAATGGTCTTATCTATTGGCGATTTCGTTCCAATTCACATTCCAAGTAATATTCGGCATGCTAATTACATTGCCGCTTGCCAAATTGCATTATCTCTTATAGTTTCCGAGATATGGACTATCGATAATTTACACCTTAGGCTCTGCTTCTAACTTGGGCCCAAATTGTAATATGGTCTTATCTATTGGCGATTTCGTCCCAATTCACATTCCAAGTGATATTCGGCATGCTAATTACATTGCCGGTTGCGAAATTGCATTATCTCTTATAGTTTCCGAGATATGGACTATCAATAATTTACACCTTAGGCTCAGCTTCTAACTTGGGCCCAAATTGTAAAATGGTCTTATCTATTGGCGATTTCGTTCCAATTCACATTCCAAGTAATATTCGGCATGCTAATTACATTGCCGGTTGCCAAATTGCATTATCTCTTATAGTTTCCCAGATATGGACTATCGATAAATTACACCTTAAGCTCTGCTTCTAACTTGGGCCCAAATTGTAAAATGGTCTTATCTATTGGCGATTTCGTTCCAATTCACATTCCAAGTAATATTCGGCATGCTAATTACATTGCCGGTTGCCAAATTGCATTATCTCTTATAGTTTCCGAGATATGGACTATCGATAATTTACACCTTAGGCTCTGCTTCTAACTTGGGCCCAAATTGTAAAATGGTCTTATCTATTGGCGATTTCGTTCCAATTCACATTCCAAGTAATATTCGGCATGCTAATTACATTGCCGGTTGCCAAAATGAATTATCTCTTATAGTTTCCGAGATATGGACTATCGATAATTTACACCTTAGGCTCTGCTTCTAACTTGGGCCCAAATTGTAAAATGGTCTTACCTATTGGCGATTTCGTTCCAATTCACATTCCAAGTAATATTCGGCATGCTAATTACATTGCCGGTTGCGAAATTGCATTATTTCTTATAGTTTCCGAGATATGGACTATCGATAATTTACACCTTAGGCTCTGCTTCTAACTTGGGCCCAAATTGTAAAATGGTCTTATCTATTGGCGATTTCGTTCCAATTCACATTCCAAGTAATATTCGGCATGCTAATTACATTGCCGGTTGCCAAATTGCATTATCTCTTATAGTTTCCGAGATATGGACTATCGATAATTTACACCTTAGGCTCTGCTTCTAACTTGGGCCCAAATTGTAAAATGGTCTTATCTATTGGCGATTTAGTTGCAATTCACATTCCAAGTAATATTCGGCATGCTAATTACATTGCCGGTTGCCAAATTGCATTATCTCTTATAGTTTCCGAGATATGGACTATCGATAATTTACACCTTAGGCTCTGCTTCTAACTTGGGCCCAAATTGTAAAATGGTCTTATCTATTGGCGATTTCGTTCCAATTCACATTCCAAGTAATATTTGGCATGCTAATTACATTGCCGGTTGCCAAATTGCATTATCTCTTATAGTTTCCGAGATATGGACTATCGATAATTTACACCTTAGGCTCTGCTTCTAACTTGGGCCCAAATTGTAAAATGGTCTTATCTATTGGCGATTTCGTTCCAATTCACATTCCAAGTAATATTCGGCATGCTAATTACATTGCCGGTTACCAAACTGCATTATCTCTTATAGTTTCCGAGATATGGACTATCGATAATTTACACCTTAGGCTCTGCTTCTAACTTGGGCCCAAATTGTAAAATGGTCTTATCTATTGGCGATTTCGTTCCAATTCACACTCCAAGTAATATTCGGCATGCTAATTACATTGCCGGTTGCAAAATTGCATTATCTCTTATAGTTTCCGAGATATGGACTATCGATAATTTACACCTTAGGCTCGGCTTCTAACTTGGGCCCAAATTGTAAAATGGTCTTATCTATTGGCGATTTCGTTCCAATTCACATTCCAAGTAATATTCGGCATGCTAATTACATTGCCGGTTGCCAAATTGCATTATCTCTTATAGTTTCCGAGATATAGACTATCGATAATTTACACCTTAGGCTCTGCTTCTAACTTGGGCCCAAATTGTAAAATGGTCTTATCTATTGGCGATTTCGTTCCAATTCACATTCCAAGTAATATTCGGCATGCTAATTACATTGCCGGTTGCCAAATTGCATTATCTCTTATAGTTTCCGAGATATGGACTATCGATAATTTACACCTTAGGCTCTGCTTCTAACTTGGGAACAAATTGTAAAATGGTCTTATCTATTGGCGATTTCGTCCCAATTCACATTCCAAGTGATATTCGGCATGCTAATTACATTGCCGGTTGCGAAATTGCATTATCTCTTATAGTTTCCGAGATATGGACTATCAATAATTTACATCTTAGGCTCTGCTTCTAACTTGGGCCCAAATTGTAAAATGGTCTTATCTATTGGCGATTTCGTTCCAATTCACATTCCAAGTAATATTCGGCATGCTAATTACATTGCCGGTTGCCAAATTGCATTATCTCTTATAGGTTCCGAGATATGGACTATCGATAATTTACACCTTAGGCTCTGCTTCTAACTTGGGCCCAAATTGTAAAATGGTCTTATCTATTGGCGATTTCGTTCCAATTCACATTCAAAGTAATATTCGGCATGCTAATTACATTGCCGGTTGCCAAATTGCATTATCTCTTATAGTTTCCGAGATATGGACTATCGATAATTTACACCTTAGGCTCTGCTTCTAACTTGGGCCCAAATTGTAAAATGGTCTTATCTATTGGCGATTTCGTTCCAATTCACATTCCAAGTAATATTCGGCATGCTAATTACATTGCCGGTTGCCAAATTGCATTATCTCTTATAGTTTCCGAGATATGGACTATCGATAATTTACACCTTAGGCTCTGCTTCTAACTTGGGCCCAAATTGTAAAGTGGTCTTATCTATTGGCGATTTCGTTCCAATTCACATTCCAAGTAATATTCGGCATGCTAATTACATTGCCGGTTGCCAAATTGCATTATCACTTATAGTTTCCGAGATATGGACTATCGATAATTTACACCTTAGGCTCTGCTTCTAACTTGGGCCCAAATTGTAAAATGGCCTTATCTATTGGCGATTTCGTCCCAATTCACATTTCAAGCAATATTCGGCATGCTAATTACATTGCCGGTTGCGAAATTGCATTATCTCTTATAGTTTCAGAGATATGGACTATCGATAATTTACACCTTAGGCTCTGCTTCTAACTTAGGCCCAAATTGTAAAATGGTCTTATCTATTGGCAATTTCGTTCCAATTCACATTCCAAGTAATATTCGGCATGCTAATTACATTGCCGGTTGCCAAATTGCATTATCTCTTATAGTTTCCGAGATATGGACTATCGATAATTTACACCTTAGGCTCTGCTTCTAACTTGGGCCCAAATTGTAAAATGGTCTTATCTATTGGCGATTTCGTTCCAATTCACATTCCAAGTAATATTCGGCATGCTAATTACATTGCCGGTTGCCAAAATGAATTATCTCTTATAGTTTCCGAGATATGGACTATCGATAATTTACACCTTAGGCTCTGCTTCTAACTTGGGCCCAAATTGTAAAATGGTCTTACCTATTGGCGATTTCGTTCCAATTCACATTCCAAGTAATATTCGGCATGCTAATTACATTGCCGGTTGCGAAATTGCATTATTTCTTATAGTTTCCGAGATATGGACTATCGATAATTTACACCTTAGGCTCTGCTTCTAACTTGGGCCCAAATTGTAAAATGGTCTTATCTATTGGCGATTTCGTTCCAATTCACATTCCAAGTAATATTCGGCATGCTAATTACATTGCCGGTTGCCAAATTGCATTATCTCTTATAGTTTCCGAGATATGGACTATCGATAATTTACACCTTAGGCTCTGCTTCTAACTTGGGCCCAAATTGTAAAATGGTCTTATCTATTGGCGATTTAGTTGCAATTCACATTCCAAGTAATATTCGGCATGCTAATTACATTGCCGGTTGCCAAATTGCATTATCTCTTATAGTTTCCGTGATATGGACTATCGATAATTTACACCTTAGGCTCTGCTTCTAACTTGGGCCCAAATTGTAAAATGGTCTTATCTATTGGCGATTTCGTTCCAATTCACATTCCAAGTAATATTTGGCATGCTAATTACATTGCCGGTTGCCAAATTGCATTATCTCTTTTAGTTTCCGAGATATGGACTATCGATAATTTACACCTTAGGCTCTGCTTCTAACTTGGGCCCAAATTGTAAAATGGTCTTATCTATTGGCGATTTCGTTCCAATTCACATTCCAAGTAATATTCGGCATGCTAATTACATTGCCGGTTACCAAACTGCATTATCTCTTATAGTTTCCGAGATATGGACTATCGATAATTTACACCTTAGGCTCTGCTTCTAACTTGGGCCCAAATTGTAAAATGGTCTTATCTATTGGCGATTTCGTTCCAATTCACACTCCAAGTAATATTCGGCATGCTAATTACATTGCCGGTTGCAAAATTGCATTATCTCTTATAGTTTCCGAGATATGGACTATCGATAATTTACACCTTAGGCTCGGCTTCTAACTTGGGCCCAAATTGTAAAATGGTCTTATCTATTGGCGATTTCGTTCCAATTCACATTCCAAGTAATATTCGGCATGCTAATTACATTGCCGGTTGCCAAATTGCATTATCTCTTATAGTTTCCGACATATAGACTATCGATAATTTACACCTTAGGCTCTGCTTCTAACTTGGGCCCAAATTGTAAAATGGTCTTATCTATTGGCGATTTCGTTCCAATTCACATTCCAAGTAATATTCGGCATGCTAATTACATTGCCGGTTGCCAAATTGCATTATCTCTTATAGTTTCCGAGATATGGACTATCGATAATTTACACCTTAGGCTCTGCTTCTAACTTGGGAACAAATTGTAAAATGGTCTTATCTATTGGCGATTTCGTCCCAATTCACATTCCAAGTGATATTCGGCATGCTAATTACATTGCCGGTTGCGAAATTGCATTATCTCTTATAGTTTCCGAGATATGGACTATCAATAATTTACATCTTAGGCTCTGCTTCTAACTTGGGCCCAAATTGTAAAATGGTCTTATCTATTGGCGATTTCGTTCCAATTCACATTCCAAGTAATATTCGGCATGCTAATTACATTGCCGGTTGCCAAATTGCATTATCTCTTATAGGTTCCGAGATATGGACTATCGATAATTTACACCTTAGGCTCTGCTTCTAACTTGGGCCCAAATTGTAAAATGGTCTTATCTATTGGCGATTTCGTTCCAATTCACATTCAAAGTAATATTCGGCATGCTAATTACATTGCCGGTTGCCAAATTGCATTATCTCTTATAGTTTCCGAGATATGGACTATCGATAATTTACACCTTAGGCTCTGCTTCTAACTTGGGCCCAAATTGTAAAATGGTCTTATCTATTGGCGATTTCGTTCCAATTCACATTCCAAGTAATATTCGGCATGCTAATTACATTGCCGGTTGCCAAATTGCATTATCTCTTATAGTTTCCGAGATATGGACTATCGATAATTTACACCTTAGGCTCTGCTTCTAACTTGGGCCCAAATTGTAAAGTGGTCTTATCTATTGGCGATTTCGTTCCAATTCACATTCCAAGTAATATTCGGCATGCTAATTACATTGCCGGTTGCCAAATTGCATTATCACTTATAGTTTCCGAGATATGGACTATCGATAATTTACACCTTAGGCTCTGCTTCTAACTTGGGCCCAAATTGTAAAATGGCCTTATCTATTGGCGATTTCGTCCCAATTCACATTTCAAGCAATATTCGGCATGCTAATTACATTGCCGGTTGCGAAATTGCATTATCTCTTGTAGTTTCAGAGATATGGACTATCGATAATTTACACCTTAGGCTCTGCTTCTAACTTAGGCCCAAATTGTAAAATGGTCTTATCTATTGGCAATTTCGTTCCAATTCACATTCCAAGTAATATTCGGCATGCTAATTACATTGCCGGTTGCCAAATTGCATTATCTCTTATAGTTTCCGAGATATGGACTATCGATAATTTACACCTTAGGCTCTGCTTCTAACTTGGGCCCAAATTGTAAAATGGTCTTATCTATTGGCGATTTCATTCCAATTCACATTCCAAGTAATATTCGGCATGCTAATTACATTGCCGGTTGCCAAATTGCATTATCTCTTATAGTTTCCGAGATATGGACTATCGATAATTTACACCTTAGGCTCTGCTTCTAACTTGGGCCCAAATTGTAAAATGGTCTTATCTATTGGCGATTTCGTTCCAATTCACATTCCAAGTAATATTCGGCATGCTAATTACATTGCCGGTTGCGAAATTGCATTATCTCTTATAGTTTCCGAGATATGGACTATCGATAATTTACACCATAGGCTCTGCTTCTAACTTGGGCCCAAATTGTAAAATGGTCTTATCTATTGGCGATTTCGTTCCAATTCATATTCCAAGTAATATTCGGCATGCTAATTACATTGCCGGTTGCCAAATTGCATTATCTCTTATAGTTTCCGAGATATGGACTATCGATAATTTACACCTTAGACTCTGCTTCTAACTTGGGCCCAAATTGTAAAATGGTCTTATCTATTGGCGATTTCGTTCCAATTCACATTCCAAGTAATATTCGGCATGCTAATTACATTGCCGGTTGCCAAATTGCATTATCTCTTATAGTTTCCGAGATATGGACTATCGATAATTTACACCTTAGGCTCTGCTTCTAACTTGGGCCCAAATTGTAAAATGGTCTTATCTATTGGCGATTTAGTTGCAATTCACATTCCAAGTAATATTCGGCATGCTAATTACATTGCCGTTTGCCAAATTGCATTATCTCTTATAGTTTCCGAGATATGGACTATCGATAATTTACACCTTAGGCTCTGCTTCTAACTTGGGCCCAAATTGTAAAATGGTCTTATCTATTGGCGATTTCGTTCCAATTCACATTCCAAGTAATATTTGGCATGCTAATTACATTGCCGGTTGCCAAATTGCATTATCTCTTATAGTTTCCGAGATATGGACTATCGATAATTTACACCTTAGGCTCTGCTTCTAACTTGGGCCCAAATTGTAAAATGGTCTTATCTATTGGCGATTTCGTTCCAATTCACATTCCAAGTAATATTCGGCATGCTAATTACATTGCCGGTTCCCAAATTGCATTATCTCTTATAGTTTCCGAGATATGGACTATCGATAATTTACACCTTAGGCTCTGCTTCTAACTTGGGCCCAAATTGTAAAATGGTCTTATCTATTGGCGATTTCGTTCCAATTCACATTCCAAGTAATATTCGGCATGCTAATTACATTGCCGGTTGCCAAATTGCATTATCTCTTATAGTTTCCGAGATATGGACTATCAATAATTTACACCTTAGGCTCTGCTTCTAACTTGGGCCCAAATTGTAAAATGGTCTTATCTATTGGCGATTTCGTTCCAATTCACATTCCAAGTAATATTCGGCATGCTAATTACATTGCCGGTTGCCAAATTGCATTATCTCTTATAGTTTCCGAGATATGGGCTATCGATAATTTACACCTTAGGCTCTGCTTCTAACTTGGGCCCAAATTGTAAAATGACCTTATCTATTGGCGATTTCGTCCCAATTCACATTCCAAGTAATATTCGGCATACTAATTACATTGCCGGTTGCCAAATTGCATTATCTCTTATAGTTTCCGAGATATGGACTATCGATAATTTACACCTTAGGCTCTGCTTCTAACTTGGGCCCAAATTGTAAAATGGTCTTATCTATTGGCGATTTCGTTCCAATTCACATTCCAAGTAATATTCGGCATGCTAATTACATTGCCGGTTGCCAAATTGCATTATCTCTTATAGTTTCCGAGATATGGACTATCGATAATTTACACCTTAGGCTCTGCTTCTAACTTGGGCCCAAATTGTAAAATGGTCTTATCTATTGGCGATTTCGTTCCAATTCACATTCCAAGTAATATTCGGCATGCTAATTACATTGCCGGTTGCCAAATTGCATTATCTCTTATAGTTTCCGAGATATGGACTATCAATAATTTACACCTTAGGCTCTGCTTCTAACTTGGGCCCAAATTGTAAAATGGTCTTATCTATTGGCGATTTCGTTCCAATTCACATTCCAAGTAATATTCGGCATGCTAATTACATTGCCGGTTGCCAAATTGCATTATCTCTTATAGTTTCCGAGATATGGGCTATCGATAATTTACACCTTAGGCTCTGCTTCTAACTTGGGCCCAAATTGTAAAATGGCCTTATCTATTGGCGATTTCGTCCCAATTCACATTCCAAGTAATATTCGGCATACTAATTACATTGCCGGTTGCGAAATTGCATTATTTCTTATAGTTTCAGAGATATGGACTATCGATAATTTACACCTTAGGCTCTGCTTCTAACTTGGGCCCAAATTGTAAAATGGTCTTATCTATTGGCAATTTCGTTCCAATTCACATTCCAAGTAATATTCGGCATGCTAATTACATTGCCGGTTGCCAAATTGCATTATCTCTTATAGTTTCCGAGATATGGACTATCGATAATTTACACCTTAGGCTCTGCTTCTAACTTGGGCCCAAATTGTAAAATGGTCTTATCTATTGGCGATTTCGTTCCAATTCACATTCCAAGTAATATTCGGCATGCTAATTACATTGCCGGTTGCCAAATTGCATTATCTCTTATAGTTTCCGAGATATGGACTATCGATAATTTACACCTTAGGCTCTGCTTCTAACTTGGGCCCAAATTGTAAAATGGCCTTATCTATTGGCGATTTCGTCCCAATTCACATTCCAAGTGATATTCGGCATGCTAATTACATTGCCGGTTGTGAAATTGCATTATCTCTTATAGTTTCCGAGATATGGACTATCAATAATTTACACCTTAGGCTCTGCTTCTAACTTGGGCCCAAATTGTAAAATGGTCTTATCTATTGGCGATTTCGTTCCAATTCACATTCCAAGTAATATTCGGCATGCTAATTACATTGCCGGTTGCCAAATTGCATTATCTCTTATAGTTTCCGAGATATGGACTATCGATAATTTACACCTTAGGCTCTGCTTCTAACTTGGGCCCAAATTGTAAAATGGTCTTATCTATTGGCGATTTCGTTCCAATTCACATTCCAAGGAATATTCGGCATGCTAATTACATTGACGGTTGCCATATTGCATTATCTCTTATAGTTTCCGAGATATGGACTGTCGATAATTTACACCTTAGGCTCTGCTTCTAACTTGGGCCCAAATTGTAAAATGGTCTTATCTATTGGCGATTTCGTTCCAATTCACATTCCAAGTAATATTCGGCATGCTAATTACATTGCCGGTTGCCAAATTGCATTATCTCTTATAGTTTCCGAGATATGGGCTATCGATAATTTACACCTTAGGCTCTGCTTCTAACTTGGGCCCAAATTGTAAAATGGCCTTATCTATTGGCGATTTCGTCCCAATTCACATTCCAAGTAATATTCGGCATACTAATTACATTGCCGGTTGCGAAATTGCATTATCTCTTATAGTTTCAGAGATATGGACTATCGATAATTTACACCTTAGGCTCTGCTTCTAACTTGGGCCCAAATTGTAAAATGGTCTTATCTATTGGCAATTTCGTTCCAATTCACATTCCAAGTAATATTCGGCATGCTAATTACATTGCCGGTTGCCAAATTGCATTATCTCTTATAGTTTCCGAGATATGGACTATCGATAATTTACACCTTAGGCTCTGCTTCTAACTTGGGCCCAAATTGTAAAATGGCCTTATCTATTGGCGATTTCGTCCCAATTCACATTTCAAGCAATATTCGGCATGCTAATTACATTGCCGGTTGCGAAATTGCATTATCTCTTATAGTTTCAGAGATATGGACTATCGATAATTTACACCTTAGGCTCTGCTTCTAACTTAGGCCCAAATTGTAAAATGGTCTTATCTATTGGCAATTTCGTTCCAATTCACATTCCAAGTAATATTCGGCATGCTAATTACATTGCCGGTTGCCAAATTGCATTATCTCTTATAGTTTCCGAGATATGGACTATCGATAATTTACACCTTAGGCTCTGCTTCTAACTTGGGCCCAAATTGTAAAATGGTCTTATCTATTGGCGATTTCATTCCAATTCACATTCCAAGTAATATTCGGCATGCTAATTACATTGCCGGTTGCCAAATTGCATTAACTCTTATAGTTTCCGAGATATGGACTATCGATAATTTACACCTTAGGCTCTGCTTCTAACTTGGGCCCAAATTGTAAAATGGTCTTATCTATTGGCGATTTCGTTCCAATTCACATTCCAAGTAATATTCGGCATGCTAATTACATTGCCGGTTGCCAAATTGCATTATCTCTTATAGGTTCCGAGATATGGACTATCGATAATTTACACCTTAGGCTCTGCTTCTAACTTGGGCCCAAATTGTAAAATGGTCTTATCTATTGGCGATTTCGTTCCAATTCACATTCCAAGTAATATTCGGCCTGCTAATTACATTGCCGGTTGCCAAATTGCATTATCTCTTATAGTTTCCGAGATATGGACTATCGATAATTTACACCTTAGGCTCTGCTTCTAACTTGGGCCCAAATTGTAAAATGGTCTTATCTATTGGCGATTTCGTTCCAATTCACATTCCAAGTAATATTCGGCATGCTAATTACATTGCCGGTTGCCAAATTGCATTATCTCTTATAGTTTCCGAGATATGGACTATCGATAATTTACACCTTAGGCTCTGCTTCTAACTTGGGCCCAAATTGTAAAGTGGTCTTATCTATTGGCGATTTCGTTCCAATTCACATTCCAAGTAATATTCGGCATGCTAATTACATTGCCGGTTGCCAAATTGCATTATCACTTATAGTTTCCGAGATATGGACTATCGATAATTTACACCTTAGGCTCTGCTTCTAACTTGGGCCCAAATTGTAAAATGGCCTTATCTATTGGCGATTTCGTCCCAATTCACATTTCAAGCAATATTCGGCATGCTAATTACATTGCCGGTTGCGAAATTGCATTATCTCTTATAGTTTCAGAGATATGGACTATCGATAATTTACACCTTAGGCTCTGCTTCTAACTTAGGCCCAAATTGTAAAATGGTCTTATCTATTGGCAATTTCGTTCCAATTCACATTCCAAGTAATATTCGGCATGCTAATTACATTGCCGGTTGCCAAATTGCATTATCTCTTATAGTTTCCGAGATATGGACTATCGATAATTTACACCTTAGGCTCTGCTTCTAACTTGGGCCCAAATTGTAAAATGGTCTTATCTATTGGCGATTTCATTCCAATTCACATTCCAAGTAATATTCGGCATGCTAATTACATTGCCGGTTGCCAAATTGCATTAACTCTTATAGTTTCCGAGATATGGACTATCGATAATTTACACCTTAGGCTCTGCTTCTAACTTGGGCCCAAATTGTAAAATGGTCTTATCTATTGGCGATTTCGTTCCAATTCACATTCCAAGTAATATTCGGCATGCTAATTACATTGCCGGTTGCCAAATTGCATTATCTCTTATAGTTTCCGAGATATGGACTATCGATAATTTACACCATAGGCTCTGCTTCTAACTTGGGCCCAAATTGTAAAATGGTCTTATCTATTGGCGATTTCGTTCCAATTCATATTCCAAGTAATATTCGGCATGCTAATTACATTACCGGTTGCCAAATTGCATTATCTCTTATAGTTTCCGAGATATGGACTATCGATAATTTACACCTTAGGCTCTGCTTCTAACTTGGGCCCAAATTGTAAAATGGTCTTATCTATTGGCGATTTCGTTCCAATTCACATTCCAAGTAATATTCGGCATGCTAATTACATTGCCGGTTGCCAAATTGCATTATCTCTTATAGTTTCCGAGATATGGACTATCGATAATTTACACCTTAGGCTCTGCTTCTAACTTGGGCCCAAATTGTAAAATGGCCTTATCTATTGGCGATTTCGTCCCAATTCACATTTCAAGCAATATTCGGCATGCTAATTACATTGCCGGTTGCGAAATTGCATTATCTCTTATAGTTTCAGAGATATGGACTATCGATAATTTACACCTTAGGCTCTGCTTCTAACTTAGGCCCAAATTGTAAAATGGTCTTATCTATTGGCAATTTCGTTCCAATTCACATTCCAAGTAATATTCGGCATGCTAATTACATTGCCGGTTGCCAAATTGCATTATCTCTTATAGTTTCCGAGATATGGACTATCGATAATTTACACCTTAGGCTCTGCTTCTAACTTGGGCCCAAATTGTAAAATGGTCTTATCTATTGGCGATTTCATTCCAATTCACATTCCAAGTAATATTCGGCATGCTAATTACATTGCCGGTTGCCAAATTGCATTAACTCTTATAGTTTCCGAGATATGGACTATCGATAATTTACACCTTAGGCTCTGCTTCTAACTTGGGCCCAAATTGTAAAATGGTCTTATCTATTGGCGATTTCGTTCCAATTCACATTCCAAGTAATATTCGGCATGCTAATTACATTGCCGGTTGCCAAATTGCATTATCTCTTATAGGTTCCGAGATATGGACTATCGATAATTTACACCTTAGGCTCTGCTTCTAACTTGGGCCCAAATTGTAAAATGGTCTTATCTATTGGCGATTTCGTTCCAATTCACATTCCAAGTAATATTCGGCATGCTAATTACATTGCCGGTTGCCAAATTGCATTATCTCTTATAGTTTCCGAGATATGGACTATCGATAATTTACACCTTAGGCTCTGCTTCTAACTTGGGCCCAAATTGTAAAATGGTCTTATCTATTGGCGATTTCGTTCCAATTCACATTCCAAGTAATATTCGGCATGCTAATTACATTGCCGGTTGCCAAATTGCATTATCTCTTATAGTTTCCGAGATATGGACTATCGATAATTTACACCTTAGGCTCTGCTTCTAACTTGGGCCCAAATTGTAAAGTGGTCTTATCTATTGGCGATTTCGTTCCAATTCACATTCCAAGTAATATTCGGCATGCTAATTACATTGCCGGTTGCCAAATTGCATTATCACTTATAGTTTCCGAGATATGGACTATCGATAATTTACACCTTAGGCTCTGCTTCTAACTTGGGCCCAAATTGTAAAATGGCCTTATCTATTGGCGATTTCGTCCCAATTCACATTTCAAGCAATATTCGGCATGCTAATTACATTGCCGGTTGCGAAATTGCATTATCTCTTATAGTTTCAGAGATATGGACTATCGATAATTTACACCTTAGGCTCTGCTTCTAACTTAGGCCCAAATTGTAAAATGGTCTTATCTATTGGCAATTTCGTTCCAATTCACATTCCAAGTAATATTCGGCATGCTAATTACATTGCCGGTTGCCAAATTGCATTATCTCTTATAGTTTCCGAGATATGGACTATCGATAATTTACACCTTAGGCTCTGCTTCTAACTTGGGCCCAAATTGTAAAATGGTCTTATCTATTGGCGATTTCATTCCAATTCACATTCCAAGTAATATTCGGCATGCTAATTACATTGCCGGTTGCCAAATTGCATTAACTCTTATAGTTTCCGAGATATGGACTATCGATAATTTACACCTTAGGCTCTGCTTCTAACTTGGGCCCAAATTGTAAAATGGTCTTATCTATTGGCGATTTCGTTCCAATTCACATTCCAAGTAATATTCGGCATGCTAATTACATTGCCGGTTGCCAAATTGCATTATCTCTTATAGTTTCCGAGATATGGACTATCGATAATTTACACCATAGGCTCTGCTTCTAACTTGGGCCCAAATTGTAAAATGGTCTTATCTATTGGCGATTTCGTTCCAATTCATATTCCAAGTAATATTCGGCATGCTAATTACATTGCCGGTTGCCAAATTGCATTATCTCTTATAGTTTCCGAGATATGGACTATCGATAATTTACACCTTAGGCTCTGCTTCTAACTTGGGCCCAAATTGTAAAATGGTCTTATCTATTGGCGATTTCGTTCCAATTCACATTCCAAGTAATATTCGGCATGCTAATTACATTGCCGGTTGCCAAATTGCATTATCTCTTATAGTTTCCGAGATATGGACTATCGATAATTTACACCTTAGGCTCTGCTTCTAACTTGGGCCCAAATTGTAAAATGGTCTTATCTATTGGCGATTTAGTTGCAATTCACATTCCAAGTAATATTCGGCATGCTAATTACATTGCCGTTTGCCAAATTGCATTATCTCTTATAGTTTCCGAGATATGGACTATCGATAATTTACACCTTAGGCTCTGCTTCTAACTTGGGCCCAAATTGTAAAATGGTCTTATCTATTGGCGATTTCGTTCCAATTCACATTCCAAGTAATATTTGGCATGCTAATTACATTGCCGGTTGCCAAATTGCATTATCTCTTATAGTTTCCGAGATATGGACTATCGATAATTTACACCTTAGGCTCTGCTTCTAACTTGGGCCCAAATTGTAAAATGGTCTTATCTATTGGCGATTTCGTTCCAATTCACATTCCAAGTAATATTCGGCATGCTAATTACATTGCCGGTTGCCAAATTGCATTATCTCTTATAGTTTCCGAGATATGGACTATCGATAATTTACACCTTAGGCTCTGCTTCTAACTTGGGCCCAAATTGTAAAATGGTCTTATCTATTGGCGATTTCGTTCCAATTCACATTCCAAGTAATATTCGGCATGCTAATTACATTGCCGGTTGCCAAATTGCATTATCTCTTATAGTTTCCGAGATATGGACTATCAATAATTCACACCTTAGGCTCTGCTTCTAACTTGGGCCCAAATTGTAAAATGGTCTTATCTATTGGCGATTTCGTTCCAATTCACATTCCAAGTAATATTCGGCATGCTAATTACATTGCCGGTTGCCAAATTGCATTATCTCTTATAGTTTCCGAGATATGGGCTATCGATAATTTACACCTTAGGCTCTGCTTCTAACTTGGGCCCAAATTGTAAAATGGCCTTATCTATTGGCGATTTCGTCCCAATTCACATTCCAAGTAATATTCGGCATACTAATTACATTGCCGGTTGCCAAATTGCATTATCTCTTATAGTTTCCGAGATATGGACTATCGATAATTTACACCTTAGGCTCTGCTTCTAACTTGGGCCCAAATTGTAAAATGGTCTTATCTATTGGCGATTTCGTTCCAATTCACATTCCAAGTAATATTCGGCATGCTAATTACATTGCCGGTTGCCAAATTGCATTATCTCTTATAGTTTCCGAGATATGGACTATCGATAATTTACACCTTAGGCTCTGCTTCTAACTTGGGCCCAAATTGTAAAATGGTCTTATCTATTGGCGATTTCGTTCCAATTCACATTCCAAGTAATATTCGGCATGCTAATTACATTGCCGGTTGCCAAATTGCATTATCTCTTATAGTTTCCGAGATATGGACTATCAATAATTTACACCTTAGGCTCTGCTTCTAACTTGGGCCCAAATTGTAAAATGGTCTTATCTATTGGCGATTTCGTTCCAATTCACATTCCAAGTAATATTCGGCATGCTAATTACATTGCCGGTTGCCAAATTGCATTATCTCTTATAGTTTCCGAGATATGGGCTATCGATAATTTACACCTTAGGCTCTGCTTCTAACTTGGGCCCAAATTGTAAAATGGTCTTATCTATTGGCGATTTCGTTCCAATTCACATTCCAAGTAATATTCGGCATGCTAATTACATTGCCGGTTGCCAAATTGCATTATCTCTTATAGTTTCCGAGATATGGACTATCAATAATTTACACCTTAGGCTCTGCTTCTAACTTGGGCCCAAATTGTAAAATGGTCTTATCTATTGGCGATTTCGTTCCAATTCACATTCCAAGTAATATTCGGCATGCTAATTACATTGCCGGTTGCCAAATTGCATTATCTCTTATAGTTTCCGAGATATGGGCTATCGATAATTTACACCTTAGGCTCTGCTTCTAACTTGGGCCCAAATTGTAAAATGGCCTTATCTATTGGCGATTTCGTCCCAATTCACATTCCAAGTAATATTCGGCATACTAATTACATTGCCGGTTGCCAAATTGCATTATCTCTTATAGTTTCCGAGATATGGACTATCGATAATTTACACCTTAGGCTCTGCTTCTAACTTGGGCCCAAATTGTAAAATGGTCTTATCTATTGGCGATTTCGTTCCAATTCACATTCCAAGTAATATTCGGCATGCTAATTACATTGCCGGTTGCCAAATTGCATTATCTCTTATAGTTTCCGAGATATGGACTATCGATAATTTACACCTTAGGCTCTGCTTCTAACTTGGGCCCAAATTGTAAAATGGTCTTATCTATTGGCGATTTCGTTCCAATTCACATTCCAAGTAATATTCGGCATGCTAATTACATTGCCGGTTGCCAAATTGCATTATCTCTTATAGTTTCCGAGATATGGACTATCAATAATTTACACCTTAGGCTCTGCTTCTAACTTGGGCCCAAATTGTA
Organism: Rhynchophorus ferrugineus; assembly: GCF_030347505.1. Taxonomy (NCBI): domain Eukaryota; kingdom Metazoa; phylum Arthropoda; class Insecta; order Coleoptera; family Curculionidae; genus Rhynchophorus; species Rhynchophorus ferrugineus. The sequence continues at coordinate 481,763 of NW_027472625.1, forward strand.
AAATGGTCTTATCTATTGGCGATTTCGTTCCAATTCACATTCCAAGTAATATTCGGCATGCTAATTACATTGCCGGTTGCCAAATTGCATTATCTCTTATAGTTTCCGAGATATGGGCTATCGATAATTTACACCTTAGGCTCTGCTTCTAACTTGGGCCCAAATTGTAAAATGGTCTTATCTATTGGCGATTTCGTTCCAATTCACATTCCAAGTAATATTCGGCATGCTAATTACATTGCCGGTTGCCAAATTGCATTATCTCTTATAGTTTCCGAGATATGGACTATCAATAATTTACACCTTAGGCTCTGCTTCTAACTTGGGCCCAAATTGTAAAATGGTCTTATCTATTGGCGATTTCGTTCCAATTCACATTCCAAGTAATATTCGGCATGCTAATTACATTGCCGGTTGCCAAATTGCATTATCTCTTATAGTTTCCGAGATATGGGCTATCGATAATTTACACCTTAGGCTCTGCTTCTAACTTGGGCCCAAATTGTAAAATGGCCTTATCTATTGGCGATTTCGTCCCAATTCACATTCCAAGTAATATTCGGCATACTAATTACATTGCCGGTTGCGAAATTGCATTATCTCTTATAGTTTCAGAGATATGGACTATCGATAATTTACACCTTAGGCTCTGCTTCTAACTTGGGCCCAAATTGTAAAATGGTCTTATCTATTGGCAATTTCGTTCCAATTCACATTCCAAGTAATATTCGGCATGCTAATTACATTGCCGGTTGCCAAATTGCATTATCTCTTATAGTTTCCGAGATATGGACTATCGATAATTTACACCTTAGGCTCTGCTTCTAACTTGGGCCCAAATTGTAAAATGGTCTTATCTATTGGCGATTTCGTTCCAATTCACATTCCAAGTAATATTCGGCATGCTAATTACATTGCCGGTTGCCAAATTGCATTATCTCTTATAGTTTCCGAGATATGGACTATCGATAATTTACACCTTAGGCTCTGCTTCTAACTTGGGCCCAAATTGTAAAATGGTCTTATCTATTGGCGATTTCATTCCAATTCACATTCCAAGTAATATTCGGCATGCTAATTACATTGCCGGTTGCCAAATTGCATTAACTCTTATAGTTTCCGAGATATGGACTATCGATAATTTACACCTTAGGCTCTGCTTCTAACTTGGGCCCAAATTGTAAAATGGTCTTATCTATTGGCGATTTCGTTCCAATTCACATTCCAAGTAATATTCGGCATGCTAATTACATTGCCGGTTGCCAAATTGCATTATCTCTTATAGGTTCCGAGATATGGACTATCGATAATTTACACCTTAGGCTCTGCTTCTAACTTGGGCCCAAATTGTAAAATGGTCTTATCTATTGGCGATTTCGTTCCAATTCACATTCCAAGTAATATTCGGCATGCTAATTACATTGCCGGTTGCCAAATTGCATTATCTCTTATAGTTTCCGAGATATGGACTATCGATAATTTACACCTTAGGCTCTGCTTCTAACTTGGGCCCAAATTGTAAAATGGTCTTATCTATTGGCGATTTCGTTCCAATTCACATTCCAAGTAATATTCGGCATGCTAATTACATTGCCGGTTGCCAAATTGCATTATCTCTTATAGTTTCCGAGATATGGACTATCGATAATTTACACCTTAGGCTCTGCTTCTAACTTGGGCCCAAATTGTAAAGTGGTCTTATCTATTGGCGATTTCGTTCCAATTCACATTCCAAGTAATATTCGGCATGCTAATTACATTGCCGGTTGCCAAATTGCATTATCACTTATAGTTTCCGAGATATGGACTATCGATAATTTACACCTTAGGCTCTGCTTCTAACTTGGGCCCAAATTGTAAAATGGCCTTATCTATTGGCGATTTCGTCCCAATTCACATTTCAAGCAATATTCGGCATGCTAATTACATTGCCGGTTGCGAAATTGCATTATCTCTTATAGTTTCAGAGATATGGACTATCGATAATTTACACCTTAGGCTCTGCTTCTAACTTAGGCCCAAATTGTAAAATGGTCTTATCTATTGGCAATTTCGTTCCAATTCACATTCCAAGTAATATTCGGCATGCTAATTACATTGCCGGTTGCCAAATTGCATTATCTCTTATAGTTTCCGAGATATGGACTATCGATAATTTACACCTTAGGCTCTGCTTCTAACTTGGGCCCAAATTGTAAAATGGTCTTATCTATTGGCGATTTCATTCCAATTCACATTCCAAGTAATATTCGGCATGCTAATTACATTGCCGGTTGCCAAATTGCATTAACTCTTATAGTTTCCGAGATATGGACTATCGATAATTTACACCTTAGGCTCTGCTTCTAACTTGGGCCCAAATTGTAAAATGGTCTTATCTATTGGCGATTTCGTTCCAATTCACATTCCAAGTAATATTCGGCATGCTAATTACATTGCCGGTTGCCAAATTGCATTATCTCTTATAGTTTCCGAGATATGGACTATCGATAATTTACACCATAGGCTCTGCTTCTAACTTGGGCCCAAATTGTAAAATGGTCTTATCTATTGGCGATTTCGTTCCAATTCATATTCCAAGTAATATTCGGCATGCTAATTACATTGCCGGTTGCCAAATTGCATTATCTCTTATAGTTTCCGAGATATGGACTATCGATAATTTACACCTTAGGCTCTGCTTCTAACTTGGGCCCAAATTGTAAAATGGTCTTATCTATTGGCGATTTCGTTCCAATTCACATTCCAAGTAATATTCGGCATGCTAATTACATTGCCGGTTGCCAAATTGCATTATCTCTTATAGTTTCCGAGATATGGACTATCGATAATTTACACCTTAGGCTCTGCTTCTAACTTGGGCCCAAATTGTAAAATGGTCTTATCTATTGGCGATTTAGTTGCAATTCACATTCCAAGTAATATTCGGCATGCTAATTACATTGCCGTTTGCCAAATTGCATTATCTCTTATAGTTTCCGAGATATGGACTATCGATAATTTACACCTTAGGCTCTGCTTCTAACTTGGGCCCAAATTGTAAAATGGTCTTATCTATTGGCGATTTCGTTCCAATTCACATTCCAAGTAATATTTGGCATGCTAATTACATTGCCGGTTGCCAAATTGCATTATCTCTTATAGTTTCCGAGATATGGACTATCGATAATTTACACCTTAGGCTCTGCTTCTAACTTGGGCCCAAATTGTAAAATGGTCTTATCTATTGGCGATTTCGTTCCAATTCACATTCCAAGTAATATTCGGCATGCTAATTACATTGCCGGTTGCCAAATTGCATTATCTCTTATAGTTTCCGAGATATGGACTATCGATAATTTACACCTTAGGCTCTGCTTCTAACTTGGGCCCAAATTGTAAAATGGTCTTATCTATTGGCGATTTCGTTCCAATTCACATTCCAAGTAATATTCGGCATGCTAATTACATTGCCGGTTGCCAAATTGCATTATCTCTTATAGTTTCCGAGATATGGACTATCAATAATTCACACCTTAGGCTCTGCTTCTAACTTGGGCCCAAATTGTAAAATGGTCTTATCTATTGGCGATTTCGTTCCAATTCACATTCCAAGTAATATTCGGCATGCTAATTACATTGCCGGTTGCCAAATTGCATTATCTCTTATAGTTTCCGAGATATGGGCTATCGATAATTTACACCTTAGGCTCTGCTTCTAACTTGGGCCCAAATTGTAAAATGGCCTTATCTATTGGCGATTTCGTCCCAATTCACATTCCAAGTAATATTCGGCATACTAATTACATTGCCGGTTGCCAAATTGCATTATCTCTTATAGTTTCCGAGATATGGACTATCGATAATTTACACCTTAGGCTCTGCTTCTAACTTGGGCCCAAATTGTAAAATGGTCTTATCTATTGGCGATTTCGTTCCAATTCACATTCCAAGTAATATTCGGCATGCTAATTACATTGCCGGTTGCCAAATTGCATTATCTCTTATAGTTTCCGAGATATGGACTATCGATAATTTACACCTTAGGCTCTGCTTCTAACTTGGGCCCAAATTGTAAAATGGTCTTATCTATTGGCGATTTCGTTCCAATTCACATTCCAAGTAATATTCGGCATGCTAATTACATTGCCGGTTGCCAAATTGCATTATCTCTTATAGTTTCCGAGATATGGACTATCAATAATTTACACCTTAGGCTCTGCTTCTAACTTGGGCCCAAATTGTAAAATGGTCTTATCTATTGGCGATTTCGTTCCAATTCACATTCCAAGTAATATTCGGCATGCTAATTACATTGCCGGTTGCCAAATTGCATTATCTCTTATAGTTTCCGAGATATGGGCTATCGATAATTTACACCTTAGGCTCTGCTTCTAACTTGGGCCCAAATTGTAAAATGGCCTTATCTATTGGCGATTTCGTCCCAATTCACATTCCAAGTAATATTCGGCATACTAATTACATTGCCGGTTGCGAAATTGCATTATCTCTTATAGTTTCAGAGATATGGACTATCGATAATTTACACCTTAGGCTCTGCTTCTAACTTGGGCCCAAATTGTAAAATGGTCTTATCTATTGGCAATTTCGTTCCAATTCACATTCCAAGTAATATTCGGCATGCTAATTACATTGCCGGTTGCCAAATTGCATTATCTCTTATAGTTTCCGAGATATGGACTATCGATAATTTACACCTTAGGCTCTGCTTCTAACTTGGGCCCAAATTGTAAAATGGTCTTATCTATTGGCGATTTCGTTCCAATTCACATTCCAAGTAATATTCGGCATGCTAATTACATTGCCGGTTGCCAAATTGCATTATCTCTTATAGTTTCCGAGATATGGACTATCGATAATTTACACCTTAGGCTCTGCTTCTAACTTGGGCCCAAATTGTAAAATGGCCTTATCTATTGGCGATTTCGTCCCAATTCACATTCCAAGTGATATTCGGCATGCTAATTACATTGCCGGTTGTGAAATTGCATTATCTCTTATAGTTTCCGAGATATGGACTATCAATAATTTACACCTTAGGCTCTGCTTCTAACTTGGGCCCAAATTGTAAAATGGTCTTATCTATTGGCGATTTCGTTCCAATTCACATTCCAAGTAATATTCGGCATGCTAATTACATTGCCGGTTGCCAAATTGCATTATCTCTTATAGTTTCCGAGATATGGACTATCGATAATTTACACCTTAGGCTCTGCTTCTAACTTGGGCCCAAATTGTAAAATGGTCTTATCTATTGGCGATTTCGTTCCAATTCACATTCCAAGGAATATTCGGCATGCTAATTACATTGACGGTTGCCAAATTGCATTATCTCTTATAGTTTCCGAGATATGGACTGTCGATAATTTACACCTTAGGCTCTGCTTCTAACTTGGGCCCAAATTGTAAAATGGTCTTATCTATTGGCGATTTCGTTCCAATTCACATTCCAAGTAATATTCGGCATGCTAATTACATTGCCGGTTGCCAAATTGCATTATCTCTTATAGTTTCCGAGATATGGGCTATCGATAATTTACACCTTAGGCTCTGCTTCTAACTTGGGCCCAAATTGTAAAATGGCCTTATCTATTGGCGATTTCGTCCCAATTCACATTCCAAGTAATATTCGGCATACTAATTACATTGCCGGTTGCGAAATTGCATTATCTCTTATAGTTTCAGAGATATGGACTATCGATAATTTACACCTTAGGCTCTGCTTCTAACTTGGGCCCAAATTGTAAAATGGTCTTATCTATTGGCAATTTCGTTCCAATTCACATTCCAAGTAATATTCGGCATGCTAATTACATTGCCGGTTGCCAAATTGCATTATCTCTTATAGTTTCCGAGATATGGACTATCGATAATTTACACCTTAGGCTCTGCTTCTAACTTGGGCCCAAATTGTAAAATGGTCTTATCTATTGGCGATTTCGTTCCAATTCACATTCCAAGTAATATTCGGCATGCTAATTACATTGCCGGTTGCCAAATTGCATTATCACTTATAGTTTCCGAGATATGGACTATCGATAATTTACACCTTAGGCTCTGCTTCTAACTTGGGCCCAAATTGTAAAATGGCCTTATCTATTGGCGATTTCGTCCCAATTCACATTTCAAGCAATATTCGGCATGCTAATTACATTGCCGGTTGCGAAATTGCATTATCTCTTATAGTTTCAGAGATATGGACTATCGATAATTTACACCTTAGGCTCTGCTTCTAACTTAGGCCCAAATTGTAAAATGGTCTTATCTATTGGCAATTTCGTTCCAATTCACATTCCAAGTAATATTCGGCATGCTAATTACATTGCCGGTTGCCAAATTGCATTATCTCTTATAGTTTCCGAGATATGGACTATCGATAATTTACACCTTAGGCTCTGCTTCTAACTTGGGCCCAAATTGTAAAATGGTCTTATCTATTGGCGATTTCATTCCAATTCACATTCCAAGTAATATTCGGCATGCTAATTACATTGCCGGTTGCCAAATTGCATTAACTCTTATAGTTTCCGAGATATGGACTATCGATAATTTACACCTTAGGCTCTGCTTCTAACTTGGGCCCAAATTGTAAAATGGTCTTATCTATTGGCGATTTCGTTCCAATTCACATTCCAAGTAATATTCGGCATGCTAATTACATTGCCGGTTGCCAAATTGCATTATCTCTTATAGTTTCCGAGATATGGACTATCGATAATTTACACCATAGGCTCTGCTTCTAACTTGGGCCCAAATTGTAAAATGGTCTTATCTATTGGCGATTTCGTTCCAATTCATATTCCAAGTAATATTCGGCATGCTAATTACATTGCCGGTTGCCAAATTGCATTATCTCTTATAGTTTCCGAGATATGCACTATCGATAATTTACACCTTAGGCTCTGCTTCTAACTTGGGCCCAAATTGTAAAATGGTCTTATCTATTGGCGATTTCGTTCCAATTCACATTCCAAGTAATATTCGGCATGCTAATTACATTGCCGGTTGCCAAATTGCATTATCTCTTATAGTTTCCGAGATATGGACTATCGATAATTTACACCTTAGGCTCTGCTTCTAACTTGGGCCCAAATTGTAAAATGGTCTTATCTATTGGCGATTTAGTTGCAATTCACATTCCAAGTAATATTCGGCATGCTAATTACATTGCCGTTTGCCAAATTGCATTAATTGCCAAATGGTCTTATCTATTGGCGATTTCATTCCAATTCACATTCCAAGTAATATTCGGCATGCTAATTACATTGCCGGTTACCAAATTGCATTATCTCTTATAGTTTCCGAGATATGGACTATTGATAATTTACACCTTAGGCTCTGCTTCTAACTTGGGCCCAAATTGTAAAATGGTCTTATCTATTGGCGATTTCGTTCCAATTCACATTCCAAGTAATATTCGGCATGCTAATTACATTGCCGGTTGCCAAATTGCATTATCTCTTATAGTTTCCGAGATATGGACTATCGATAATTTACACCTTAGGCTCTGCTTCTAACTTGGGCCCAAATTGTAAAATGGTCTTATCTATTGGCGATTTCGTTCCAATTCACATTCCAAGTAATATTCGGCATGCTAATTACATTGCCGGTTGCCAAATTGCATTATCTCTTATAGTTTCCGAGATGTGGACTATCGATAATTTACACCTTAGGCTCTGCTTCTAACTTGGGAACAAATTGTAAAATGGTCTTATCTATTGGAGATTTCGTTCCAATTCACATTCCAAGTAATATTCGGCATGCTAATTACATTGCCGGTTGCCAAATTGCATTATCTCTTATAGTTTCCGAGATATTAACTATCGTTAATTTACACCTTAGGCTCTGCTTCTAACTTGGGCCCAAATTGTAAAATGGCCTTATCTATTGGCGATTTCGTTCCAATTCACATTCCAAGTAATATTCGGCATGCTAATTACATTGCCGGTTGCCAAATTGCATTATCTCTTATAGTTTCCGAGATATGGACTATCGATAATTTACACCTTAGGCTCTGCTTCTAACTTGGGCCCAAATTGTAAAATGGTCTTATCTATTGGCGATTTCGTTCCAATTCACATTCCAAGTAATATTCGGCATGCTAATTACATTGCCGGTTGCCAAATTGCATTTTTTCTTATAGTTTCCGAGATATGGACTATCGATAATTTACACCTTAGGCTCTGCTTCTAACTTGGGCCCAAATTGTAAAATCGTCTTATCTATTGGCGATTTCGTTCCAATTCACATTCCAAGTAATATTCGGCATGCTAATTACATTGCCGGTTGCCAAATTGCATTATATCTTATAGTTTCCGAGATATGGACTATCGATAATTTACACCTTAGGCTCTGCTTCTAACTTGGGCCCAAATTGTAAAATGGTCTTATCTATTGGCGATTTCGTTCCAATTCACATTCGAAGTAATATTCGGCATGCTAATTACATTGCCGGTTGCCAAATTGAATTATCTCTTATAGTTTCCTAGATATGGACTATCGATAATTTACACCTTAGGCTCTGCTTCTAACTTGGGCCCAAATTGTAAAATGGTCTTACCTATTGGCGATTTCGTTCCAATTCACATTCCAAGTAATATTCGGCATGCTAATTACATTGCCGGTTGCCAAATTGCATTATCTCTTATAGTTTCCGAGATATGGACTATCGATAATTTACACCTTAGGCTCTGCTTCTAACTTGGGCCCAAATTGTAAAATGGTCTTATCTATTGGCGATTTCGTTCCAATTCACATTCCAAGTAATATTCGGCATGCTAATTACATTGCCGGTTGCCAAATTGCATTATCTCTTATAGTTTCCGAGATATGGACTATCGATAATTTACACCTTAGGCTCTGCTTCTAACTTGGGCCCAAATTGTAATATGGTCTTATCTATTGGCGATTTCGTCCCAATTCACATTCCAAGTGATATTCGGCATGCTAATTACATTGCCGGTTGCGAAATTGCATTATCTCTTATAGTTTCCGAGAAATGGACTATCAATAATTTACACCTTAGGCTCAGCTTCTAACTTGGGCCCAAATTGTAAAATGGTCTTATCTATTGGCGATTTCGTTCCAATTCACATTCCAAGTAATATTCGGCATGCTAATTACATTGCCGGTTGCCAAATTGCATTATCTCTTATAGTTTCCGAGATATGGACTATCGATAATTTACACCTTAAGCTCTGCTTCTAACTTGGGCCCAAATTGTAAAATGGTCTTATCTATTGGCGATTTCGTTCCAATTCACATTCCAAGTAATATTCGGCATGCTAATTACATTGCCGGTTGCCAAATTGCATTATCTCTTATAGTTTCCGAGATATGGACTATCGATAATTTACACCTTAGGCTCTGCTTCTAACTTGGGCCCAAATTGTAAAATGGTCTTATCTATTGGCGATTTCGTTCCAATTCACATTCCAAGTAATATTCGGCATGCTAATTACATTGCCGGTTGCCAAATTGAATTATCTCTTATAGTTTCCGAGATATGGACTATCGATAATTTACACCTTAGGCTCTGCTTCTAACTTGGGCCCAAATTGTAAAATGGTCTTACCTATTGGCGATTTCGTTCCAATTCACATTCCAAGTAATATTCGGCATGCTAATTACATTGCCGGTTGCCAAATTGCATCATCTCTTATAGTTTCCGAGATATGGACTATCGATAATTTACACCTTAGGCTCTGCTTCTAACTTGGGCCCAAATTGTAAAATGGTCTTATCTATTGGCGATTTCGTTCCAATTCACATTCCAAGTAATATTCGGCATGCTAATTACATTGCCGGTTGCCAAATTGCATTATCTCTTATAGTTTACGAGATATGGACTATCGATAATTTACACCTTAGGCTCTGCTTCTAACTTGGGCCCAAATTGTAAAATGGTCTTCTCTATTGGCGATTTCGTCCCAATTCACATTCCAAGTGATATTCGGCATGCTAATTACATTGCCGGTTGCGAAATTGCATTATTTCTTATAGTTTCCGAGATATGGACTATCGATAATTTACACCTTAGGCTCTGCTTCTAACTTGGGCCCAAATTGTAAAATGGTCTTATCTATTGGCGATTTCGTTCCAATTCACATTCCAAGTAATATTCGGCATGCTAATTACATTGCCGGTTGCCAAATTGCATTATCTCTTATAGTTTCCGAGATATGGACTATCGATAATTTACACCTTAGGCTCTGCTTCTAACTTGGGCCCAAATTGTAAAATGGTCTTATCTATTGGCGATTTAGTTGCAATTCACATTCCAAGTAATATTCGGCATGCTAATTACATTGCCGGTTGCCAAATTGCATTATCTCTTATAGTTTCCGAGATATGGACTATCGATAATTTACACCTTAGGCTCTGCTTCTAACTTGGGCCCAAATTGTAAAATGGTCTTATCTATTGGCGATTTCGTTCCAATTCACATTCCAAGTAATATTTGGCATGCTAATTACATTGCCGGTTGCCAAATTGCATTATCTCTTATAGTTTTCGAGATATGGACTATCGATAATTTACACTTTTGGCTCTGCTTCTAACTTGGGCCCAAATTGTAAGATGGTCTTATCTATTGGCGATTTCGTTCCAATTCACATTCCAAGTAATATTCGGCATGCTAATTACATTGCCGGTTACCAAATTGCATTATCTCTTATAGTTTCCGAGATATGGACTATCGATAATTTACACCTTAGGCTCTGCTTCTAACTTGGGCCCAAATTGTAAAATGGTCTTATCTATTGGCGATTTCGTTCCAATTCACATTCCAAGTAATATTCGGCATGCTAATTACATTGCCGGTTGCCAAATTGCATTATCTCTTATAGTTTCCGAGATATGGACTATCGATAATTTACACCTTAGGCTCTGCTTCTAACTTGGGCCCAAATTGTAAAATGGTCTTATCTATTGGCGATTTCGTTCCAATTCACATTCCAAGTAATATTCGGCATGCTAATTACATTGCCGGTTGCCAAATTGCATTATTTCTTATAGTTTCCGAGATATGGACTATCGATAATTTACACCTTAGGCTCTGCTTCTAACTTGGGCCCAAATTGTAAAATCGACTTATCTATTGGCGATTTCGTTCCAATTCACATTCCAAGTAATATTCGGCATGCTAATTACATTGCCGGTTGCCAAATTGCATTATCTCTTATAGTTTCCGAGATATGGACTATCGATAATTTACACCTTAGGCTCTGCTTCTAACTTGGGCCCAAATTGTAAAATGGTCTTATCTATTGGCGATTTCGTTCCAATTCACATTCGAAGTAATATTCGGCATGCTAATTACATTGCCGGTTGCCAAATTGAATTATCTCTTATAGTTTCCTAGATATGGACTATCGATAATTTACACCTTAGGCTCTGCTTCTAACATGGGCCCAAATTGTAAAATGGTCTTACCTATTGGCGATTTCGTTCCAATTCACATTCCAAGTAATATTCGGCATGCTAATTACATTGCCGGTTGCCAAATTGCATTATCTCTTATAGTTTCCGAGATATGGACTATCGATAATTTACACCTTAGGCTCTGCTTCTAACTTGGGCCCAAATTGTAAAATGGTCTTATCTATTGGCGATTTCGTTCCAATTCACATTCCAAGTAATATTCGGCATGCTAATTACATTGCCGGTTGCCAAATTGTATTATCTCTTATAGTTTCCGAGATATGGACTATCGATAATTTACACCTTAGGCTCTGCTTCTAATTTGGGCCCAAATTGTAATATGGTCTTATCTATTGGCGATTTCGTCCCAATTCACATACCAAGTGATATTCGGCATGCTAATTACATTGCCGGTTGCGAAATTGCATTATCTCTTATAGTTTCCGAGATATGGACTATCAATAATTTACACCTTAGGCTCAGCTTCTAACTTGGGCCCAAATTGTAAAATGGTCTTATCTATTGGCGATTTCGTTCCAATTCACATTCCAAGTAATATTCGGCATGCTAATTACATTGCCGGTTGCCAAATTGCATTATCTCTTATAGTTTCCGAGATATGGACTATCGATAATTTACACCTTAAGCTCTGCTTCTAACTTGGGCCCAAATTGTAAAATGGTCTTATCTATTGGCGATTTCGTTCCAATTCACATTCCAAGTAATATTCGGCATGCTAATTACATTGCCGGTTGCCAAATTGCATTATCTCTTATAGTTTCCGAGATATGGACTATCGATAATTTACACCTTAGGCTCTGCTTCTAACTTGGGCCCAAATTGTAAAATCGTCTTATCTATTGGCGATTTCGTTCCAATTCACATTCCAAGTAATATTCGGCATGCTAATTACATTGCCGGTTGCCAAATTGCATTATCTCTTATAGTTTCCGAGATATGGACTATCGATAATTTACACCTTAGGCTCTGCTTCTAACTTGGGCCCAAATTGTAAAATGGTCTTATCTATTGGCGATTTCGTTCCAATTCACATTCCAAGTAATATTCGGCATGCTAATTACATTGCCGGTTGCCAAATTGCATTATCTCTTATAGTTTCCGAGATATGGACTATCGATAATTTACACCTTAGGCTCTGCTTCTAACTTGGGCCCAAATTGTAAAATGGTCTTATCTATTGGCGATTTCGCTCCAATTCACATTCCAAGTAATATTCGGCATGCTAATTACATTGCCGGTTGCCAAATTGCATTATCTCTTATAGTTTCCGAGATATGGACTATCGATAATTTACACCTTAGGCTCTGCTTCTAACTTGGGCCCAAATTGTAATATGGTCTTATCTATTGGCGATTTCGTTCCAATTCACATTCCAAGTAATATTCGGCATGCTAATTACATTGCCGGTTGCCAAATTGCATTATCTCTTATAGTTTCCGAGATATGGACTATCGATAATTTACACTTTTGGCTCTGCTTCTAACTTGGGCCCAAATTGTAAGATGGTCTTATCTATTGGCGATTTCGTTCCAATTCACATTCCAAGTAATATTCGGCATGCTAATTACATTGCCGGTTACCAAATTGCATTATCTCTTATAGTTTCCGAGATATGGACTATCGATAATTTACACCTTAGGCTCTGCTTCTAACTTGGGCCCAAATTGTAAAATGGTCTTATCTATTGGCGATTTCGTTCCAATTCACATTCCAAGTAATATTCGGCATGCTAATTACATTGCCGGTTGCCAAATTGCATTATCTCTTATAGTTTCCGAGATATGGACTATCGATAATTTACACCTTAGGCTCTGCTTCTAACTTGGGCCCAAATTGTAAAATCGACTTATCTATTGGCGATTTCGTTCCAATTCACATTCCAAGTAATATTCGGCATGCTAATTACATTGCCGGTTGCCAAATTGCATTATCTCTTATAGTTTCCGAGATATGGACTATCGATAATTTACACCTTAGGCTCTGCTTCTAACTTGGGCCCAAATTGTAAAATGGTCTTATCTATTGGCGATTTCGTTCCAATTCACATTCGAAGTAATATTCGGCATGCTAATTACATTGCCGGTTGCCAAATTGAATTATCTCTTATAGTTTCCTAGATATGGACTATCGATAATTTACACCTTAGGCTCTGCTTCTAACATGGGCCCAAATTGTAAAATGGTCTTACCTATTGGCGATTTCGTTCCAATTCACATTCCAAGTAATATTCGGCATGCTAATTACATTGCCGGTTGCCAAATTGCATTATCTCTTATAGTTTCCGAGATATGGACTATCGATAATTTACACCTTAGGCTCTGCTTCTAACTTGGGCCCAAATTGTAAAATGGTCTTATCTATTGGCGATTTCGTTCCAATTCACATTCCAAGTAATATTCGGCATGCTAATTACATTGCCGGTTGCCAAATTGTATTATCTCTTATAGTTTCCGAGATATGGACTATCGATAATTTACACCTTAGGCTCTGCTTCTAATTTGGGCCCAAATTGTAATATGGTCTTATCTATTGGCGATTTCGTCCCAATTCACATACCAAGTGATATTCGGCATGCTAATTACATTGCCGGTTGCGAAATTGCATTATCTCTTATAGTTTCCGAGATATGGACTATCAATAATTTACACCTTAGGCTCAGCTTCTAACTTGGGCCCAAATTGTAAAATGGTCTTATCTATTGGCGATTTCGTTCCAATTCACATTCCAAGTAATATTCGGCATGCTAATTACATTGCCGGTTGCCAAATTGCATTATCTCTTATAGTTTCCGAGATATGGACTATCGATAATTTACACCTTAAGCTCTGCTTCTAACTTGGGCCCAAATTGTAAAATGGTCTTATCTATTGGCGATTTCGTTCCAATTCACATTCCAAGTAATATTCGGCATGCTAATTACATTGCCGGTTGCCAAATTGCATTATCTCTTATAGTTTCCGAGATATGGACTATCGATAATTTACACCTTAGGCTCTGCTTCTAACTTGGGCCCAAATTGTAAAATGGTCTTATCTATTGGCGATTTCGCTCCAATTCACATTCCAAGTAATATTCGGCATGCTAATTACATTGCCGGTTGCCAAATTGAATTATCTCTTATAGTTTCCGAGATATGGACTATCGATAATTTACACCTTAGGCTCTGCTTCTAACTTGGGCCCAAATTGTAAAATGGTCTTACCTATTGGCGATTTCGTTCCAATTCACATTCCAAGTAATATTCGGCATGCTAATTACATTGCCAGTTGCCAAATTGCATTATCTCTTATAGTTTCCGAGATATGGACTATCGATAATTTACACCTTAGGCTCTGCTTCTAACTTGGGCCCAAATTGTAAAATCGTCTTATCTATTGGCGATTTCGTTCCAATTCACATTCCAAGTAATATTCGGCATGCTAATTACATTGCCGGTTGCCAAATTGCATTATCTCTTATAGTTTCCGAGATATGGACTATCGATAATTTACACCTTAGGCTCTGCTTCTAACTTGGGCCCAAATTGTAAAATGGTCTTATCTATTGGCGATTTCGTTCCAATTCACATTCGAAGTAATATTCGGCATGCTAATTACATTGCCGGTTGCCAAATTGAATTATCTCTTATAGTTTCCTAGATATGGACTATCGATAATTTACACCTTAGGCTCTGCTTCTAACATGGGCCCAAATTGTAAAATGGTCTTACCTATTGGCGATTTCGTTCCAATTCACATTCCAAGTAATATTCGGCATGCTAATTACATTGCCGGTTGCCAAATTGCATTATCTCTTATAGTTTCCGAGATATGGACTATCGATAATTTACACCTTAGGCTCTGCTTCTAACTTGGGCCCAAATTGTAAAATGGTCTTATCTATTGGCGATTTCGTTCCAATTCACATTCCAAGTAATATTCGGCATGCTAATTACATTGCCGGTTGCCAAATTGCATTATCTCTTATAGTTTCCGAGATATGGACTATCGATAATTTACACCTTAGGCTCTGCTTCTAACTTGGGCCCAAATTGTAATATGGTCTTATCTATTGGCGATTTCGTCCCAATTCACATTCCAAGTGATATTCGGCATGCTAATTACATTGCCGGTTGCGAAATTGCATTATCTCTTATAGTTTCCGAGATATGGACTATCAATAATTTACACCTTAGGCTCAGCTTCTAACTTGGGCCCAAATTGTAAAATGGTCTTATCTATTGGCGATTTCGTTCCAATTCACATTCCAAGTAATATTCGGCATGCTAATTACATTGCCGGTTGCCAAATTGCATTATCTCTTATAGTTTCCGAGATATGGACTATCGATAATTTACACCTTAAGCTCTGCTTCTAACTTGGGCCCAAATTGTAAAATGGTCTTATCTATTGGCGATTTCGTTCCAATTCACATTCCAAGTAATATTCGGCATGCTAATTACATTGCCGGTTGCCAAATTGCATTATCTCTTATAGTTTCCGAGATATGGACTATCGATAATTTACACCTTAGGCTCTGCTTCTAACTTGGGCCCAAATTGTAAAATGGTCTTATCTATTGGCGATTTCGTTCCAATTCACATTCCAAGTAATATTCGGCATGCTAATTACATTGCCGGTTGCCAAAATGAATTATCTCTTATAGTTTCCGAGATATGGACTATCGATAATTTACACCTTAGGCTCTGCTTCTAACTTGGGCCCAAATTGTAAAATGGTCTTACCTATTGGCGATTTCGTTCCAATTCACATTCCAAGTAATATTCGGCATGCTAATTACATTGCCGGTTGCGAAATTGCATTATTTCTTATAGTTTCCGAGATATGGACTATCGATAATTTACACCTTAGGCTCTGCTTCTAACTTGGGCCCAAATTGTAAAATGGTCTTATCTATTGGCGATTTCGTTCCAATTCACATTCCAAGTAATATTCGGCATGCTAATTACATTGCCGGTTGCCAAATTGCATTATCTCTTATAGTTTCCGAGATATGGACTATCGATAATTTACACCTTAGGCTCTGCTTCTAACTTGGGCCCAAATTGTAAAATGGTCTTATCTATTGGCGATTTAGTTGCAATCCACATTCCAAGTAATATTCGGCATGCTAATTACATTGCCGGTTGCCAAATTGCATTATCTCTTATAGTTTCCGAGATATGGACTATCGATAATTTACACCTTAGGCTCTGCTTCTAACTTGGGCCCAAATTGTAAAATGGTCTTATCTATTGGCGATTTCGTTCCAATTCACATTCCAAGTAATATTTGGCATGCTAATTACATTGCCGGTTGCCAAATTGCATTATCTCTTATAGTTTCCGAGATATGGACTATCGATAATTTACACCTTAGGCTCTGCTTCTAACTTGGGCCCAAATTGTAAAATGGTCTTATCTATTGGCGATTTCGTTCCAATTCACATTCCAAGTAATATTCGGCATGCTAATTACTTTGCCGGTTACCAAACTGCATTATCTCTTATAGTTTCCGAGATATGGACTATCGATAATTTACACCTTAGGCTCTGCTTCTAACTTGGGCCCAAATTGTAAAATGGTCTTATCTATTGGCGATTTCGTTCCAATTCACACTCCAAGTAATATTCGGCATGCTAATTACATTGCCGGTTGCAAAATTGCATTATCTCTTATAGTTTCCGAGATATGGACTATCGATAATTTACACCTTAGGCTCTGCTTCTAACTTGGGCCCAAATTGTAAAATGGTCTTATCTATTGGCGATTTCGTTCCAATTCACATTCCAAGTAATATTCGGCATGCTAATTACATTGCCGGTTGCCAAATTGCATTATCTCTTATAGTTTCCGAGATATAGACTATCGATAATTTACACCTTAGGCTCTGCTTCTAACTTGGGCCCAAATTGTAAAATGGTCTTATCTATTGGCGATTTCGTTCCAATTCACATTCCAAGTAATATTCGGCATGCTAATTACATTGCCGGTTGCCAAATTGCATTATCTCTTATAGTTTCCGAGATATGGACTATCGATAATTTACACCTTAGGCTCTGCTTCTAACTTGGGAACAAATTGTAAAATGGTCTTATCTATTGGCGATTTCGTCCCAATTCACATTCCAAGTGATATTCGGCATGCTAATTACATTGCCGGTTGCCAAAATGAATTATCTCTTATAGTTTCCGAGATATGGACTATCAATAATTTACATCTTAGGCTCTGCTTCTAACTTGGGCCCAAATTGTAAAATGGTCTTATCTATTGGCGATTTCGTTCCAATTCACATTCCAAGTAATATTCGGCATGCTAATTACATTGCCGGTTGCCAAATTGCATTATCTCTTATAGGTTCCGAGATATGGACTATCGATAATTTACACCTTAGGCTCTGCTTCTAACTTGGGCCCAAATTGTAAAATGGTCTTATCTATTGGCGATTTCGTTCCAATTCACATTCCAAGTAATATTCGGCATGCTAATTACATTGCCGGTTGCCAAATTGCATTATCTCTTATAGTTTCCGAGATATGGACTATCGATAATTTACACCTTAGGCTCTGCTTCTAACTTGGGCCCAAATTGTAAAGTGGTCTTATCTATTGGCGATTTCGTTCCAATTCACATTCCAAGTAATATTCGGCATGCTAATTACATTGCCGTTTGCCAAATTGCATTATCACTTATAGTTTCCGAGATATGGACTATCGATAATTTACACCTTAGGCTCTGCTTCTAACTTGGGCCCAAATTGTAAAATGGCCTTATCTATTGGCGATTTCGTCCCAATTCACATTTCAAGCAATATTCGGCATGCTAATTACATTGCCGGTTGCGAAATTGCATTATCTCTTATAGTTTCAGAGATATGGACTATCGATAATTTACACCTTAGGCTCTGCTTCTAACTTAGGCCCAAATTGTAAAATGGTCTTATCTATTGGCAATTTCGTTCCAATTCACATTCCAAGTAATATTCGGCATGCTAATTACATTGCCGGTTGCCAAATTGCATTATCTCTTATAGTTCCCGAGATATGGACTATCGATAATTTACACCTTAGGCTCTGCTTCTAACTTGGGCCCAAATTGTAAAATGGTCTTATCTATTGGCGATTTCATTCCAATTCACATTCCAAGTAATATTCGGCATGCTAATTACATTGCCGGTTGCCAAATTGCATTAACTCTTATAGTTTCCGAGATATGGACTATCGATAATTTACACCTTAGGCTCTGCTTCTAACTTGGGCCCAAATTGTAAAATGGTCTTATCTATTGGCGATTTCGTTCCAATTCACATTCCAAGTAATATTCGGCATGCTAATTACATTGCCGGTTGCCAAATTGCATTATCTCTTATAGTTTCCGAGATATGGACTATCGATAATTTACACCATAGGCTCTGCTTCTAACTTGGGCCCAAATTGTAAAATGGTCTTATCTATTGGCGATTTCGTTCCAATTCATATTCCAAGTAATATTCGGCATGCTAATTACATTGCCGGTTGCCAAATTGCATTATCTCTTATAGTTTCCGAGATATGGACTATCGATAATTTACACCTTAGGCTCTGCTTCTAACTTGGGCCCAAATTGTAAAATGGTCTTATCTATTGGCGATTTCGTTCCAATTCACATTCCAAGTAATATTCGGCATGCTAATTACATTGCCGGTTGCCAAATTGCATTATCTCTTATAGTTTCCGAGATATGGACTATCGATAATTTACACCTTAGGCTCTGCTTCTAACTTGGGCCCAAATTGTAAAATGGTCTTATCTATTGGCGATTTAGTTGCAATTCACATTCCAAGTAATATTCGGCATGCTAATTACATTGCCGTTTGCCAAATTGCATTATCTCTTATAGTTCCCGAGATATGGACTATCGATAATTTACACCTTAGGCTCTGCTTCTAACTTGGGCCCAAATTGTAAAATGGTCTTATCTATTGGCGATTTCGTTCCAATTCACATTCCAAGTAATATTTGGCATGCTAATTACATTGCCGGTTGCCAAATTGCATTATCTCTTATAGTTTCCGAGATATGGACTATCGATAATTTACACCTTAGGCTCTGCTTCTAACTTGGGCCCAAATTGTAAAATGGTCTTATCTATTGGCGATTTCGTTCCAATTCACATTCCAAGTAATATTCGGCATGCTAATTACATTGCCGGTTGCCAAATTGCATTATCTCTTATAGTTTCCGAGATATGGACTATCGATAATTTACACCTTAGGCTCTGCTTCTAACTTGGGCCCAAATTGTAAAATGGTCTTATCTATTGGCGATTTCGTTCCAATTCACATTCCAAGTAATATTCGGCATGCTAATTACATTGCCGGTTGCCAAATTGCATTATCTCTTATAGTTTCCGAGATATGGACTATCAATAATTTACACCTTAGGCTCTGCTTCTAACTTGGGCCCAAATTGTAAAATGGTCTTATCTATTGGCGATTTCGTTCCAATTCACATTCCAAGTAATATTCGGCATGCTAATTACATTGCCGGTTGCCAAATTGCATTATCTCTTATAGTTTCCGAGATATGGGCTATCGATAATTTACACCTTAGGCTCTGCTTCTAACTTGGGCCCAAATTGTAAAATGGCCTTATCTATTGGCGATTTCGTCCCAATTCACATTCCAAGTAATATTCGGCATACTAATTACATTGCCGGTTGCCAAATTGCATTATCTCTTATAGTTTCCGAGATATGGACTATCGATAATTTACACCTTAGGCTCTGCTTCTAACTTGGGCCCAAATGGTAAAATGGTCTTATCTATTGGCGATTTCGTTCCAATTCACATTCCAAGTAATATTCGGCATGCTAATTACATTGCCGGTTGACAAATTGCATTATCTCTTATAGTTTCCGAGATATGGACTATCGATAATTTACACCTTAGGCTCTGCTTCTAACTTGGGCCCAAATTGTAAAATGGTCTTATCTATTGGCGATTTCGTTCCAATTCACATTCCAAGTAATATTCGGCATGCTAATTACATTGCCGGTTGCCAAATTGCATTATCTCTTATAGTTTCCGAGATATGGACTATCAATAATTTACACCTTAGGCTCTGCTTCTAACTTGGGCCCAAATGGTAAAATGGTCTTATCTATTGGCGATTTCGTTCCAATTCACATTCCAAGTAATATTCGGCATGCTAATTACATTGCCGGTTGCCAAATTGCATTATCTCTTATAGTTTCCGAGATATGGGCTATCGATAATTTACACCTTAGGCTCTGCTTCTAACTTGGGCCCAAATTGTAAAATGGCCTTATCTATTGGCGATTTCGTCCCAATTCACATTCCAAGTAATATTCGGCATACTAATTACATTGCCGGTTGCGAAATTGCATTATCTCTTATAGTTTCAGAGATATGGACTATCGATAATTTACACCTTAGGCTCTGCTTCTAACTTGGGCCCAAATTGTAAAATGGTCTTATCTATTGGCAATTTCGTTCCAATTCACATTCCAAGTAATATTCGGCATGCTAATTACATTGCCGGTTGCCAAATTGCATTATCTCTTATAGTTTCCGAGATATGGACTATCGATAATTTACACCTTAGGCTCTGCTTCTAACTTGGGCCCAAATTGTAAAATGGTCTTATCTATTGGCGATTTCGTTCCAATTCACATTCCAAGTAATATTCGGCATGCTAATTACATTGCCGGTTGCCAAATTGCATTATCTCTTATAGTTTCCGAGATATGGACTATCGATAATTTACACCTTAGGCTCTGCTTCTAACTTGGGCCCAAATTGTAAAATGGCCTTATCTATTGGCGATTTCGTCTCAATTCACATTCCAAGTGATATTCGGCATGCTAATTACATTGCCGGTTGTGAAATTGCATTATCTCTTATAGTTTCCGAGATATGGACTATCAATAATTTACACCTTAGGCTCTGCTTCTAACTTGGGCCCAAATTGTAAAATGGTCTTATCTATTGGCGATTTCGTTCCAATTCACATTCCAAGTAATATTCGGCATGCTAATTACATTGCCGGTTGCCAAATTGCATTATCTCTTATAGTTTCCGAGATATGGACTATCGATAATTTACACCTTAGGCTCTGCTTCTAACTTGGGCCCAAATTGTAAAATGGTCTTATCTATTGGCGATTTCGTTCCAATTCACATTCCAAGGAATATTCGGCATGCTAATTACATTGACGGTTGCCAAATTGCATTATCTCTTATAGTTTCCGAGATATGGACTGTCGATAATTTACACCTTAGGCTCTGCTTCTAACTTGGGCCCAAATTGTAAAATGGTCTTATCTATTGGCGATTTCGTTCCAATTCACATTCCAAGTAATATTCGGCATGCTAATTACATTGCCGGTTGCCAAATTGCATTATCTCTTATAGTTTCCGAGATATGGGCTATCGATAATTTACACCTTAGGCTCTGCTTCTAACTTGGGCCCAAATTGTAAAATGGCCTTATCTATTGGCGATTTCGTCCCAATTCACATTCCAAGTAATATTCGGCATACTAATTACATTGCCGGTTGCGAAATTGCATTATCTCTTATAGTTTCAGAGATATGGACTATCGATAATTTACACCTTAGGCTCTGCTTCTAACTTGGGCCCAAATTGTAAAATGGTCTTATCTATTGGCAATTTCGTTCCAATTCACATTCCAAGTAATATTCGGCATGCTAATTACATTGCCGGTTGCCAAATTGCATTATCTCTTATAGTTTCCGAGATATGGACTATCGATAATTTACACCTTAGGCTCTGCTTCTAACTTGGGCCCAAATTGTAAAATGGTCTTATCTATTGGCGATTTCGTTCCAATTCACATTCCAAGTAATATTCGGCATGCTAATTACATTGCCGGTTGCCAAATTGCATTATCTCTTATAGTTTCCGAGATATGGACTATCGATAATTTACACCTTAGGCTCTGCTTCTAACTTGGGCCCAAATTGTAAAATGGCCTTATCTAAGGTTCGTCCATCGATCGATGGACGAACCTTGGCGATTTCGTCCCAATTCACATTCCAAGTGATATTCGGCATGCTAATTACATTGCCGGTTGTGAAATTGCATTATCTCTTATAGTTTCCGAGATATGGACTATCAATAATTTACACCTTAGGCTCTGCTTCTAACTTGGGCCCAAATTGTAAAATGGTCTTATCTATTGGCGATTTCGTTCCAATTCACATTCCAAGTAATATTCGGCATGCTAATTACATTGCCGGTTGCCAAATTGCATTATCTCTTATAGTTTCCGAGATATGGACTATCGATAATTTACACCTTAGGCTCTGCTTCTAACTTGGGCCCAAATTGTAAAATGGTCTTATCTATTGGCGATTTCGTTCCAATTCACATTCCAAGGAATATTCGGCATGCTAATTACATTGACGGTTGCCAAATTGCATTATCTCTTATAGTTTCCGAGATATGGACTATCGATAATTTACACCTTAGGCTCTGCTTCTAACTTGGGCCCAAATTGTAAAATGGTCTTATCTATTGGCGATTTCGTTCCAATTCACATTCCAAGTAATATTCGGCATGCTAATTACATTGCCGGTTGCCAAATTGCATTATCTCTTATAGTTTCCGAGATATGGACTATCAATAATTTACACCTTAGTCTCTGCTTCTAACTTGGGCCCAAATTGTAAAATGGTCTTATCTATTGGCGATTTCGTTCCAATTCACAATCCAAGTAATATTCGGCATGCTAATTACATTGCCGTTTGCCAAATTGCATTATCTCTTATAGTTTCCGAGATATGGACTATCGATAATTTACACCTTAGGCTCTGCTTCTAACTTGGGCCCAAATCGTAAAATGGCCTTATCTATTGGCGATTTCGTCCCAATTCACATTCCAAGTAATATTCGGCATGCTAATTACATTGCCGGTTGCGAAATTGCATTATCTCTTATAGTTTCAGAGATATGGACTATCGATAATTTACACCTTAGGCTCTGCTTCTAACTTGGGCCCAAATTGTAAAATTGTCTTATCTATTGGCAATTTCGTTCCAATTCACATTCCAAGTAATATTCGGCATGCTAATTACATTGCCGGTTGCCAAATTGCATTATCTCTTATAGTTTCCGAGATATGGACTATCGATAATTTACACCTAAGGCTCTGCTTCTAACTTGGGCCCAAATTGTAAAATGGTCTTATCTATTGGCGATTTCGTTCCAATTCACATTCCAAGTAATATTCGGCATGCTAATTACATTGCCGGTTGCCAAATTGCATTAACACTTATAGTTTCCGAGATATGGACTATCGATAATTTACACCTTAGGCTCTGCTTCTAACTTGGGCCCAAATTGTAAAATGGTCTTATCTATTGGCGATTTCGTTCCAATTCACATTCCAAGTAATATTCGGCATGCTAATTACATTGCCGGTTGCCAAATTGCATTATCTCTTATAGTTTCCGAGATATGGACTATCGATAATTTACACCATAGGCTCTGCTTCTAACTTGGGCCCAAATTGTAAAATGGTCTTATCTATTGGCGATTTCGTTCCAATTCACATTCCAAGTAATATTCGGCATGCTAATTACATTGCCGGTTGCCAAATTGCATTATCTCTTATAGTTTCCGAGATATGGACTATCGATAATTTACACCTTAGGCTCTGCTTCTAACTTGGGCCCAAATTGTAAAATGGCCTTATCTATTGGCGATTTCGTCCCAATTCACATTCCAAGTGATATTCGGCATGCTAATTACATTGCCGGTTGTGAAATTGCATTATCTCTTATAGTTTCCGAGATATGGACTATCAATAATTTACACCTTAGGCTCTGCTTCTAACTTAGGCCCAAATTGTAAAATGGTCTTATCTATTGGCGATTTCGTTCCAATTCACATTCCAAGTAATATTCGGCATGCTAATTACATTGCCGGTTGCCAAATTGCATTATCTCTTATAGTTTCCGAGATATGGACTATCGATAATTTACACCTTAGGCTCTGCTTCTAACTTGGGCCCAAATTGTAAAATGGTCTTATCTATTGGCGATTTCGTTCCAATTCACATTCCAAGGAATATTCGGCATGCTAATTACATTGACGGTTGCCAAATTGCATTATCTCTTATAGTTTCCGAGATATGGACTATCGATAATTTACACCTTAGGCTCTGCTTCTAACTTGGGCCCAAATTGTAAAATGGCCTTATCTATTGGCGATTTCGTCCCAATTCACATTCCAAGTAATATTCGGCATACTAATTACATTGCCGGTTGCGAAATTGCATTATCTCTTATAGTTTCAGAGATATGGACTATCGATAATTTACACCTTAGGCTCTGCTTCTAACTTGGGCCCAAATTGTAAAATGGTCTTATCTATTGGCAATTTCGTTCCAATTCACATTCCAAGTAATATTCGGCATGCTAATTACATTGCCGGTTGCCAAATTGCATTATCTCTTATAGTTTCCGAGATATGGACTATCGATAATTTACACCTTAGGCTCTGCTTCTAACTTGGGCCCAAATTGTAAAATGGTCTTATCTATTGGCGATTTCGTTCCAATTCACATTCCAAGTAATATTCGGCATGCTAATTACATTGCCGGTTGCCAAATTGCATTATCTCTTATAGTTTCCGAGATATGGACTATCGATAATTTACACCTTAGGCTCTGCTTCTAACTTGGGCCCAAATTGTAAAATGGCCTTATCTATTGGCGATTTCGTCCCAATTCACATTCCAAGTGATATTCGGCATGCTAATTACATTGCCGGTTGTGAAATTGCATTATCTCTTATAGTTTCCGAGATATGGACTATCAATAATTTACACCTTAGGCTCTGCTTCTAACTTGGGCCCAAATTGTAAAATGGTCTTATCTATTGGCGATTTCGTTCCAATTCACATTCCAAGTAATATTCGGCATGCTAATTACATTGCCGGTTGCCAAATTGCATTATCTCTTATAGTTTCCGAGATATGGACTATCGATAATTTACACCTTAGGCTCTGCTTCTAACTTGGGCCCAAATTGTAAAATGGTCTTATCTATTGGCGATTTCGTTCCAATTCACATTCCAAGGAATATTCGGCATGCTAATTACATTGACGGTTGCCAAATTGCATTATCTCTTATAGTTTCCCCGATATATGGACTATCGATAATTTACACCTTAGGCTCTGCTTCTAACTTGGGCCCAAATTGTAAAATGGTCTTATCTATTGGCGATTTCGTTCCAATTCACATTCCAAGTAATATTCGGCATGCTAATTACATTGCCGGTTGCCAAATTGCATTATCTCTTATAGTTTCCGAGATATGGACTATCAATAATTTACACCTTAGGCTCTGCTTCTAACTTGGGCCCAAATTGTAAAATGGTCTTATCTATTGGCGATTTCGTTCCAATTCACAATCCAAGTAATATTCGGCATGCTAATTACATTGCCGTTTGCCAAATTGCATTATCTCTTATAGTTTCCGAGATATGGACTATCGATAATTTACACCTTAGGCTCTGCTTCTAACTTGGGCCCAAATCGTAAAATGGCCTTATCTATTGGCGATTTCGTCCCAATTCACATTCCAAGTAATATTCGGCATGCTAATTACATTGCCGGTTGCGAAATTGCATTATCTCTTATAGTTTCAGAGATATGGACTATCGATAATTTACACCTTAGGCTCTGCTTCTAACTTGGGCCCAAATTGTAAAATGGTCTTATCTATTGGCAATTTCGTTCCAATTCACATTCCAAGTAATATTCGGCATGCTAATTACATTGCCGGTTGCCAAATTGCATTATCTCTTATAGTTTCCGAGATATGGACTATCGATAATTTACACCTTAGGCTCTGCTTCTAACTTGGGCCCAAATTGTAAAATGGTCTTATCTATTGGCGATTTCGTTCCAATTCACATTCCAAGTAATATTCGGCATGCCAATTACATTGCCGGTTGCCAAATTGCATTAACTCTTATAGTTTCCGAGATATGGACTATCGATAATTTACACCTTAGGCTCTGCTTCTAACTTGGGCCCAAATTGTAAAATGGTCTTATCTATTGGCGATTTCGTTCCAATTCACATTCCAAGTAATATTCGGCATGCTAATTACATTGCCGGTTGCCAAATTGCATTATCTCTTATAGTTTCCGAGATATGGACTATCGATAATTTACACCATAGGCTCTGCTTCTAACTTGGGCCCAAATTGTAAAATGTTCTTATCTATTGGCGATTTCGTTCCAATTCACATTCCAAGTAATATTCGGCATGCTAATTACATTGCCGGTTGCCAAATTGCATTATCTCTTATAGTTTCCGAGATATGGACTATCGATAATTTACACCTTAGGCTCTGCTTCTAACTTGGGCCCAAATTGTAAAATGGTCTTATCTATTGGCGATTTCGTTCCAATTCACATTCCAAGTAATATTCGGCATGCTAATTACATTGCCGGTTGCCAAATTGCATTATC
The DNA here is from genome assembly GCF_030347505.1 of Rhynchophorus ferrugineus. Taxonomy (NCBI): domain Eukaryota; kingdom Metazoa; phylum Arthropoda; class Insecta; order Coleoptera; family Curculionidae; genus Rhynchophorus; species Rhynchophorus ferrugineus. The sequence goes on from NW_027472625.1 coordinate 508,688, forward strand.
TCTTATAGTTTCCGAGATATGGACTATCGATAATTTACACCTTAGGCTCTGCTTCTAACTTAGGCCCAAATTGTAAAATGGTCTTATCTATTGGCGATTTCGTTCCAATTCACATTCCAAGTAATATTCGGCATGCTAATTACATTGCCGGTTGCCAAATTGAATTATCTCTTATAGTTTCCGAGATATGGACTATCGATAATTTACACCTTAGGCTCTGCTTCTAACTTGGGCCCAAATTGTAAAATGGTCTTACCTATTGGCGATTTCGTTCCAATTCACATTCCAAGTAATATTCGGCATGCTAATTACATTGCCGGTTGCCAAATTGCATTATCTCTTATAGTTTCCGAGATATGGACTATCGATAATTTACACCTTAGGCTCTGCTTCTAACTTGGGCCCAAATTGTAAAATGGTCTTATCTATTGACTATTTCGTTCCAATTTACATTCCAAGTAATATTCGGCATGCTAATTACATTGCCGGTTGCCAAATTGCATTATCTCTTATAGTTTCCGAGATATGGACTATCGATAATTTACACCTTAGGCTCTGCTTCTAACTTGGGCCCAAATTGTAAAATGGTCTTATCTATTGGCGATTTCGTTCCAATTCACACTCCAAGTAATATTCGGCATGCTAATTACATTGCCGGTTGCGAAATTGCATTATCTCTTATAGTTTCCGAGATATGGACTATCGATAATTTACACCTTAGGCTCTGCTTCTAACTTGGGCCCAAATTGTAAAATGGTCTTATATATTGGCGATTTCGTTCCAATTCACATTCCAAGTAATATTCGGCATGCTAATTACATTGCCGGTTGCCAAATTGCATTATCTCTTATAGTTTCCGAGATATGGACTATCGATAATTTACACCTTAGGCTCTGCTTCTATCTTGGGCCCAAATTGTAAAATGGTCTTATCTATTGGCGATTTCGTTCCAATTCACATTCCAAGTAATATTCGGCATGCTAATTACATTGCCGGTTGCCAAATTGCATTATCTCTTATAGTTTCCGAGATATGGATTATCGATAATTTACACCTTAGGCTCTGCTTCTAACTTGGGCCCAAATTGTAAAATGGTCTTATCTATTGGCGATTTCGTCCCAATTCACATTCCAAGTGATATTCGGCATGCTAATTACATTGCCGGTTGCGAAATTGCATTATCTCTTATAGTTTCCGAGATATGGACTATCAATAATTTACACCTTAGGCTCTGCTTCTAACTTGGGCCCAAATTGTAAAATGGTCTTATCTATTGGCGATTTCGTTCCAATTCACATTCCAAGTAATATTCGGCATGCTAATTACATTGCCGGTTGCCAAATTGCATTATCTCTTATAGTTTCCGAGATATGGACTATCGATAATTTACACCTTAGGCTCTGCTTCTAACTTGGGTCCAAATTGTAAAATGATCTTATCTATTGGCGATTTCGTTCCAATTCACATTCCAAGTAATATTCGGCATGCTAATTACATTGCCGGTTGCCAAATTGCATTATCTCTTATAGTTTCCGAGATATGGACTATCGATAATTTACACCTTAGGCTCTGCTTCTAACTTGGGCCCAAATTGTAAAATGGTCTTATCTATTGGCGATTTCGTTCCAATTCACATTCCAAGTAATATTCGGCATGCTAATTACATTGCCGGTTGCCAAATTGCATTATCTCTTATAGTTTCCGAGATATGGACTATCGATAATTTACACCTTAGGCTCTGCTTCTAACTTGGGCCCAAATTGTAAAATGGTCTTATCTATTGGCGATTTAGTTGCAATTCACATTCCAAGTAATATTCGGCATGCTAATTACATTGCCGGTTGCCAAATTGCATTATCTCTTATAGTTTCCGAGATATGGACTATCGATAATTTACACCTTAGGCTCTGCTTCTAACTTGGGCCCAAATTGTAAAATGGTCTTATCTATTGGCGATTTCGTTCCAATTCACATTCCAAGTAATATTCGGCATGCTAATTACATTGCCGGTTGCCAAATTGCATTATCTCTTATAGTTTCCGAGATATGGACTATCGATAATTTACACCTTAGGCTCTGCTTCTAACTTGGGCCCAAATTGTAAAATGGTCTTATCTATTGGCGATTTCGTTCCAATTCACATTCCAAGTAATATTCGGCATGCTAATTACATTGCCGGTTGCCAAATTGCATTATCTCTTATAGTTTCCGAGATATGGACTATCGATAATTTACACCTTAGGCTCTGCTTCTAACTTGGGCCCAAATTGTAAAATGGTCTTATCTATTGGCGATTTCGTTCCAATTCACACTCCAAGTAATATTCGGCATGCTAATTACATTGCCGGTTGCGAAATTGCATTATCTCTTATAGTTTCCGAGATATGGACTATCGATAATTTACACCTTAGGCTCTGCTTCTAACTTGGGCCCAAATTGTAAAATGGTCTTATCTATTGGCGATTTCGTTCCAATTCACATTCCAAGTAATATTCGGCATGCTAATTACATTGCCGGTTGCTAAATTGCATTATCTCTTATAGTTTCCGAGATATGGACTATCGATAATTTACACCTTAGGCTCTGCTTCTAACTTGGGCCCAAATTGTAAAATGGTCTTACCTATTGGCGATTCCGTTCCAATTCACACTCCAAGTAATATTCGGCATGCTAATTACATTGCCGGTTGCCAAATTGCATTATCTCTTATAGTTTCCGAGATATGGACTATCGATAATTTACACCTTAGGCTCTGCTTCTAACTTGGGCCCAAATTGTAAAATGGTCTTATCTATTGGCGATTTCGTCCCAATTCACATTCCAAGTGATAATCGGCATGCTAATTATATTGCCGGTTGCGAAATTGCATTATCTCTTATAGTTTCCGAGATATGGACTATCGATAATTTACACCTTAGGCTCTGCTTCTAACTTGCTCCCAAATTGTAAAATGGTCTTATCTATTGGCGATTTCGTTCCAATTCACATTCCAAGTAATATTCGGCATGCTAATTACATTGCCGGTTGCCAAATTGCATTATCTCTTATAGTTTCCGAGATATGGACTATCGATAATTTACACCTTAGGCTCTGCTTCTAACTTGGGCCCAAATTGTAAAATGGTCTTACCTATTGGCGATTCCGTTCCAATTCACATTCCAAGTAATATTCGGCATGCTAATTACATTGCCGGTTGCCAAATTGCATTATCTCTTATAGTTTCCGAGATATGGACTATCGATAATTTACACCTTAGGCTCTGCTTCTAACTTGGGCCCAAATTGTAAAATGGTCTTATCTATTGGCGATTTCGTTCCAATTCACATTCCAAGTAATATTCGGCATGCTAATTACATTGCCGGTTGCCAAATTGCATTATCTCTTATACTTTCCGAGATATGGACTATCGATAATTTACACCTTAGGCTCTGCTTCTAACTTGGGCCCAAATTGTTAAATGGTCTTATCTATTAGCGATTTCGTCCCAATTCACATTCCAAGTGATATTCGGCATGCTAAGTATATTGCCGGTTGCGAAATTGCATTATCTCTTATAGTTTCCGAGATATGGACTATCGATAATTTACACCTTAGGCTCTGCTTCTAACTTGCTCCCAAATTGTAAAATGGTCTTATCTATTGGCGATTTCGTTCCAATTCACATTCCAAGTAATATTCGGCATGCTAATTACATTGCCGGTTGCCAAATTGCATTATCTCTTATAGTTTCCGAGATATGGACTATCGATAATTTACACCTTAGGCTCTGCTTCTAACTTGGGCCCAAATTGTAAAATGGCCTTATCTATTGGCGATTTCGTTCCAATTCACATTCCAAGTAATATTCGGCATGCTAATTACATTGCCGGTTGCCAAATTGCATTATCTCTTATAGTTTCCGAGATATGGACTATCGATAATTTACACCTTAGGCTCTGCTTCTAACTTGGGCCCAAATTGTAAAATGGCCTTATCTATTGGCGATTTCGTCCCAATTCACATTCCAAGTAATATTCGGCATGCTAATTACATTGCCGGTTGCGAAATTGCATTATCTCTTATAGTTTCAGAGATATGGACTATCGATAATTTACACCTTAGGCTCTGCTTCTAACTTGGGCCCAAATTGTAAAATGGTCTTATCTATTGGCAATTTCGTTCCAATTCACATTCCAAGTAATATTCGGCATGCTAATTACATTGCCGGTTGCCAAGTTGCATTATCTCTTATAGTTTCCGAGATATGGACTATCGATAATTTACACCTTAGGCTCTGCTTCTAACTTGGGCCCAAATTGTAAAATGGTCTTATCTATTGGCGATTTCGTTCCAATTCACATTCCAAGTAATATTCGGCATGCTAATTACATTGCCGGTTGCCAAATTGCATTAACTCTTATAGTTTCCGAGATATGGACTATCGATAATTTACACCTTAGGCTCTGCTTCTAACTTGGGCCCAAATTGTAAAATGGTCTTATCTATTGGCGATTTCGTTCCAATTCACATTCCAATTAATATTCGGCATGCTAATTACATTGCCGGTTGCCAAATTGCATTATCTCTTAAAGTTTCCGAGATATGGACTATCGATAATTTACACCATAGGCTCTGCTTCTAACTTGGGCCCAAATTGTAAAATGGTCTTATCTATTGGCGATTTCGTTCCAATTCACATTCCAAGTAATATTCGGCATGCTAATTACATTGCCGGTTGCCAAATTGCATTATCTCTTATAGTTTCCGAGATATGGACTATCGATAATTTACACCTTAGGCTCTGCTTCTAACTTGGGCCCAAATTGTAAAATGGTCTTATCTATTGGCAATTTCGTTCCAATTCACATTCCAAGTAATATTCGGCATGCTAATTACATTGCCGGTTGCCAAATTGCATTATCTCTTATAGTTTCCGAGATATGGACTATCGATAATTTACACCTTAGGCTCTGCTTCTAACTTGGGCCCAAATTGTAAAATGGTCTTATCTATTGGCGATTTCGTTCCAATTCACATTCCAAGTAATATTCGGCATGCTAATTACATTGCCGGTTGCCAAATTGCATTAACTCTTATAGTTTCGATTAGACCATCGATAATTTACACCTTAGGCTCTGCTTCTAACTTGGGCCCAAATTGTAAAATGGTCTTATCTATTGGCGATTTCGTTCCAATTCACATTCCAAGTAATATTCGGCATGCTAATTACATTGCTGGTTGCCAAATTGCATTATCTCTTATAGTTTCCGAGATATGGACTATCAATAATTTACACCTTAGGCTCTGCTTCTAACTTGGGCCCAAATTGTAAAATGGTCTTATCTATTGGCGATTTCGTTCCAATTCACATTCCAAGTAATATTCGGCATGCTAATTACATTGCCGTTTGCCAAATTGCATTATCTCTTATAGTTTCCGAGATATGGACTATCGATAATTTACACCTTAGGCTCTGCTTCTAACTTGGGCCCAAATTGTAAAATGGCCTTATCTATTGGCGATTTCGTCCCAATTCACATTCCAAGTAATATTCGGCATGCTAATTACATTGCCGGTTGCGAAATTGCATTATCTCTTATAGTTTCAGAGATATGGACTATCGATAATTTACACCTTAGGCTCTGCTTCTAACTTGGGCCCAAATTGTAAAATGGTCTTATCTATTGGCAATTTCGTTCCAATTCACATTCCAAGTAATATTCGGCATGCTAATTACATTGCCGGTTGCCAAATTGCATTATCTCTTATAGTTTCCGAGATATGGACTATCGATAATTTACACCTTAGGCTCTGCTTCTAACTTGGGCCCAAATTGTAAAATGGTCTTATCTATTGGCGATTTCGTTCCAATTCACATTCCAAGTAATATTCGGCATGCTAATTACATTGCCGGTTGCCAAATTGCATTAACTCTTATAGTTTCCGAGATATGGACTATCGATAATTTACACCTTAGGCTCTGCTTCTAACTTGGGCCCAAATTGTAAAATGGTCTTATCTATTGGCGATTTCGTTCCAATTCACATTCCAAGTAATATTCGGCATGCTAATTACATTGCCGGTTGCCAAATTGCATTATCTCTTAAAGTTTCCGAGATATGGACTATCGATAATTTACACCATAGGCTCTGCTTCTAACTTGGGCCCAAATTGTAAAATGGTCTTATCTATTGGCGATTTCGTTCCAATTCACATTCCAAGTAATATTCGGCATGCTAATTACATTGCCGGTTGCCAAATTGCATTATCTCTTATAGTTTCCGAGATATGGACTATCGATAATTTACACCTTAGGCTCTGCTTCTAACTTGGGCCCAAATTGTAAAATGGTCTTATCTATTTGCGATTTCGTTCCAATTCACATTCCAAGTAATATTCGGCATGCTAATTACATTGCCGGTTGCCAAATTGCATTATCTCTTATAGTTTCCGAGATATGGACTATCGATAATTTACACCTTAGGCTCTGCTTCTAACTTGGGCCCAAATTGTAAAATGGTCTTATCTATTGGCGATTTCGTTCCAATTCACATTCCAAGTAATATTCGGCATGCTAATTACATTGCCGGTTGCCAAATTGAATTATCTCTTATAGTTTCCGAGATATGGACTATCGATAATTTACACCTTAGGCTCTGCTTCTAACTTGGGCCCAAATTGTAAAATGGTCTTACCTATTGGCGATTTCGTTCCAATTCACATTCCAAGTAATATTCGGCATGCTAATTACATTGCCGGTTGCCAAATTGCATTATCTCTTATAGTTTCCGAGATATGGACTATCGATAATTTACACCTTAGGCTCTGCTTCTAACTTGGGCCCAAATTGTAAAATGGTCTTATCTATTGGCTATTTCGTTCCAATTCACATTCCAAGTAATATTCGACATGCTAATTACATTGCCGGTTGCCAAATTGCATTATCTCTTATAGTTTCCGAGATATGGACTATCGATAATTTACACCTTAGGCTCTGCTTCTAACTTGGACCCAAATTGTAAAATGGTCTTATCTATTGGCGATTTCGTTCCAATTCACACTCCAAGTAATATTCGGCATGTTAATTACATTGCCGGTTGCGAAATTGCATTATCTCTTATAGTTTCCGAGATATGGACTATCGATAATTTACACCTTAGGCTCTGCTTCTAACTTGGGCCCAAATTGTAAAATGGTCTTATCTATTGGCGATTTCGTTCCAATTCACATTCCAAGTAATATTCGGCATGCTAATTACATTGCCGGTTGCCAAATTGCATTATCTCTTATAGTTTCCGAGATATGGACTATCGATAATTTACACCTTAGGCTCTGCTTCTATCTTGGGCCCAAATTGTAAAATGGTCTTATCTATTGGCGATTTCGTTCCAATTCACATTCCAAGTAATATTCGGCATGCTAATTACATTGCCGGTTGCCAAATTGCATTATCTCTTATAGTTTCCGAGATATGGACTATCGATAATTTACACCTTAGGCTCTGCTTCTAACTTGGGCCCAAATTGTAAAATGGTCTTATCTATTGGCGATTTCGTTCCAATTCACACTCCAAGTAATATTCGGCATGCTAATTACATTGCCGGTTGCGAAATTGCATTATCTCTTATAGTTTCCGAGATATGGACTATCGATAATTTACACCTTAGGCTCTGCTTCTAACTTGGGCCCAAATTGTAAAATGGTCTTATCTATTGGCGATTTCGTTCCAATTCACATTCCAAGTAATATTCGGCATGCTAATTACATTGCCGGTTGCGAAATTGCATTATCTCTTATAGTTTCCGAGATATGGACTATCGATAATTTACACCTTAGGCTCTGCTTCTAACTTGGGCCCAAATTGTAAAATGGTCTTATCTATTGGCGATTTCGTCCCAATTCACATTCCAAGTGATATTCGGCATGCTAAGTATATTGCCGGTTGCGAAATTGCATTATCTCTTATAGTTTCCGAGATATGGACTATCGATAATTTACACCTTAGGCTCTGCTTCTAACTTGCTCCCAAATTGTAAAATGGTCTTATCTATTGGCGATTTCGTTCCAATTCACATTCCAAGTAATATTCGGCATGCTAATTACATTGCCGGTTGCCAAATTGCATTATCTCTTATAGTTTCCGAGATATGGACTATCGATAATTTACACCTTAGGCTCTGCTTCTAACTTGGGCCCAAATTGTAAAATGGCCTTATCTAATGGCGATTTCGTTCCAATTCACATTCCAAGTAATATTCGGCATGCTAATTACATTGCCGGTTGCCAAATTGCATTATCTCTTATAGTTTCCGAGATATGGACTATCGATAATTTACACCTTAGGCTCTGCTTCTAACTTGGGCCCAAATTGTAAAATGGCCTTATCTATTGGCGATTTCGTCCCAATTCACATTCCAAGTAATATTCGGCATGCTAATTACATTGCCGGTTGCGAAATTGCATTATCTCTTATAGTTTCAGAGATATGGACTATCGATAATTTACACCTTAGGCTCTGCTTCTAACTTGGGCCCAAATTGTAAAATGGTCTTATCTATTGGCAATTTCGTTCCAATTCACATTCCAAGTAATATTCGGCATGCTAATTACATTGCCGGTTGCCAAGTTGCATTATCTCTTATAGTTTCCGAGATATGGACTATCGATAATTTACACCTTAGGCTCTGCTTCTAACTTGGGCCCAAATTGTAAAATGGTCTTATCTATTGGCGATTTCGTTCCAATTCACATTCCAAGTAATATTCGGCATGCTAATTACATTGCCGGTTGCCAAATTGCATTAACTCTTATAGTTTCCGAGATATGGACTATCGATAATTTACACCTTAGGCTCTGCTTCTAACTTGGGCCCAAATTGTAAAATGGTCTTATCTATTGGCGATTTCGTTCCAATTCACATTCCAAGTAATATTCGGCATGCTAATTACATTGCCGGTTGCCAAATTGCATTATCTCTTAAAGTTTCCGAGATATGGACTATCGATAATTTACACCATAGGCTCTGCTTCTAACTTGGGCCCAAATTGTAAAATGGTCTTATCTATTGGCGATTTCGTTCCAATTCACATTCCAAGTAATATTCGGCATGCTAATTACATTGCCGGTTGCCAAATTGCATTATCTCTTATAGTTTCCGAGATATGGACTATCGATAATTTACACCTTAGGCTCTGCTTCTAACTTGGGCCCAAATTGTAAAATGGTCTTATCTATTGGCAATTTCGTTCCAATTCACATTCCAAGTAATATTCGGCATGCTAATTACATTGCCGGTTGCCAAATTGCATTATCTCTTATAGTTTCCGAGATATGGACTATCGATAATTTACACCTTAGGCTCTGCTTCTAACTTGGGCCCAAATTGTAAAATGGTCTTATCTATTGGCGATTTCGTTCCAATTCACATTCCAAGTAATATTCGGCATGCTAATTACATTGCCGGTTGCCAAATTGCATTAACTCTTATAGTTTCCGAGATATGGACTATCGATAATTTACACCTTAGGCTCTGCTTCTAACTTGGGCCCAAATTGTAAAATGGTCTTATCTATTGGCGATTTCGTTCCAATTCACATTCCAAGTAATATTCGGCATGCTAATTACATTGCCGGTTGCCAAATTGCATTATCTCTTATAGTTTCCGAGATATGGACTATCAATAATTTACACCTTAGGCTCTGCTTCTAACTTGGGCCCAAATTGTAAAATGGTCTTATCTATTGGCGATTTCGTTCCAATTCACATTCCAAGTAATATTCGGCATGCTAATTACATTGCCGTTTGCCAAATTGCATTATCTCTTATAGTTTCCGAGATATGGACTATCGATAATTTACACCTTAGGCTCTGCTTCTAACTTGGGCCCAAATTGTAAAATGGCCTTATCTATTGGCGATTTCGTCCCAATTCACATTCCAAGTAATATTCGGCATGCTAATTACATTGCCGGTTGCGAAATTGCATTATCTCTTATAGTTTCAGAGATATGGACTATCGATAATTTACACCTTAGGCTCTGCTTCTAACTTGGGCCCAAATTGTAAAATGGTCTTATCTATTGGCAATTTCGTTCCAATTCACATTCCAAGTAATATTCGGCATGCTAATTACATTGCCGGTTGCCAAATTGCATTATCTCTTATAGTTTCCGAGATATGGACTATCGATAATTTACACCTTAGGCTCTGCTTCTAACTTGGGCCCAAATTGTAAAATGGTCTTATCTATTGGCGATTTCGTTCCAATTCACATTCCAAGTAATATTCGGCATGCTAATTACATTGCCGGTTGCCAAATTGCATTAACTCTTATAGTTTCCGAGATATGGACTATCGATAATTTACACCTTAGGCTCTGCTTCTAACTTGGGCCCAAATTGTAAAATGGTCTTATCTATTGGCGATTTCGTTCCAATTCACATTCCAAGTAATATTCGGCATGCTAATTACATTGCCGGTTGCCAAATTGCATTATCTCTTAAAGTTTCCGAGATATGGACTATCGATAATTTACACCATAGGCTCTGCTTCTAACTTGGGCCCAAATTGTAAAATGGTCTTATCTATTGGCGATTTCGTTCCAATTCACATTCCAAGTAATATTCGGCATGCTAATTACATTGCCGGTTGCCAAATTGCATTATCTCTTATAGTTTCCGAGATATGGACTATCGATAATTTACACCTTAGTCTCTGCTTCTAACTTGGGCCCAAATTGTAAAATGGTCTTATCTATTTGCGATTTCGTTCCAATTCACATTCCAAGTAATATTCGGCATGCTAATTACATTGCCGGTTGCCAAATTGCATTATCTCTTATAGTTTCCGAGATATGTACTATCGATAATTTACACCTTAGGCTCTGCTTCTAACTTGGGCCCAAATTGTAAAATGGTCTTATCTATTGGCGATTTCGTTCCAATTCACATTCCAAGTAATATTCGGCATGCTAATTACATTGCCGGTTGCCAAATTGAATTATCTCTTATAGTTTCCGAGATATGGACTATCGATAATTTACACCTTAGGCTCTGCTTCTAACTTGGGCCCAAATTGTAAAATGGTCTTACCTATTGGCGATTTCGTTCCAATTCACATTCCAAGTAATATTCGGCATGCTAATTACATTGCCGGTTGCCAAATTGCATTATCTCTTATAGTTTCCGAGATATGGACTATCGATAATTTACACCTTAGGCTCTGCTTCTAACTTGGGCCCAAATTGTAAAATGGTCTTATCTATTGGCTATTTCGTTCCAATTCACATTCCAAGTAATATTCGACATGCTAATTACATTGCCGGTTGCCAAATTGCATTATCTCTTATAGTTTCCGAGATATGGACTATCGATAATTTACACCTTAGGCTCTGCTTCTAACTTGGGCCCAAATTGTAAAATGGTCTTATCTATTGGCGATTTCGTTCCAATTCACACTCCAAGTAATATTCGGCATGTTAATTACATTGCCGGTTGCGAAATTGCATTATCTCTTATAGTTTCCGAGATATGGACTATCGATAATTTACACCTTAGGCTCTGCTTCTAACTTGGGCCCAAATTGTAAAATGGTCTTATCTATTGGCGATTTCGTTCCAATTCACATTCCAAGTAATATTCGGCATGCTAATTACATTGCCGGTTGCCAAATTGCATTATCTCTTATAGTTTCCGAGATATGGACTATCGATAATTTACACCTTAGGCTCTGCTTCTATCTTGGGCCCAAATTGTAAAATGGTCTTATCTATTGGCGATTTCGTTCCAATTCACATTCCAAGTAATATTCGGCATGCTAATTACATTGCCGGTTGCCAAATTGCATTATCTCTTATAGTTTCCGAGATATGGACTATCGATAATTTACACCTTAGGCTCTGCTTCTAACTTGGGCCCAAATTGTAAAATGGTCTTATCTATTGGCGATTTCGTTCCAATTCACACTCCAAGTAATATTCGGCATGCTAATTACATTGCCGGTTGCGAAATTGCATTATCTCTTATAGTTTCCGAGATATGGACTATCGATAATTTACACCTTAGGCTCTGCTTCTAACTTGGGCCCAAATTGTAAAATGGTCTTATCTATTGGCGATTTCGTTCCAATTCACATTCCAAGTAATATTCGGCATGCTAATTACATTGCCGGTTGCGAAATTGCATTATCTCTTATAGTTTCCGAGATATGGACTATCGATAATTTACACCTTAGGCTCTGCTTCTAACTTGGGCCCAAATTGTAAAATGGTCTTATCTATTGGCGATTTCGTCCCAATTCACATTCCAAGTGATATTCGGCATGCTAATTATATTGAAGGTTGCGAAATTGCATAATCTCTTATAGTTTCCGAGATATGGACTATCGATAATTTACACCTTAGGCTCTGCTTCTAACTTGCTCCCAAATTGTAAAATGGTCTTATCTATTGGCGATTTCGTTCCAATTCACATTCCAAGTAATATTCGGCATGCTAATTACATTGCCGGTTGCCAAATTGCATTATCTCTTATAGTTTCCGAGATATGGACTATCGATAATTTACACCTTAGGCTCTGCTTCTAACTTGGGCCCAAATTGTAAAATGGTCTTATCTATTGGCGATTTCGTTCCAATTCACATTCCAAGTAATATTCGGCATGCTAATTACATTGCCGGTTGCCAAATTGCATTATCTCTTATAGTTTCCGAGATATGGACTATCGATAATTTACACCTTAGGCTCTGCTTCTAACTTGGGCCCAAATTGTAAAATGGTCTTATCTATTGGCGATTTCGTTCCAATTCACATTCCAAGTAATATTCGGCATGCTAATTACATTGCCGGTTGCCAAATTGCATTATCTCTTATAGTTTCCGAGATATGGACTATCAATAATTTACACCTTAGGCTCTGCTTCTAACTTGGGCCCAAATTGTAAAATGGTCTTATCTATTGGCGATTTCGTTCCAATTCACATTCCAAGTAATATTCGGCATGCTAATTACATTGCCGGTTGCCAAATTGCATTATCTCTTATAGTTTCCGAGATATGGACTATCGATAATTTACACCTTAGGCTCTGCTTCTAACTTGGGCCCAAATTGTAAAATGGTCTTACCTATTGGCGATTCCGTTCCAATTCACATTCCAAGTAATATTCGGCATGCTAATTACATTGCCGGTTGCCAAATTGCATTATCTCTTATAGTTTCCGAGATATGGACTATCGATAATTTACACCTTAGGCTCTGCTTCTAACTTGAGCCCAAATTGTAAAATGGTCTTATCTATTGGCGATTTCGTTCCAATTCACATTCCAAGTAATATTCGGCATGCTAATTACATTGCCGGTTGCCAAATTGCATTATCTCTTATAGTTTCCGAGATATGGACTATCGATAATTTACACCTTAGGCTCTGCTTCTAACTTGGGCCCAAATTGTAAAATGGTCTTACCTATTGGCGATTCCGTTCCAATTCACATTCCAAGTAATATTCGGCATGCTAATTACATTGCCGGTTGCCAAATTGCATTATCTCTTATAGTTTCCGAGATATGGACTATCGATAATTTACACCTTAGGCTCTGCTTCTAACTTGGGCCCAAATTGTAAAATGGTCTTATCTATTGGCGATTTCGTTCCAATTCACATTCCAAGTAATATTCGGCATGCTAATTACATTGCCGGTTGCCAAATTGCATTATCTCTTATAGTTTCCGAGATATGGACTATCGATAATTTACACCTTAGGCTCTGCTTCTAACTTGGGCCCAAATTGTAAAATGGTCTTATCTATTGGCGATTTCGTTCCAATTCACATTCCAAGTAATATTCGGCATGCTAATTACATTGCCGGTTGCCAAATTGCATTATCTCTTATAGTTTCCGAGATATGGACTATCAATAATTTACACCTTAGGCTCTGCTTCTAACTTGGGCCCAAATTGTAAAATGGTTTTATCTATTGGCGATTTCGTTCGAATTCACATTCCAAGTAATATTCGGCATGCTAATTACATTGCCGGTTGCCAAATTGCATTATCTCTTATAGTTTCCGAGATATGGACTATCGATAATTTACACCTTAGGCTCTGCTTCTAACTTGGGCCCAAATTGTAAAATGGTCTTATCTATTGGCGATTTCGTCCCAATTCACATTCCAAGTGATATTCGGCATGCTAAGTATATTGCCGGTTGCGAAATTGCATTATCTCTTATAGTTTCCGAGATATGGACTATCGAAAATTTACACCTTAGGCTCTGCTTCTAACTTGCTCCCAAATTGTAAAATGGTCTTATCTATTGGCGATTTCGTTCCAATTCACATTCCAAGTAATATTCGGCATGCTAATTACATTGCCGGTTGCCAAATTGCATTATCTCTTATAGTTTCCGAGATATGGACTATCGATAATTTACACCTTAGGCTCTGCTTCTAACTTGGGCCCAAATTGTAAAATGGTCTTATCTATTGGCGATTTCGTCCCAATTCACATTCCAAGTGATATTCGGCATGCTAATTACATTGCCGGTTGCGAAATTGCATTATCTCTTATAGTTTCCGAGATATGGACTATCAATAATTTACACCTTAGGCTCTGCTTCTAACTTGGGCCCAAATTGTAAAATGGTCTTATCTATTGGCGATTTCGTTCCAATTCACATTCCAAGTAATATTCGGCATGCTAATTTCATTGCCGGTTGCCAAATTGCATTATCTCTTATAGTTTCCGAGATATGGACTATCGATAATTTACACCTTAGGCTCTGCTTCTAACTTGGGTCCAAATTGTAAAATGGTCTTATCTATTGGCGATTTCGTTCCAATTCACATTCCAAGTAATATTCGGCATGCTAATTACATTGCCGGTTGCCAAATTGCATTATCTCTTATAGTTTCCGAGATATGGACTATCGATAATTTACACCTTAGGCTCTGCTTCTAACTTGGGCCCAAATTGTAAAATGGTCTTATCTATTGGCGATTTAGTTGCAATTCACATTCCAAGTAATATTCGGCATGCTAATTACATTGCCGGTTGCCAAATTGCATTATCTCTTATAGTTTCCGAGATATGGACTATCGATAATTTACACCTTAGGCTCTGCTTCTAACTTGGGCCCAAATTGTAAAATGGTCTTATCTATTGGCGATTTCGTTCCAATTCACATTCCAAGTAATATTCGGCATGCTAATTACATTGCCGGTTGCCAAATTGCATTATCTCTTATAGTTTCCGAGATATGGACTATCGATAATTTACACCTTAGGCTCTGCTTCTAACTTGGGCCCAAATTGTAAAATGGCCTTATCTATTGGCGATTTCGTTCCAATTCACACTCCAAGTAATATTCGGCATGCTTATTACATTGCCGGTTGCGAAATTGCATTATCTCTTATAGTTTCCGAGATATGGACTATCGATAATTTACACCTTAGGCTCTGCTTCTAACTTGGGCCCAAATTGTAAAATGGTCTTATCTATTGGCGATTTCGTTCCAATTCACATTCCAAGTAATATTCGGCATGCTAATTACATTGCCGGTTGCCAAATTGCATTATCTCTTATAGTTTCCGAGATATGGACTATCGATAATTTACACCTTAGGCTCTGCTTCTAACTTGGGCCCAAATTGTAAAATGGTCTTACCTATTGGCGATTCCGTTCCAATTCACATTCCAAGTAATATTCGGCATGCTAATTACATTGCCGGTTGCCAAATTGCATTATCTCTTATAGTTTCCGAGATATGGACTATCGATAATTTACACCTTAGGCTCTGCTTCTAACTTGGGCCCAAATTGTAAAATGGTCTTATCTATTGGCGATTTCGTTCCAATTCACATTCCAAGTAATATTCGGCATGCTAATTACATTGCCGGTTGCCAAATTGCATTATCTCTTATAGTTTCCGAGATATGGACTATCGATAATTTACACCTTAGGCTCTGCTTCTAACTTGGGCCCAAATTGTAAAATGGCCTTATCTATTGGCGATTTCGTTCCAATTCACATTCCAAGTAATATTCGGCATGCTAATTACATTGCCGGTTGCCAAATTGCATTATCTCTTATAGTTTCCGAGATATGGACTATCGATAATTTACACCTTAGGCTCTGCTTCTAACTTGGGCCCAAATTGTAAAATGGTCTTATCTATTGGCGATTTCGTTCCAATTCACATTCCAAGTAATATTCGGCATCCTAATTACATTGCCGGTTGCCAAATTGCATTATCTCTTATAGTTTCCGAGATATGGACTATCAATAATTTACACCTTAGGCTCTGCTTCTAACTTGGGCCCAAATTGTAAAATGGTCTTATCTATTGGCAATTTCGTTCCAATTCACATTCCAAGTAATATTCCGCATGCTAATTACATTGCCGGTTGCCAAATTGCATTATCTCTTATAGTTTCCGAGATATGGACTATCGATAATTTACACCTTAGGCTCTGCTTCTAACTTGGGCCCAAATTGTAAAATGGCCTTATCTATTGGCGATTTCGTCCCAATTCACATTCCAAGTAATATTCGGCATGCTAATTACATTGCCGGTTGCGAAATTGCATTATCTCTTATAGTTTCAGAGATATGGACTATCGATAATTTACACCTTAGGCTCTGCTTCTAACTTGGGCCCAAATTGTAAAATGGTCTTATCTATTGGCAATTTCGTTCCAATTCACATTCCAAGTAATATTCGGCATGCTAATTACATTGCCGGTTGCCAAATTGCATTATCTCTTATAGTTTCCGAGATATGGACTATCGATAATTTACACCTTAGGCTCTGCTTCTAACTTGGGCCCAAATTGTAAAATGGTCTTATCTATTGGCGATTTCGTTCCAATTCACATTCCAAGTAATATTCGGCATGCTAATTACATTGCCGGTTGCCAAATTGCATTAACTCTTATAGTTTCCGAGATATGGACTATCGATAATTTACACCTTAGGCTCTGCTTCTAACTTGGGCCCAAATTGTAAAATGGCCTTATCTATTGGCGATTTCGTTCCAATTCACATTCCAAGTAATATTCGGCATGCTAATTACATTGCCGTTTGCCAAATTGCATTATCTCTTAAAGTTTCCGAGATATGGACTATCGATAATTTACACCATAGGCTCTGCTTCTAACTTGGGCCCAAATTGTAAAATGGTCTTATCTATTGGCGATTTCGTTCCAATTCACATTCCAAGTAATATTCGGCATGCTAATTACATTGCCGGTTGCCAAATTGCATTATCTCTAATAGTTTCCGAGATATGGACTATCGATAATTTACACCTTAGGCTCTGCTTCTAACTTGGGCCCAAATTGTAAAATGGTCTTATCTATTGGCGATTTCGTTCCAATTCACATTCCAAGTAATATTCGGCATGCTAATTACATTGCCGGTTGCCAAATTGCATTATCTCTTATAGTTTCCGAGATATGGACTATCGATAATTTACACCTTAGGCTCTGCTTCTAACTTGGGCCCAAATTGTAAAATGGTCTTATCTATTGGCGATTTCGTTCCAATTCACATTCCAAGTAATATTCGGCATGCTAATTACATTGCCGGTTGCCAAATTGCATTATCTCTTATAGTTTCCGAGATATGGACTATCGATAATTTACACCTTAGGCTCTGCTTCTAACTTGGGCCCAAATTGTAAAATGGTCTTATCTATTGGCGATTTCGTTCCAATTCACATTCCAAGTAATATTCGGCATGCTAATTACATTGCCGGTTGCCAAATTGCATTATCTCTTATAGTTTCCGAGATATGGACTATCAATAATTTACACCTTAGGCTCTGCTTCTAACTTGGGCCCAAATTGTAAAATGGTCTTATCTATTGGCGATTTCGTTCCAATTCACATTCCAAGTAATATTCGGCATGCTAATTACATTGCCGGTTGCCAAATTGCATTATCTCTTATAGTTTCCGAGATATGGACTATCGATAATTTACACCTTAGGCTCTGCTTCTAACTTGGGCCCAAATTGTAAAATGGTCTTACCTATTGGCGATTCCGTTCCAATTCACATTCCAAGTAATATTCGGCATGCTAATTACATTGCCGGTTGCCAAATTGCATTATCTCTTATAGTTTCCGATATATGGACTATCGATAATTTACACCTTAGGCTCTGCTTCTAACTTGGGCCCAAATTGTAAAATGGTCTTATCTATTGGCGATTTCGTCCCAATTCACATTCCAAGTGATATTCGGCATGCTAATTATATTGCCGGTTGCGAAATTGCATTATCTCTTATAGTTTCCGAGATATGGACTATCGATAATTTACACCTTAGGCTCTGCTTCTAACTTGCTCCCAAATTGTAAAATGGTCTTATCTATTGGCGATTTCGTTCCAATTCACATTCCAAGTAATATTCGGCATGCTAATTACATTGCCGGTTGCCAAATTGCATTATCTCTTATAGTTTCCGAGATATGGACTATCGATAATTTACACCTTAGGCTCTGCTTCTAACTTGGGCCCAAATTGTAAAATGGTCTTATCTATTGGCGATTTCGTTCCAATTCACATTCCAAGTAATATTCGGCATGCTAATTACATTGCCGGTTGCCAAATTGCATTATCTCTTATAGTTTCCGAGATATGGACTATCGATAATTTACACCTTAGGCTCTGCTTCTAACTTGGGCCCAAATTGTAAAATGGTCTTATCTATTGGCGATTTCGTTCCAATTCACATTCCAAGTAATATTCGGCAAGCTAATTACATTGCCGGTTGCCAAATTGCATTATCTCTTATAGTTTCCGAGATATGGACTATCAATAATTTACACCTTAGGCTCTGCTTCTAACTTGGGCCCAAATTGTAAAATGGTCTTATCTATTGGCGATTTCGTTCCAATTCACATTCCAAGTAATATTCGGCATGCTAATTACATTGCCGGTTGCCAAATTGCATTATCTCTTATAGTTTCCGAGATATGGACTATCGATAATTTACACCTTAGGCTCTGCTTCTAACTTGGGCCCAAATTGTAAAATGGTCTTACCTATTGGCGATTCCGTTCCAATTCACATTCCAAGTAATATTCGGCATGCTAATTACATTGCCGGTTGCCAAATTGCATTATCTCTTATACTTTCCGAGATATGGACTATCGATAATTTACACCTTAGGCTCTGCTTCTAACTTGGGCCCAAATTGTAAAATGGTCTTATCTATTGGCGATTTCGTCCCAATTCACATTCCAAGTGATATTCGGCATGCTAAGTATATTGCCGGTTGCGAAATTGCATTATCTCTTATAGTTTCCGAGATATGGACTATCGATAATTTACACCTTAGGCTCTGCTTCTAACTTGCTCCTAAATTGTAAAATGGTCTTATCTATTGGCGATTTCGTTCCAATTCACATTCCAAGTAATATTCGGCATGCTAATTACATTGCCGGTTGCCAAATTGCATTATCTCTTATAGTTTCCGAGATATGGACTATCGATAATTTACACCTTAGGCTCTGCTTCTAACTTGGGCCCAAATTGTAAAATGGCCTTATCTATTGGCGATTTCGTTCCAATTCACATTCCAAGTAATATTCGGCATGCTAATTACATTGCCGGTTGCCAAATTGCATTATCTCTTATAGTTTCCGAGATATGGACTATCGATAATTTACACCTTAGGCTCTGCTTCTAACTTGGGTCCAAATTGTAAAATGGTCTTATCTATTGGCGATTTCGTTCCAATTCACATTCCAAGTAATATTCGGCATGCTAATTACATTGCCGGTTGCCAAATTGCATTATCTCTTATAGTTTCCGAGATATGGACTATCAATAATTTACACCTTAGGCTCTGCTTCTAACTTGGGCCCAAATTGTAAAATGGTCTTATCTATTGGCGATTTCGTTCCAATTCACATTCCAAGTAATATTCGGCATGCTAATTACATTGCCGGTTGCCAAATTGCATTATCTCTTATAGTTTCCGAGATATGGACTATCGATAATTTACACCTTAGGCTCTGCTTCTAACTTGGGCCCAAATTGTAAAATGGTCTTATCTATTGGCGATTTCGTTCCAATTCACATTCCAAGTAATATTCGGCATGCTAATTACATTGCCGGTTGCCAAATTGCATTATCTCTTATAGTTTCCGAGATATGGACTATCGATAATTTACACCTTAGGCTCTGCTTCTAACTTGGGCCCAAATTGTAAAATGGTCTTATCTATTGGCGATTTCGTTCCAATTCACATTCCAAGTAATATTCGGCATGCTAATTACATTGCCGGTTGCCAAATTGCATTATCTCTTATAGTTTCCGAGATATGGACTATCAATAATTTACACCTTAGGCTCTGCTTCTAATTTGGGCCCAAATTGTAAAATGGTCTTATCTATTGGCGATTTCGTTCCAATTCACATTCCAAGTAATATTCGGCATGCTAATTACATTGCCGGTTGCCAAATTGCATTATCTCTTATAGTTTCCGAGATATGGACTATCGATAATTTACACCTTAGGCTCTGCTTCTAACTTGGGCCTAAATTGTAAAATGGTCTTACCTATTGGCGATTCCGTTCCAATTCACATTCCAAGTAATATTCGGCATGCTAATTACATTGCCGGTTGCCAAATTGCATTATCTCTTATAGTTTCCGAGATATAGACTATCGATAATTTACACCTTAGGCTCTGCTTCTAACTTGGGAACAAATTGTAAAATGGTCTTATCTATTGGCGATTTCGTCCCAATTCACATTCCAAGTGATATTCGGCATGCTAATTACATTGCCGGTTGCGAAATTGCATTATCTCTTATAGTTTCCGAGATATGGACTATCAATAATTTACATCTTAGGCTCTGCTTCTAACTTGGGCCCAAATTGTAAAATGGTCTTATCTATTGGCGATTTCGTTCCAATTCACATTCCAAGTAATATTCGGCATGCTAATTACATTGCCGGTTGCCAAATTGCATTATCTCTTATAGGTTCCGAGATATGGACTATCGATAATTTACACCTTAGGCTCTGCTTCTAACTTGGGCCCAAATTGTAAAATGGTCTTATCTATTGGCGATTTCGTTCCAATTCACATTCCAAGTAATATTCGGCATGCTAATTACATTGCCGGTTGCCAAATTGCATTATCTCTTATAGTTTCCGAGATATGGACTATCGATAATTTACACCTTAGGCTCTGCTTCTAACTTGGGCCCAAATTGTAAAATGGTCTTATCTATTGGCGATTTCGTTCCAATTCACATTCCAAGTAATATTCGGCATGCTAATTACATTGCCGGTTGCCAAATTGCATTATCTCTTATAGTTTCCGAGATATGGACTATCGATAATTTACACCTTAGGCTCTGCTTCTAACTTGGGCCCAAATTGTAAAGTGGTCTTATCTATTGGCGATTTCGTTCCAATTCACATTCCAAGTAATATTCGGCATGCTAATTACATTGCCGGTTGCCAAATTGCATTATCACTTATAGTTTCCGAGATATGGACTATCGATAATTTACACCTTAGGCTCTGCTTCTAACTTGGGCCCAAATTGTAAAATGGCCTTATCTATTGGCGATTTCGTCCCAATTCACATTTCAAGCAATATTCGGCATGCTAATTACATTGCCGGTTGCGAAATTGCATTATCTCTTATAGTTTCAGAGATATGGACTATCGATAATTTACACCTTAGGCTCTGCTTCTAACTTAGGCCCAAATTGTAAAATGGTCTTATCTATTGGCAATTTCGTTCCAATTCACATTCCAAGTAATATTCGGCATGCTAATTACATTGCCGGTTGCCAAATTGCATTATCTCTTATAGTTTCCGAGATATGGACTATCGATAATTTACACCTTAGGCTCTGCTTCTAACTTGGGCCCAAATTGTAAAATGGTCTTATCTATTGGCGATTTCATTCCAATTCACATTCCAAGTAATATTCGGCATGCTAATTACATTGTCGGTTGCCAAATTGCATTAACTCTTATAGTTTCCGAGATATGGACTATCGATAATTTACACCTTAGGCTCTGCTTCTAACTTGGGCCCAAATTGTAAAATGGTCTTATCTATTGGCGATTTCGTTCCAATTCACATTCCAAGTAATATTCGGCATGCTAATTACATTGCCGGTTGCCAAATTGCATTATCTCTTATAGTTTCCGAGATATGGACTATCGATAATTTACACCATAGGCTCTGCTTCTAACTTGGGCCCAAATTGTAAAATGGTCTTATCTATTGGCGATTTCGTTCCAATTCATATTCCAAGTAATATTCGGCATGCTAATTACATTGCCGGTTGCCAAATTGCATTATCTCTTATAGTTTCCGAGATATGGACTATCGATAATTTACACCTTAGGCTCTGCTTCTAACTTGGGCCCAAATTGTAAAATGGTCTTATCTATTGGCGATTTCGTTCCAATTCACATTCCAAGTAATATTCGGCATGCTAATTACATTGCCGGTTGCCAAATTGCATTATCTCTTATAGTTTCCGAGATATGGACTATCGATAATTTACACCTTAGGCTCTGCTTCTAACTTGGGCCCAAATTGTAAAATGGTCTTATCTATTGGCGATTTAGTTGCAATTCACATTCCAAGTAATATTCGGCATGCTAATTACATTGCCGTTTGCCAAATTGCATTATCTCTTATAGTTTCCGAGATATGGACTATCGATAATTTACACCTTAGGCTCTGCTTCTAACTTGGGCCCAAATTGTAAAATGGTCTTATCTATTGGCGATTTCGTTCCAATTCACATTCCAAGTAATATTTGGCATGCTAATTACATTGCCGGTTGCCAAATTGCATTATCTCTTATAGTTTCCGAGATATGGACTATCGATAATTTACACCTTAGGCTCTGCTTCTAACTTGGGCCCAAATTGTAAAATGGTCTTATCTATTGGCGATTTCGTTCCAATTCACATTCCAAGTAATATTCGGCATGCTAATTACATTGCCGGTTGCCAAATTGCATTATCTCTTATAGTTTCCGAGATATGGACTATCGATAATTTACACCTTAGGCTCTGCTTCTAACTTGGGCCCAAATTGTAAAATGGTCTTATCTATTGGCGATTTCGTTCCAATTCACATTCCAAGTAATATTCGGCATGCTAATTACATTGCCGGTTGCCAAATTGCATTATCTCTTATAGTTTCCGAGATATGGACTATCAATAATTTACACCTTAGGCTCTGCTTCTAACTTGGGCCCAAATTGTAAAATGGTCTTATCTATTGGCGATTTCGTTCCAATTCACATTCCAAGTAATATTCGGCATGCTAATTACATTGCCGGTTGCCAAATTGCATTATCTCTTATAGTTTCCGAGATATGGGCTATCGATAATTTACACCTTAGGCTCTGCTTCTAACTTGGGCCCAAATTGTAAAATGGCCTTATCTATTGGCGATTTCGTCCCAATTCACATTCCAAGTAATATTCGGCATACTAATTACATTGCCGGTTGCCAAATTGCATTATCTCTTATAGTTTCCGAGATATGGACTATCGATAATTTACACCTTAGGCTCTGCTTCTAACTTGGGCCCAAATTGTAAAATGGTCTTATCTATTGGCGATTTCGTTCCAATTCACATTCCAAGTAATATTCGGCATGCTAATTACATTGCCGGTTGACAAATTGCATTATCTCTTATAGTTTCCGAGATATGGACTATCGATAATTTACACCTTAGGCTCTGCTTCTAACTTGGGCCCAAATTGTAAAATGGTCTTATCTATTGGCGATTTCGTTCCAATTCACATTCCAAGTAATATTCGGCATGCTAATTACATTGCCGGTTGCCAAATTGCATTATCTCTTATAGTTTCCGAGATATGGACTATCAATAATTTACACCTTAGGCTCTGCTTCTAACTTGGGCCCAAATTGTAAAATGGTCTTATCTATTGGCGATTTCGTTCCAATTCACATTCCAAGTAATATTCGGCATGCTAATTACATTGCCGGTTGCCAAATTGCATTATCTCTTATAGTTTCCGAGATATGGGCTATCGATAATTTACACCTTAGGCTCTGCTTCTAACTTGGGCCCAAATTGTAAAATGGCCTTATCTATTGGCGATTTCGTCCCAATTCACATTCCAAGTAATATTCGGCATACTAATTACATTGCCGGTTGCGAAATTGCATTATCTCTTATAGTTTCAGAGATATGGACTATCGATAATTTACACCTTAGGCTCTGCTTCTAACTTGGGCCCAAATTGTAAAATGGTCTTATCTATTGGCAATTTCGTTCCAATTCACATTCCAAGTAATATTCGGCATGCTAATTACATTGCCGGTTGCCAAATTGCATTATCTCTTATAGTTTCCGAGATATGGACTATCGATAATTTACACCTTAGGCTCTGCTTCTAACTTGGGCCCAAATTGTAAAATGGTCTTATCTATTGGCGATTTCGTTCCAATTCACATTCCAAGTAATATTCGGCATGCTAATTACATTGCCGGTTGCCAAATTGCATTATCTCTTATAGTTTCCGAGATATGGACTATCGATAATTTACACCTTAGGCTCTGCTTCTAACTTGGGCCCAAATTGTAAAATGGCCTTATCTATTGGCGATTTCGTCCCAATTCACATTCCAAGTGATATTCGGCATGCTAATTACATTGCCGGTTGTGAAATTGCATTATCTCTTATAGTTTCCGAGATATGGACTATCAATAATTTACACCTTAGGCTCTGCTTCTAACTTGGGCCCAAATTGTAAAATGGTCTTATCTATTGGCGATTTCGTTCCAATTCACATTCCAAGTAATATTCGGCATGCTAATTACATTGCCGGTTGCCAAATTGCATTATCTCTTATAGTTTCCGAGATATGGACTATCGATAATTTACACCTTAGGCTCTGCTTCTAACTTGGGCCCAAATTGTAAAATGGTCTTATCTATTGGCGATTTCGTTCCAATTCACATTCCAAGGAATATTCGGCATGCTAATTACATTGACGGTTGCCAAATTGCATTATCTCTTATAGTTTCCGAGATATGGACTGTAGATAATTTACACCTTAGGCTCTGCTTCTAACTTGGGCCCAAATTGTAAAATGGTCTTATCTATTGGCGATTTCGTTCCAATTCACATTCCAAGTAATATTCGGCATGCTAATTAAATTGCCGGTTGCCAAATTGCATTATCTCTTATAGTTTCCGAGATATGGGCTATCGATAATTTACACCTTAGGCTCTGCTTCTAACTTGGGCCCAAATTGTAAAATGGCCTTATCTATTGGCGATTTCGTCCCAATTCACATTCCAAGTAATATTCGGCATACTAATTACATTGCCGGTTGCGAAATTGCATTATCTCTTATAGTTTCAGAGATATGGACTATCGATAATTTACACCTTAGGCTCTGCTTCTAACTTGGGCCCAAATTGTAAAATGGTCTTATCTATTGGCAATTTCGTTCCAATTCACATTCCAAGTAATATTCGGCATGCTAATTACATTGCCGGTTGCCAAATTGCATTATCTCTTATAGTTTCCGAGATATGGACTATCGATAATTTACACCTTAGGCTCTGCTTCTAACTTGGGCCCAAATTGTAAAATGGTCTTATCTATTGGCGATTTCGTTCCAATTCACATTCCAAGTAATATTCGGCATGCTAATTACATTGCCGGTTGCCAAATTGCATTATCTCTTATAGTTTCCGAGATATGGACTATCGATAATTTACACCTTAGGCTCTGCTTCTAACTTGGGCCCAAATTGTAAAATGGCCTTATCTATTGGCGATTTCGTCCCAATTCACATTCCAAGTGATATTCGGCATGCTAATTACATTGCCGGTTGTGAAATTGCATTATCTCTTATAGTTTCCGAGATATGGACTATCAATAATTTACACCTTAGGCTCTGCTTCTAACTTGGGCCCAAATTGTAAAATGGTCTTATCTATTGGCGATTTCGTTCCAATTCACATTCCAAGTAATATTCGGCATGCTAATTACATTGCCGGTTGCCAAATTGCATTATCTCTTATAGTTTCCGAGATATGGACTATCGATAATTTACACCTTAGGCTCTGCTTCTAACTTGGGCCCAAATTGTAAAATGGTCTTATCTATTGGCGATTTCGTTCCAATTCACATTCCAAGGAATATTCGGCATGCTAATTACATTGACGGTTGCCAAATTGCATTATCTCTTATAGTTTCCGAGATATGGACTATCGATAATTTACACCTTAGGCTCTGCTTCTAACTTGGGCCCAAATTGTAAAATGGTCTTATCTATTGGCGATTTCGTTCCAATTCACATTCCAAGTAATATTCGGCATGCTAATTACATTGCCGGTTGCCAAATTGCATTATCTCTTATAGTTTCCGAGATATGGACTATCAATAATTTACACCTTAGTCTCTGCTTCTAACTTGGGCCCAAATTGTAAAATGGTCTTATCTATTGGCGATTTCGTTCCAATTCACAATCCAAGTAATATTCGGCATGCTAATTACATTGCCGTTTGCCAAATTGCATTATCTCTTATAGTTTCCGAGATATGGACTATCGATAATTTACACCTTAGGCTCTGCTTCTAACTTGGGCCCAAATCGTAAAATGGCCTTATCTATTGGCGATTTCGTCCCAATTCACATTCCAAGTAATATTCGGCATGCTAATTACATTGCCGGTTGCGAAATTGCATTATCTCTTATAGTTTCAGAGATATGGACTATCGATAATTTACACCTTAGGCTCTGCTTCTAACTTGGGCCCAAATTGTAAAATTGTCTTATCTATTGGCAATTTCGTTCCAATTCACATTCCAAGTAATATTCGGCATGCTAATTACATTGCCGGTTGCCAAATTGCATTATCTCTTATAGTTTCCGAGATATGGACTATCGATAATTTACACCTTAGGCTCTGCTTCTAACTTGGGCCCAAATTGTAAAATGGTCTTATCTATTGGCGATTTCGTTCCAATTCACATTCCAAGTAATATTCGGCATGCTAATTACATTGCCGGTTGCCAAATTGCATTAACTCTTATAGTTTCCGAGATATGGACTATCGATAATTTACACCTTAGGCTCTGCTTCTAACTTGGGCCCAAATTGTAAAATGGTCTTATCTATTGGCGATTTCGTTCCAATTCACATTCCAAGTAATATTCGGCATGCTAATTACATTGCCGGTTGCCAAATTGCATTATCTCTTATAGTTTCCGAGATATGGACTATCGATAATTTACACCATAGGCTCTGCTTCTAACTTGGGCCCAAATTGTAAAATGGTCTTATCTATTGGCGATTTCGTTCCAATTCACATTCCAAGTAATATTCGGCATGCTAATTACATTGCCGGTTGCCAAATTGCATTATCTCTTATAGTTTCCGAGATATGGACTATCGATAATTTACACCTTAGGCTCTGCTTCTAACTTGGGCCCAAATTGTAAAATGGCCTTATCTATTGGCGATTTCGTCCCAATTCACATTCCAAGTGATATTCGGCATGCTAATTACATTGCCGGTTGTGAAATTGCATTATCTCTTATAGTTTCCGAGATATGGACTATCAATAATTTACACCTTAGGCTCTGCTTCTAACTTAGGCCCAAATTGTAAAATGGTCTTATCTATTGGCGATTTCGTTCCAATTCACATTCCAAGTAATATTCGGCATGCTAATTACATTGCCGGTTGCCAAATTGCATTATCTCTTATAGTTTCCGAGATATGGACTATCGATAATTTACACCTTAGGCTCTGCTT
The DNA here is from genome assembly GCF_030347505.1 of Rhynchophorus ferrugineus. Classification (NCBI taxonomy): domain Eukaryota; kingdom Metazoa; phylum Arthropoda; class Insecta; order Coleoptera; family Curculionidae; genus Rhynchophorus; species Rhynchophorus ferrugineus. The sequence continues at coordinate 536,454 of NW_027472625.1, forward strand.
CTAACTTGGGCCCAAATTGTAAAATGGTCTTATCTATTGGCGATTTCGTTCCAATTCACATTCCAAGGAATATTCGGCATGCTAATTACATTGACGGTTGCCAAATTGCATTATCTCTTATAGTTTCCGAGATATGGACTATCGATAATTTACACCTTAGGCTCTGCTTCTAACTTGGGCCCAAATTGTAAAATGGTCTTATCTATTGGCGATTTCGTTCCAATTCACATTCCAAGTAATATTCGGCATGCTAATTACATTGCCGGTTGCCAAATTGCATTATCTCTTATAGTTTCCGAGATATGGGCTATCGATAATTTACACCTTAGGCTCTGCTTCTAACTTGGGCCCAAATTGTAAAATGGCCTTATCTATTGGCGATTTCGTCCCAATTCACATTCCAAGTAATATTCGGCATACTAATTACATTGCCGGTTGCGAAATTGCATTATCTCTTATAGTTTCAGAGATATGGACTATCGATAATTTACACCTTAGGCTCTGCTTCTAACTTGGGCCCAAATTGTAAAATGGTCTTATCTATTGGCAATTTCGTTCCAATTCACATTCCAAGTAATATTCGGCATGCTAATTACATTGCCGGTTGCCAAATTGCATTATCTCTTATAGTTTCCGAGATATGGACTATCGATAATTTACATCTTAGGCTCTGCTTCTAACTTGGGCCCAAATTGTAAAATGGTCTTATCTATTGGCGATTTCGTTCCAATTCACATTCCAAGTAATATTCGGCATGCTAATTACATTGCCGGTTGCCAAATTGCATTATCTCTTATAGTTTCCGAGATATGGACTATCGATAATTTACACCTTAGGCTCTGCTTCTAACTTGGGCCCAAATTGTAAAATGGCCTTATCTATTGGCGATTTCGTCCCAATTCACATTCCAAGTGATATTCGGCATGCTAATTACATTGCCGGTTGTGAAATTGCATTATCTCTTATAGTTTCCGAGATATGGACTATCAATAATTTACACCTTAGGCTCTGCTTCTAACTTGGGCCCAAATTGTAAAATGGTCTTATCTATTGGCGATTTCGTTCCAATTCACATTCCAATTAATATTCGGCATGCTAATTACATTGCCGGTTGCCAAATTGCATTATCTCTTATAGTTTCCGAGATATGGACTATCGATAATTTACACCTTAGGCTCTGCTTCTAACTTGGGCCCAAATTGTAAAATGGTCTTATCTATTGGCGATTTCGTTCCAATTCACATTCCAAGTAATATTCGGCATGCTAATTACATTGCCGTTTGCCAAATTGCATTATCTCTTATAGTTTCCGAGATATGGACTATCGATAATTTACACCTTAGGCTCTGCTTCTAACTTGGGCCCAAATCGTAAAATGGCCTTATCTATTGGCGATTTCGTCCCAATTCACATTCCAAGTAATATTCGGCATGCTAATTACATTGCCGGTTGCGAAATTGCATTATCTCTTATAGTTTCAGAGATATGGACTATCGATAATTTACACCTTAGGCTCTGCTTCTAACTTGGGCCCAAATTGTAAAATGGTCTTATCTAATGGCAATTTCGTTCCAATTCACAGTCCAAGTAATATTCGGCATGCTAATTACATTGCCGGTTGCCAAATTGCATTATCTCTTATAGTTTCCGAGATATGGACTATCGATAATTTACACCTTAGGCTCTGCTTCTAACTTGGGCCCAAATTGTAAAATGGTCTTATCTATTGGCGATTTCGTTCCAATTCACATTCCAAGTAATATTCGGGATGCTAATTACATTGCCGGTTGCGAAATTGCATTATCTCTTATAGTTTCCGAGATATGGACTATCGATAATTTACACCTTAGGCTCTGCTTCTAACTTGGGCCCAAATTGTAAAATGGTCTTATCTATTGGCGATTTCGTTCCAATTCACATTCCAAGTAATATTCGGCATGCTAATTACATTGCCGGTTGCTAAATTGCATTATCTCTTATAGTTTCCGAGATATGGACTATCGATAATTTACACCTTAGGCTCTGCTTCTAACTTGGGCCCAAATTGTAAAATGGTCTTACCTATTGGCGATTCCGTTCCAATTCACACTCCAAGTAATATTCGGCATGCTAATTACATTGCCGGTTGCCAAATTGCATTATCTCTTATAGTTTCCGAGATATGGACTATCGATAATTTACACCTTAGGCTCTGCTTCTAACTTGGGCCCAAATTGTAAAATGGTCTTATCTATTGGCGATTTCGTCCCAATTCACATTCCAAGTGATAATCGGCATGCTAATTATATTGCCGGTTGCGAAATTGCATTATCTCTTATAGTTTCCGAGATATGGACTATCGATAATTTACACCTTAGGCTCTGCTTCTAACTTGCTCCCAAATTGTAAAATGGTCTTATCTATTGGCGATTTCGTTCCAATTCACATTCCAAGTAATATTCGGCATGCTAATTACATTGCCGGTTGCCAAATTGCATTATCTCTTATAGTTTCCGAGATATGGACTATCGATAATTTACACCTTAGGCTCTGCTTCTAACTTGGGCCCAAATTGTAAAATGGTCTTATCTATTGGCGATTTCGTTCCAATTCACATTCCAAGTAATATTCGGCATGCTAATTACATTGCCGGTTGCCAAATTGCATTATCTCGTATAGTTTCCGAGATATGGACTATCGATAATTTACACCTTAGGCTCTGCTTCTAACTTGGGCCCAAATTGTAAAATGGTCTTATCTATTGGCGATTTCGTTCCAATTCACATTCCAAGTAATATTCGGCATGCTAATTACATTGCCGGTTGCCAAATTGCATTATCTCTTATAGTTTCCGAGATATGGACTATCAATAATTTACACCTTAGGCTCTGCTTCTAACTTGGGCCCAAATTGTAAAATGGTCTTATCTATTGGCGATTTCGTTCCAATTCACATTCCAAGTAATATTCGGCATGCTAATTACATTGCCGGTTGCCAAATTGCATTTTCTCTTATAGTTTCCGAGATATGGACTATCGATAATTTACACCTTAGGCTCTGCTTCTAACTTGGGCCCAAATTGTAAAATGGTCTTACCTATTGGCGATTCCGTTCCAATTCACATTCCAAGTAATATTCGGCATGCTAATTACATTGCCGGTTGCCAAATTGCATTATCTCTTATAGTTTCCGAGATATGGACTATCGATAATTTACACCTTAGACTCTGCTTCTAACTTGGGCCCAAATTGTAAAATGGTCTTATCTATTGGCGATTTCGTTCCAATTCACATTCCAAGTAATATTCGGCATGCTAATTACATTGCCGGTTGCCAAATTGCATTATCTCTTATACTTTCCGAGATATGGACTATCGATAATTTACACCTTAGGCTCTGCTTCTAACTTGGGCCCAAATTGTTAAATGGTCTTATCTATTAGCGATTTCGTCCCAATTCACATTCCAAGTGATATTCGGCATGCTAAGTATATTGCCGGTTGCGAAATTGCATTATCTCTTATAGTTTCCGAGATATGGACTATCGATAATTTACACCTTAGGCTCTGCTTCTAACTTGCTCCCAAATTGTAAAATGGTCTTATCTATTGGCGATTTCGTTCCAATTCACATTCCGAGTAATATTCGGCATGCTAATTACATTGCCGGTTGCCAAATTGCATTATCTCTTATAGTTTCCGAGATATGGACTATCGATAATTTACACCTTAGGCTCTGCTTCTAACTTGGGCCCAAATTGTAAAATGGCCTTATCTATTGGCGATTTCGTTCCAATTCACATTCCAAGTAATATTCGGCATGCTAATTACATTGCCGGTTGCCAAATTGCATTATCTCTTATAGTTTCCGAGATATGGACTATCGATAATTTACACCTTAGGCTCTGCTTCTAACTTGGGCCCAAATTGTAAAATGGCCTTATCTATTGGCGATTTCGTCCCAATTCACATTCCAAGTAATATTCGGCATGCTAATTACATTGCCGGTTGCGAAATTGCATTATCTCTTATAGTTTCCGAGATATGGACTATCGATAATTTACACCTTAGGCTCTGCTTCTAACTTGGGCCCAAATTGTAAAATGGTCTTATCTATTGGCAATTTCGTTCCAATTCACATTCCAAGTAATATTCGGCATGCTAATTACATTGCCGGTTGCCAAATTGCATTATCTCTTATAGTTTCCGAGATATGGACTATCGATAATTTACACCTTAGGCTCTGCTTCTAACTTGGGCCCAAATTGTAAAATGGTCTTATCTATTGGCGATTTCGTTCCAATTCACATTCCAAGTAATATTCGGCATGCTAATTACATTGCCGGTTGCCAAATTGCATTAACTCTTATAGTTTCCGAGATATGGACTATCGATAATTTACACCTTAGGCTCTGCTTCTAACTTGGGCCCAAATTGTAAAATGGTCTTATCTATTGGCGATTTCGTTCCAATTCACATTCCAAGTAATATTCGGCATGCTAATTACATTGCCGGTTGCCAAATTGCATTATCTCTTATAGTTTCCGAGATATGGACTATCAATAATTTACACCTTAGGCTCTGCTTCTAACTTGGGCCCAAATTGTAAAGTGGTCTTATCTATTGGCGATTTCGTTCCAATTCACATTCCAAGTAATATTCGGCATGCTAATTACATTGCCGTTTGCCAAATTGCATTATCTCTTATAGTTTCCGAGATATGGACTATCGATAATTTACACCTTAGGCTCTGCTTCTAACTTGGGCCCAAATTGTAAAATGGCCTTATCTATTGGCGATTTCGTCCCAATTCACATTCCAAGTAATATTCGGCATGCTAATTACATTGCCGGTTGCGAAATTGCATTATCTCTTATAGTTTCAGAGATATGGACTATCGATAATTTACACCTTAGGCTCTGCTTCTAACTTGGGCCCAAATTGTAAAATGGTCTTATCTATTGGCAATTTCGTTCCAATTCACATTCCAAGTAATATTCGGCATGCTAATTACATTGCCGGTTGCCAAATTGCATTATCTCTTATAGTTTCCGAGATATGGACTATCGATAATTTACACCTTAGGCTCTGCTTCTAACTTGGGCCCAAATTGTAAAATGGTCTTATCTATTGGCGATTTCGTTCCAATTCACATTCCAAGTAATATTCGGCATGCTAATTACATTGCCGGTTGCCAAATTGCATTAACTCTTATAGTTTCCGAGATATGGACTATCGATAATTTACACCTTAGGCTCTGCTTCTAACTTGGGCCCAAATTGTAAAATGGTCTTATCTATTGGCGATTTCGTTCCAATTCACATTCCAAGTAATATTCGGCATGCTAATTACATTGCCGGTTGCCAAATTGCATTATCTCTTAAAGTTTCCGAGATATGGACTATCGATAATTTACACCATAGGCTCTGCTTCTAACTTGGGCCCAAATTGTAAAATGGTCTTATCTATTGGCGATTTCGTTCCAATTCACATTCCAAGTAATATTCGGCATGCTAATTACATTGCCGGTTGCCAAATTGCATTATCTCTTATAGTTTCCGAGATATGGACTATCGATAATTTACACCTTAGGCTCTGCTTCTAACTTGGGCCCAAATTGTAAAATGGTCTTATCTATTTGCGATTTCGTTCCAATTCACATTCCAAGTAATATTCGGCATGCTAATTACATTGCCGGTTGCCAAATAGCATTATCTCTTATAGTTTCCGAGATATGGACTATCGATAATTTACACCTTAGGCTCTGCTTCTAACTTGGGCCCAAATTGTAAAATGGTCTTATCTATTGGCGATTTCGTTCCAATTCACATTCCAAGTAATATTCGGCATGCTAATTACATTGCCGGTTGCCAAATTGAATTATCTCTTATAGTTTCCGAGATATGGACTATCGATAATTTACACCTTAGGCTCTGCTTCTAACTTGGGCCCAAATTGTAAAATGGTCTTATCTATTGGCTATTTCGTTCCAATTCACATTCCAAGTAATATTCGACATGCTAATTACATTGCCGGTTGCCAAATTGCATTATCTCTTATAGTTTCCGAGATATGGACTATCGATAATTTACACCTTAGGCTCTGCTTCTAACTTGGGCCCAAATTGTAAAATGGTCTTATCTATTGGCGATTTCGTTCCAATTCACACTCCAAGTAATATTCGGCATGTTAATTACATTGCCGGTTGCGAAATTGCATTATCTCTTATAGTTTCCGAGATATGGACTATCGATAATTTACACCTTAGGCTCTGCTTCTAACTTGGGCCCAAATTGTAAAATGGTCTTATCTATTGGCGATTTCGTTCCAATTCACATTCCAAGTAATATTCGGCATGCTAATTACATTGCCGGTTGCCAAATTGCATTATCTCTTATAGTTTCCGAGATATGGACTATCGATAATTTACACCTTAGGCTCTGCTTCTATCTTGGGCCCAAATTGTAAAATGGTCTTATCTATTGGCGATTTCGTTCCAATTCACATTCCAAGTAATATTCGGCATGCTAATTACATTGCCGGTTGCCAAATTGCATTATCTCTTATAGTTTCCGAGATATGGACTATCGATAATTTACACCTTAGGCTCTGCTTCTAACTTGGGCCCAAATTGTAAAATGGTCTTATCTATTGGCGATTTCGTTCCAATTCACACTCCAAGTAATATTCGGCATGCTAATTACATTGCCGGTTGCGAAATTGCATTATCTCTTATAGTTTCCGAGATATGGACTATCGATAATTTACACCTTAGGCTCTGCTTCTAACTTGGGCCCAAATTGTAAAATGGTCTTATCTATTGGCGATTTCGTTCCAATTCACATTCCAAGTAATATTCGGCATGCTAATTACATTGCCGGTTGCCAAATTGCATTATCTCTTATAGTTTCCGAGATATGGACTATCGATAATTTACACCTTAGGCTCTGCTTCTAACTTGGGCCCAAATTGTAAAATGGTCTTACCTATTGGCGATTCCGTTCCAATTCACATTCCAAGTAATATTCGGCATGCTAATTACATTGCCGGTTGCCAAATTGCATTATCTCTTATAGTTTCCGAGATATGGACTATCGATAATTTACACCTTAGGCTCTGCTTCTAACTTGGGCCCAAATTGTAAAATGGTCTTATCTATTGGCGATTTCGTCCCAATTCACATTCCAAGTGATATTCGGCATGCTAATTATATTGAAGGTTGCGAAATTGCATAATCTCTTATAGTTTCCGAGATATGGACTATCGATAATTTACACCTTAGGCTCTGCTTCTAACTTGCTCCCAAATTGTAAAATGGTCTTATCTATTGGCGATTTCGTTCCAATTCACATTCCAAGTAATATTCGGCATGCTAATTACATTGCCGATTGCCAAATTGCATTATCTCTTATAGTTTCCGAGATATGGACTATCGATAATTTACACCTTAGGCTCTGCTTCTAACTTGGGCCCAAATTGTAAAATGGTCTTATCTATTGGCGATTTCGTTCCAATTCACATTCCAAGTAATATTCGGCATGCTAATTACATTGCCGGTTGCCAAATTGCATTATCTCTTATAGTTTCCGAGATATGGACTATCGATAATTTACACCTTAGGCTCTGCTTCTAACTTGGGCCCAAATTGTAAAATGGTCTTATCTATTGGCGATTTCGTTCCAATTCACATTCCAAGTAATATTCGGCATGCTAATTACATTGCCGGTTGCCAAATTGCATTATCTCTTATAGTTTCCGAGATATGGACTATCAATAATTTACACCTTAGGCTCTGCTTCTAACTTGGGCCCAAATTGTAAAATGGTCTTATCTATTGGCGATTTCGTTCCAATTCACATTCCAAGTAATATTCGGCATGCTAATTACATTGCCGGTTGCCAAATTGCATTATCTCTTATAGTTTCCGAGATATGGACTATCGATAATTTACACCTTAAGCTCTGCTTCTAACTTGGGCCCAAATTGTAAAATGGTCTTACCTATTGGCGATTCCGTTCCAATTCACATTCCAAGTAATATTCGGCATGCTAATTACATTGCCGGTTGCCAAATTGCATTATCTCTTATAGTTTCCGAGATATGGACTATCGATAATTTACACCTTAGGCTCTGCTTCTAACTTGAGCCCAAATTGTAAAATGGTCTTATCTATTGGCGATTTCGTTCCAATTCACATTCCAAGTAATATTCGGCATGCTAATTACATTGCCGGTTGCCAAATTGCATTATCTCTTATAGTTTCCGAGATATGGACTATCGATAATTTACACCTTAGGCTCTGCTTCTAACTTGGGCCCAAATTGTAAAATGGTCTTACCTATTGGCGATTCCGTTCCAATTCACATTCCAAGTAATATTCGGCATGCTAATTACATTGCCGGTTGCCAAATTGCATTATCTCTTATAGTTTCCGAGATATGGACTATCGATAATTTACACCTTAGGCTCTGCTTCTAACTTGGGCCCAAATTGTAAAATGGTCTTATCTATTGGCGATTTCGTTCCAATTCACATTCCAAGTAATATTCGGCATGCTAATTACATTGCCGGTTGCCAAATTGCATTATCTCTTATAGTTTCCGAGATATGGACTATCGATAATTTACACCTTAGGCTCTGCTTCTAACTTGGGCCCAAATTGTAAAATGGTCTTATCTATTGGCGATTTCGTTCCAATTCACATTCCAAGTAATATTCGGCATGCTAATTACATTGCCGGTTGCCAAATTGCATTATCTCTTATAGTTTCCGAGATATGGACTATCAATAATTTACACCTTAGGCTCTGCTTCTAACTTGGGCCCAAATTGTAAAATGGTTTTATCTATTGGCGATTTCGTTCGAATTCACATTCCAAGTAATATTCGGCATGCTAATTACATTGCCGGTTCCAAATTGCATTATCTCTTATAGTTTCCGAGATATGGACTATCGATAATTTACACCTTAGGCTCTGCTTCTAACTTGGGCCCAAATTGTAAAATGGTCTTACCTATTGGCGATTCCGTTCCAATTCACATTCCAAGTAATATTCGGCATGCTAATTACATTGCCGGTTGCCAAATTGCATTATCTCTTATAGTTTCCGAGATATGGACTATCGATAATTTACACCTTAGGCTCTGCTTCTAACTTGGGCCCAAATTGTAAAATGGTCTTATCTATTGGCGATTTCGTTCCAATTCACATTCCAAGTAATATTCGGCATGCTAATTACATTGCCGGTTGCCAAATTGCATTATCTCTTATACTTTCCGAGATATGGACTATCGATAATTTACACCTTAGGCTCTGCTTCTAACTTGGGCCCAAATTGTAAAATGGTCTTATCTATTGGCGATTTCGTCCCAATTCACATTCCAAGTGATATTCGGCATGCTAAGTATATTGCCGGTTGCGAAATTGCATTATCTCTTATAGTTTCCGAGATATGGACTATCGAAAATTTACACCTTAGGCTCTGCTTCTAACTTGGGCCCAAATTGTAAAATGGTCTTATCTATTGGCGATTTCGTCCCAATTCACATTCCAAGTGATATTCGGCATGCTAATTACATTGCCGGTTGCGAAATTGCATTATCTCTTATAGTTTCCGAGATATGGACTATCAATAATTTACACCTTAGGCTCTGCTTCTAACTTGGGCCCAAATTGTAAAATGGTCTTATTTATTGGCGATTTCGTTCCAATTCACATTCCAAGTAATATTCGGCATGCTAATTTCATTGCCGGTTGCCAAATTGCATTATCTCTTATAGTTTCCGAGATATGGACTATCGATAATTTACACCTTAGGCTCTGCTTCTAACTTGGGTCCAAATTGTAAAATGGTCTTATCTATTGGCGATTTCGTTCCAATTCACATTCCAAGTAATATTCGGCATGCTAATTACATTGCCGGTTGCCAAATTGCATTATCTCTTATAGTTTCCGAGATATGGACTATCGATAATTTACACCTTAGGCTCTGCTTCTAACATGGGCCCAAATTGTAAAATGGTCTTATCTATTGGCGATTTCGTTCCAATTCACATTCCAAGTAATATTCGGCATGCTAATTACATTGCCGGTTGCCAAATTGCATTATCTCTTATAGTTTCCGAGATATGGACTATCGATAATTTACACCTTAGGCTCTGCTTCTAACTTGGGCCCAAATTGTAAAATGGTCTTATCTATTGGCGATTTAGTTGCAATTCACATTCCAAGTAATATTCGGCATGCTAATTACATTGCCGGTTGCCAAATTGCATTATCTCTTATAGTTTCCGAGATATGGACTATCGATAATTTACACCTTAGGCTCTGCTTCTAACTTGGGCCCAAATTGTAAAATGGCCTTATCTATTGGCGATTTCGTTCCAATTCACACTCCAAGTAATATTCGGCATGCTTATTACATTGCCGGTTGCGAAATTGCATTATCTCTTATAGTTTCCGAGATATGGACTATCGATAATTTACACCTTAGGCTCTGCTTCTAACTTGGGCCCAAATTGTAAAATGGTCTTATCTATTGGCGATTTCGTTCCAATTCACATTCCAAGTAATATTCGGCATGCTAATTACATTGCCGGTTGCCAAATTGCATTATCTCTTATAGTTTCCGAGATATGGACTATCGATAATTTACACCTTAGGCTCTGCTTCTAACTTGGGCCCAAATTGTAAAATGGTCTTATCTATTGGCGATTTCGTTCCAATTCACATTCCAAGTAATATTCGGCATGCTAATTACATTGCCGGTTGCCAAATTGCATTATCTCTTATACTTTCCGAGATATGGACTATCGATAATTTACACCTTAGGCTCTGCTTCTAACTTGGGCCCAAATTGTAAAATGGTCTTATCTATTGGCGATTTCGTCCCAATTCACATTCCAAGTGATATTCGGCATGCTAAGTATATTGCCGGTTGCGAAATTACATTATCTCTTATAGTTTCCGAGATATGGACTATCGAAAATTTACACCTTAGGCTCTGCTTCTAACTTGGGCCCAAATTGTAAAATGGTCTTATCTATTGGCGATTTCGTCCCAATTCACATTCCAAGTGATATTCGGCATGCTAATTACATTGCCGGTTGCGAAATTGCATTATCTCTTATAGTTTCCGAGATATGGACTATCAATAATTTACACCTTAGGCTCTGCTTCTAACTTGGGCCCAAATTGTAAAATGGTCTTATTTATTGGCGATTTCGTTCCAATTCACATTCCAAGTAATATTCGGCATGCTAATTTCATTGCCGGTTGCCAAATTGCATTATCTCTTATAGTTTCCGAGATATGGACTATCGATAATTTACACCTTAGGCTCTGCTTCTAACTTGGGTCCAAATTGTAAAATGGTCTTATCTATTGGCGATTTCGTTCCAATTCACATTCCAAGTAATATTCGGCATGCTAATTACATTGCCGGTTGCCAAATTGCATTATCTCTTATAGTTTCCGAGATATGGACTATCGATAATTTACACCTTAGGCTCTGCTTCTAACATGGGCCCAAATTGTAAAATGGTCTTATCTATTGGCGATTTCGTTCCAATTCACATTCCAAGTAATATTCGGCATGCTAATTACATTGCCGGTTGCCAAATTGCATTATCTCTTATAGTTTCCGAGATATGGACTATCGATAATTTACACCTTAGGCTCTGCTTCTAACTTGGGCCCAAATTGTAAAATGGTCTTATCTATTGGCGATTTAGTTGCAATTCACATTCCAAGTAATATTCGGCATGCTAATTACATTGCCGGTTGCCAAATTGCATTATCTCTTATAGTTTCCGAGATATGGACTATCGATAATTTACACCTTAGGCTCTGCTTCTAACTTGGGCCCAAATTGTAAAATGGCCTTATCTATTGGCGATTTCGTTCCAATTCACATTCCAAGTAATATTCGGCATGCTAATTACATTGCCGGTTGCCAAATTGCATTATCTCTTATAGTTTCCGAGATATGGACTATCGATAATTTACACCTTAGGCTCTGCTTCTAACTTGGGCCCAAATTGTAAAATGGTCTTATCTATTGGCGATTTCGTTCCAATTCACATTCCAAGTAATATTCGGCATGCTAATTACATTGCCGGTTGCCAAATTGCATTATCTCTTATACTTTCCGAGATATGGACTATCGATAATTTACACCTTAGGCTCTGCTTCTAACTTGGGCCCAAATTGTAAAATGGTCTTATCTATTGGCGATTTCGTCCCAATTCACATTCCAAGTGATATTCGGCATGCTAAGTATATTGCCGGTTGCGAAATTGCATTATCTCTTATAGTTTCCGAGATATGGACTATCGAAAATTTACACCTTAGGCTCTGCTTCTAACTTGGGCCCAAATTGTAAAATGGTCTTATCTATTGGCGATTTCGTCCCAATTCACATTCCAAGTGATATTCGGCATGCTAATTACATTGCCGGTTGCGAAATTGCATTATCTCTTATAGTTTCCGAGATATGGACTATCAATAATTTACACCTTAGGCTCTGCTTCTAACTTGGGCCCAAATTGTAAAATGGTCTTATTTATTGGCGATTTCGTTCCAATTCACATTCCAAGTAATATTCGGCATGCTAATTTCATTGCCGGTTGCCAAATTGCATTATCTCTTATAGTTTCCGAGATATGGACTATCGATAATTTACACCTTAGGCTCTGCTTCTAACTTGGGTCCAAATTGTAAAATGGTCTTATCTATTGGCGATTTCGTTCCAATTCACATTCCAAGTAATATTCGGCATGCTAATTACATTGCCGGTTGCCAAATTGCATTATCTCTTATAGTTTCCGAGATATGGACTATCGATAATTTACACCTTAGGCTCTGCTTCTAACATGGGCCCAAATTGTAAAATGGTCTTATCTATTGGCGATTTCGTTCCAATTCACATTCCAAGTAATATTCGGCATGCTAATTACATTGCCGGTTGCCAAATTGCATTATCTCTTATAGTTTCCGAGATATGGACTATCGATAATTTACACCTTAGGCTCTGCTTCTAACTTGGGCCCAAATTGTAAAATGGTCTTATCTATTGGCGATTTAGTTGCAATTCACATTCCAAGTAATATTCGGCATGCTAATTACATTGCCGGTTGCCAAATTGCATTATCTCTTATAGTTTCCGAGATATGGACTATCGATAATTTACACCTTAGGCTCTGCTTCTAACTTGGGCCCAAATTGTAAAATGGCCTTATCTATTGGCGATTTCGTTCCAATTCACACTCCAAGTAATATTCGGCATGCTTATTACATTGCCGGTTGCGAAATTGCATTATCTCTTATAGTTTCCGAGATATGGACTATCGATAATTTACACCTTAGGCTCTGCTTCTAACTTGGGCCCAAATTGTAAAATGGTCTTATCTATTGGCGATTTCGTTCCAATTCACATTCCAAGTAATATTCGGCATGCTAATTACATTGCCGGTCGCCAAATTGCATTATCTCTTATAGTTTCCGAGATATGGACTATCGATAATTTACACCTTAGGCTCTGCTTCTAACTTGGGCCCAAATTGTAAAATGGTCTTACCTATTGGCGATTCCGTTCCAATGGTTGCCAAATTGCATTATCTCTTATAGTTTCCGAGATATGGACTATCGATAATTTACACCTTAGGCTCTGCTTCTAACTTGGGCCCAAATTGTAAAATGGTCTTATCTATTGGCGATTTCGTTCCAATTCACATTCCAAGTAATATTCGGCATGCTAATTACATTGCCGGTTGCCAAATTGCATTATCTCTTATAGTTTCCGAGATATGGACTATCGATAATTTACACCTTAGGCTCTGCTTCTAACTTGGGCCCAAATTGTAAAATGGCCTTATCTATTGGCGATTTCGTTCCAATTCACATTCCAAGTAATATTCGGCATGCTAATTACATTGCCGGTTGCCAAATTGCATTATCTCTTATAGTTTCCGAGATATGGACTATCGATAATTTACACCTTAGGCTCTGCTTCTAACTTGGGCCCAAATTGTAAAATGGTCTTATCTATTGGCAATTTCGTTCCAATTCACATTCCAAGTAATATTCCGCATGCTAATTACATTGCCGGTTGCCAAATTGCATTATCTCTTATAGTTTCCGAGATATGGACTATCGATAATTTACACCTTAGGCTCTGCTTCTAACTTGGGCCCAAATTGTAAAATGGCCTTATCTATTGGCGATTTCGTCCCAATTCACATTCCAAGTAATATTCGGCATGCTAATTACATTGCCGGTTGCGAAACTGCATTATCTCTTATAGTTTCAGAGATATGGACTATCGATAATTTACACCTTAGGCTCTGCTTCTAACTTGGGCCCAAATGGTAAAATGGTCTTATCTATTGGCAATTTCGTTCCAATTCACATTCCAAGTAATATTCGGCATGCTAATTACATTGCCGGTTGCCAAATTGCATTATCTCTTATAGTTTCCGAGATATGGACTATCGATAATTTACACCTTAGGCTCTGCTTCTAACTTGGGCCCAAATTGTAAAATGGTCTTATCTATTGGCGATTTCGTTCCAATTCACATTCCAAGTAATATTCGGCATGCTAATTACATTGCCGGTTGCCAAATTGCATTATCTCTTATAGTTTCCGAGATATGGACTATCGATAATTTACACCTTAGGCTCTGCTTCTAACTTGGGTCCAAATTGTAAAATGATCTTATCTATTGGCGATTTCGTTCCAATTCACATTCCAAGTAATATTCGGCATGCTAATTACATTGCCGGTTGCCAAATTGCATTATCTCTTATAGTTTCCGAGATATGGACTATCGATAATTTACACCTTAGGCTCTGCTTCTAACTTGGGCCCAAATTGTAAAATGGTCTTATCTATTGGCGATTTCGTTCCAATTCACATTCCAAGTAATATTCGGCATGCTAATTACATTGCCGGTTGCCAAATTGCATTATCTCTTATAGTTTCCGAGATATGGACTATCGATAATTTACACCTTAGGCTCTGCTTCTAACTTGGGCCCAAATTGTAAAATGGTCTTATCTATTGGCGATTTCGTTCCAATTCACATTCCAAGTAATATTCGGCATGCTAATTACATTGCCGGTTGCCAAATTGCATTATCTCTTATAGTTTCCGAGATATGGACTATCGATAATTTACACCTTAGGCTCTGCTTCTAACTTGGGCCCAAATTGTAAAATGGTCTTATCTATTGGCGATTTAGTTGCAATTCACATTCCAAGTAATATTCGGCATGCTAATTACATTGCCGGTTGCCAAATTGCATTATCTCTTATAGTTTCCGAGATATGGACTATCGATAATTTACACCTTAGGCTCTGCTTCTAACTTGGGCCCAAATTGTAAAATGGTCTTATCTATTGGCGATTTCGTTCCAATTCACATTCCAAGTAATATTCGGCATGCTAATTACATTGCCGGTTGCCAAATTGCATTATCTCTTATAGTTTCCGAGATATGGACTATCGATAATTTACACCTTAGGCTCTGCTTCTAACTTGGGCCCAAATTGTAAAATGGTCTTATCTATTGGCGATTTCGTTCCAATTCACATTCCAAGTAATATTCGGCATGCTAATTACATTGCCGGTTCCAAATTGCATTATCTCTTATAGTTTCCGAGATATGGACTATCGATAATTTACACCTTAGGCTCTGCTTCTAACTTGGGCCCAAATTGTAAAATGGTCTTACCTATTGGCGATTCCGTTCCAATTCACATTCCAAGTAATATTCGGCATGCTAATTACATTGCCGGTTGCCAAATTGCATTATCTCTTATAGTTTCCGAGATATGGACTATCGATAATTTACACCTTAGGCTCTGCTTCTAACTTGGGCCCAAATTGTAAAATGGTCTTATCTATTGGCGATTTCGTTCCAATTCACATTCCAAGTAATATTCGGCATGCTAATTACATTGCCGGTTGCCAAATTGCATTATCTCTTATACTTTCCGAGATATGGACTATCGATAATTTACACCTTAGGCTCTGCTTCTAACTTGGGCCCAAATTGTAAAATGGTCTTATCTATTGGCGATTTCGTCCCAATTCACATTCCAAGTGATATTCGGCATGCTAAGTATATTGCCGGTTGCGAAATTGCATTATCTCTTATAGTTTCCGAGATATGGACTATCGAAAATTTACACCTTAGGCTCTGCTTCTAACTTGGGCCCAAATTGTAAAATGGTCTTATCTATTGGCGATTTCGTCCCAATTCACATTCCAAGTGATATTCGGCATGCTAATTACATTGCCGGTTGCGAAATTGCATTATCTCTTATAGTTTCCGAGATATGGACTATCAATAATTTACACCTTAGGCTCTGCTTCTAACTTGGGCCCAAATTGTAAAATGGTCTTATTTATTGGCGATTTCGTTCCAATTCACATTCCAAGTAATATTCGGCATGCTAATTTCATTGCCGGTTGCCAAATTGCATTATCTCTTATAGTTTCCGAGATATGGACTATCGATAATTTACACCTTAGGCTCTGCTTCTAACTTGGGTCCAAATTGTAAAATGGTCTTATCTATTGGCGATTTCGTTCCAATTCACATTCCAAGTAATATTCGGCATGCTAATTACATTGCCGGTTGCCAAATTGCATTATCTCTTATAGTTTCCGAGATATGGACTATCGATAATTTACACCTTAGGCTCTGCTTCTAACATGGGCCCAAATTGTAAAATGGTCTTATCTATTGGCGATTTCGTTCCAATTCACATTCCAAGTAATATTCGGCATGCTAATTACATTGCCGGTTGCCAAATTGCATTATCTCTTATAGTTTCCGAGATATGGACTATCGATAATTTACACCTTAGGCTCTGCTTCTAACTTGGGCCCAAATTGTAAAATGGTCTTATCTATTGGCGATTTAGTTGCAATTCACATTCCAAGTAATATTCGGCATGCTAATTACATTGCCGGTTGCCAAATTGCATTATCTCTTATAGTTTCCGAGATATGGACTATCGATAATTTACACCTTAGGCTCTGCTTCTAACTTGGGCCCAAATTGTAAAATGGCCTTATCTATTGGCGATTTCGTTCCAATTCACACTCCAAGTAATATTCGGCATGCTTATTACATTGCCGGTTGCGAAATTGCATTATCTCTTATAGTTTCCGAGATATGGACTATCGATAATTTACACCTTAGGCTCTGCTTCTAACTTGGGCCCAAATTGTAAAATGGTCTTATCTATTGGCGATTTCGTTCCAATTCACATTCCAAGTAATATTCGGCATGCTAATTACATTGCCGGTTGCCAAATTGCATTATCTCTTATAGTTTCCGAGATATGGACTATCGATAATTTACACCTTAGGCTCTGCTTCTAACTTGGGCCCAAATTGTAAAATGGTCTTACCTATTGGCGATTCCGTTCCAATGGTTGCCAAATTGCATTATCTCTTATAGTTTCCGAGATATGGACTATCGATAATTTACACCTTAGGCTCTGCTTCTAACTTGGGCCCAAATTGTAAAATGGTCTTATCTATTGGCGATTTCGTTCCAATTCACATTCCAAGTAATATTCGGCATGCTAATTACATTGCCGGTTGCCAAATTGCATTATCTCTTATAGTTTCCGAGATATGGACTATCGATAATTTACACCTTAGGCTCTGCTTCTAACTTGGGCCCAAATTGTAAAATGGCCTTATCTATTGGCGATTTCGTTCCAATTCACATTCCAAGTAATATTCGGCATGCTAATTACATTGCCGGTTGCCAAATTGCATTATCTCTTATAGTTTCCGAGATATGGACTATCGATAATTTACACCTTAGGCTCTGCTTTTAACTTGGGCCCAAATTGTAAAATGGTCTTATCTATTGGCAATTTCGTTCCAATTCACATTCCAAGTAATATTCCGCATGCTAATTACATTGCCGGTTGCCAAATTGCATTATCTCTTATAGTTTCCGAGATATGGACTATCGATAATTTACACCTTAGGCTCTGCTTCTAACTTGGGCCCAAATTGTAAAATGGCCTTATCTATTGGCGATTTCGTCCCAATTCACATTCCAAGTAATATTCGGCATGCTAATTACATTGCCGGTTGCGAAATTGCATTATCTCTTATAGTTTCAGAGATATGGACTATCGATAATTTACACCTTAGGCTCTGCTTCTAACTTGGGCCCAAATGGTAAAATGGTCTTATCTATTGGCAATTTCGTTCCAATTCACATTCCAAGTAATATTCGGCATGCTAATTACATTGCCGGTTGCCAAATTGCATTATCTCTTATAGTTTCCGAGATATGGACTATCGATAATTTACACCTTAGGCTCTGCTTCTAACTTGGGCCCAAATTGTAAAATGGTCTTATCTATTGGCGATTTCGTTCCAATTCACATTCCAAGTAATATTCGGCATGCTAATTACATTGCCGGTTGCCAAATTGCATTATCTCTTATAGTTTCCGAGATATGGACTATCGATAATTTACACCTTAGGCTCTGCTTCTAACTTGGGTCCAAATTGTAAAATGATCTTATCTATTGGCGATTTCGTTCCAATTCACATTCCAAGTAATATTCGGCATGCTAATTACATTGCCGGTTGCCAAATTGCATTATCTCTTATAGTTTCCGAGATATGGACTATCGATAATTTACACCTTAGGCTCTGCTTCTAACTTGGGCCCAAATTGTAAAATGGTCTTATCTATTGGCGATTTCGTTCCAATTCACATTCCAAGTAATATTCGGCATGCTAATTACATTGCCGGTTGCCAAATTGCATTATCTCTTATAGTTTCCGAGATATGGACTATCGATAATTTACACCTTAGGCTCTGCTTCTAACTTGGGCCCAAATTGTAAAATGGTCTTATCTATTGGCGATTTAGTTGCAATTCACATTCCAAGTAATATTCGGCATGCTAATTACATTGCCGGTTGCCAAATTGCATTATCTCTTATAGTTTCCGAGATATGGACTATCGATAATTTACACCTTAGGCTCTGCTTCTAACTTGGGCCCAAATTGTAAAATGGTCTTATCTATTGGCGATTTCGTTCCAATTCACATTCCAAGTAATATTCGGCATGCTAATTACATTGCCGGTTGCCAAATTGCATTATCTCTTATAGTTTCCGAGATATGGACTATCGATAATTTACACCTTAGGCTCTGCTTCTAACATGGGCCCAAATTGTAAAATGGTCTTATCTATTGGCGATTTCGTTCCAATTCACATTCCAAGTAATATTCGGCATGCTAATTACATTGCCGGTTGCCAAATTGCATTATCTCTTATAGTTTCCGAGATATGGACTATCGATAATTTACACCTTAGGCTCTGCTTCTAACTTGGGCCCAAATTGTAAAATGGTCTTATCTATTGGCGATTTAGTTGCAATTCACATTCCAAGTAATATTCGGCATGCTAATTACATTGCCGGTTGCCAAATTGCATTATCTCTTATAGTTTCCGAGATATGGACTATCGATAATTTACACCTTAGGCTCTGCTTCTAACTTGGGCCCAAATTGTAAAATGGCCTTATCTATTGGCGATTTCGTTCCAATTCACACTCCAAGTAATATTCGGCATGCTTATTACATTGCCGGTTGCGAAATTGCATTATCTCTTATAGTTTCCGAGATATGGACTATCGATAATTTACACCTTAGGCTCTGCTTCTAACTTGGGCCCAAATTGTAAAATGGTCTTATCTATTGGCGATTTCGTTCCAATTCACATTCCAAGTAATATTCGGCATGCTAATTACATTGCCGGTTGCCAAATTGCATTATCTCTTATAGTTTCCGAGATATGGACTATCGATAATTTACACCTTAGGCTCTGCTTCTAACTTGGGCCCAAATTGTAAAATGGTCTTACCTATTGGCGATTCCGTTCCAATTCACATTCCAAGTAATATTCGGCATGCTAATTACATTGCCGGTTGCCAAATTGCATTATCTCTTATAGTTTCCGAGATATGGACTATCGATAATTTACACCTTAGGCTCTGCTTCTAACTTGGGCCCAAATTGTAAAATGGTCTTATCTATTGGCGATTTCGTTCCAATTCACATTCCAAGTAATATTCGGCATGCTAATTACATTGCCGGTTGCCAAATTGCATTATCTCTTATAGTTTCCGAGATATGGACTATCGATAATTTACACCTTAGGCTCTGCTTCTAACTTGGGCCCAAATTGTAAAATGGCCTTATCTATTGGCGATTTCGTTCCAATTCACATTCCAAGTAATATTCGGCATGCTAATTACATTGCCGGTTGCCAAATTGCATTATCTCTTATAGTTTCCGAGATATGGACTATCGATAATTTACACCTTAGGCTCTGCTTTTAACTTGGGCCCAAATTGTAAAATGGTCTTATCTATTGGCAATTTCGTTCCAATTCACATTCCAAGTAATATTCCGCATGCTAATTACATTGCCGGTTGCCAAATTGCATTATCTCTTATAGTTTCCGAGATATGGACTATCGATAATTTACACCTTAGGCTCTGCTTCTAACTTGGGCCCAAATTGTAAAATGGCCTTATCTATTGGCGATTTCGTCCCAATTCACATTCCAAGTAATATTCGGCATGCTAATTACATTGCCGGTTGCGAAATTGCATTATCTCTTATAGTTTCAGAGATATGGACTATCGATAATTTACACCTTAGGCTCTGCTTCTAACTTGGGCCCAAATGGTAAAATGGTCTTATCTATTGGCAATTTCGTTCCAATTCACATTCCAAGTAATATTCGGCATGCTAATTACATTGCCGGTTGCCAAATTGCATTATCTCTTATAGTTTCCGAGATATGGACTATCGATAATTTACACCTTAGGCTCTGCTTCTAACTTGGGCCCAAATTGTAAAATGGTCTTATCTATTGGCGATTTCGTTCCAATTCACATTCCAAGTAATATTCGGCATGCTAATTACATTGCCGGTTGCCAAATTGCATTATCTCTTATAGTTTCCGAGATATGGACTATCGATAATTTACACCTTAGGCTCTGCTTCTAACTTGGGTCCAAATTGTAAAATGATCTTATCTATTGGCGATTTCGTTCCAATTCACATTCCAAGTAATATTCGGCATGCTAATTACATTGCCGGTTGCCAAATTGCATTATCTCTTATAGTTTCCGAGATATGGACTATCGATAATTTACACCTTAGGCTCTGCTTCTAACTTGGGCCCAAATTGTAAAATGGTCTTATCTATTGGCGATTTCGTTCCAATTCACATTCCAAGTAATATTCGGCATGCTAATTACATTGCCGGTTGCCAAATTGCATTATCTCTTATAGTTTCCGAGATATGGACTATCGATAATTTACACCTTAGGCTCTGCTTCTAACTTGGGCCCAAATTGTAAAATGGTCTTATCTATTGGCGATTTAGTTGCAATTCACATTCCAAGTAATATTCGGCATGCTAATTACATTGCCGGTTGCCAAATTGCATTATCTCTTATAGTTTCCGAGATATGGACTATCGATAATTTACACCTTAGGCTCTGCTTCTAACTTGGGCCCAAATTGTAAAATGGTCTTATCTATTGGCGATTTCGTTCCAATTCACATTCCAAGTAATATTCGGCATGCTAATTACATTGCCGGTTGCCAAATTGCATTATCTCTTATAGTTTCCGAGATATGGACTATCGATAATTTACACCTTAGGCTCTGCTTCTAACTTGGGCCCAAATTGTAAAATGGTCTTATCTATTGGCGATTTCGTTCCAATTCACATTCCAAGTAATATTCGGCATGCTAATTACATTGCCGGTTGCCAAATTGCATTATCTCTTATAGTTTCCGAGATATGGACTATCGATAATTTACACCTTATGCTCTGCTTCTAACTTGGGCCCAAATTGTAAAATGGTCTTATCTATTGGCGATTTCGTTCCAATTCACACTCCAAGTAATATTCGGCATGCTAATTACATTGCCGGTTGCGAAATTGCATTATCTCTTATAGTTTCCGAGATATGGACTATCGATAATTTACACCTTAGGCTCTGCTTCTAACTTGGGCCCAAATTGTAAAATGGTCTTATCTATTGGCGATTTCGTTCCAATTCACATTCCAAGTAATATTCGGCATGCTAATTACATTGCCGGTTGCTAAATTGCATTATCTCTTATAGTTTCCGAGATATGGACTATCGATAATTTACACCTTAGGCTCTGCTTCTAACTTGGGCCCAAATTGTAAAATGGTCTTACCTATTGGCGATTCCGTTCCAATTCACACTCCAAGTAATATTCGGCATGCTAATTACATTGCCGGTTGCCAAATTGCATTATCTCTTATAGTTTCCGAGATATGGACTATCGATAATTTACACCTTAGGCTCTGCTTCTAACTTGGGCCCAAATTGTAAAATGGTCTTATCTATTGGCGATTTCGTTCCAATTCACATTCCAAGTAATATTCGGCATGCTAATTACATTGCCGGTTGCCAAATTGCATTATCTCTTATAGTTTCCGAGATATGGACTATCGATAATTTACACCTTAGGCTCTGCTTCTAACTTGGGCCCAAATTGTAAAATGGTCTTATCTATTGGCGATTTCGTTCCAATTCACATTCCAAGTAATATTCGGCATGCTAATTACATTGCCGGTTGCCAAATTGCATTATCTCTTATAGTTTCCGAGATATGGACTATCGATAATTTACACCTTAGGCTCTGCTTCTAACTTGGGCCCAAATTGTAAAATGGTCTTATCTATTGGCGATTTCGTTCCAATTCACATTCCAAGTAATATTCGGCATGCTAATTACATTGCCGGTTGCCAAATTGCATTATCTCTTATAGTTTCCGAGATATGGACTATCAATAATTTACACCTTAGGCTCTGCTTCTAACTTGGGCCCAAATTGTAAAATGGTCTTATCTATTGGCGATTTCGTTCCAATTCACATTCCAAGTAATATTCGGCATGCTAATTACATTGCCGGTTGCCAAATTGCATTATCTCTTATAGTTTCCGAGATATGGACTATCGATAATTTACACCTTAGGCTCTGCTTCTAACTTGGGCCCAAATTGTAAAATGGTCTTACCTATTGGCGATTCCGTTCCAATTCACATTCCAAGTAATATTCGGCATGCTAATTACATTGCCGGTTGCCAAATTGCATTATCTCTTATAGTTTCCGAGATATGGACTATCGATAATTTACACCTTAGGCTCTGCTTCTAACTTGGGCCCAAATTGTAAAATGGTCTTATCTATTGGCGATTTCGTTCCAATTCACATTCCAAGTAATATTCGGCATGCTAATTACATTGCCGGTTGCCAAATTGCATTATCTCTTATACTTTCCGAGATATGGACTATCGATAATTTACACCTTAGGCTCTGCTTCTAACTTGGGCCCAAATTGTTAAATGGTCTTATCTATTAGCGATTTCGTCCCAATTCACATTCCAAGTGATATTCGGCATGCTAAGTATATTGCCGGTTGCGAAATTGCATTATCTCTTATAGTTTCCGAGATATGGACTATCGATAATTTACACCTTAGGCTCTGCTTCTAACTTGCTCCCAAATTGTAAAATGGTCTTATCTATTGGCGATTTCGTTCCAATTCACATTCCAAGTAATATTCGGCATGCTAATTACATTGCCGGTTGCCAAATTGCATTATCTCTTATAGTTTCCGAGATATGGACTATCGATAATTTACACCTTAGGCTCTGCTTCTAACTTGGGCCCAAATTGTAAAATGGCCTTATCTATTGGCGATTTCGTTCCAATTCACATTCCAAGTAATATTCGGCATGCTAATTACATTGCCGGTTGCCAAATTGCATTATCTCTTATAGTTTCCGAGATATGGACTATCGATAATTTACACCTTAGGCTCTGCTTCTAACTTGGGCCCAAATTGTAAAATGGCCTTATCTATTGGCGATTTCGTCCCAATTCACATTCCAAGTAATATTCGGCATGCTAATTACATTGCCGGTTGCGAAATTGCATTATCTCTTATAGTTTCAGAGATATGGACTATCGATAATTTACACCTTAGGCTCTGCTTCTAACTTGGGCCCAAATTGTAAAATGGTCTTATCTATTGGCAATTTCGTTCCAATTCACATTCCAAGTAATATTCGGCATGCTAATTACATTGCCGGTTGCCAAATTGCATTATCTTTTATAGTTTCCGAGATATGGACTATCGATAATTTACACCTTAGGCTCTGCTTCTAACTTGGGCCCAAATTGTAAAATGGTCTTATCTATTGGCGATTTCGTTCCAATTCACATTCCAAGTAATATTCTGCATGCTAATTACATTGCCGGTTGCCAAATTGCATTAACTCTTATAGTTTCCGAGATATGGACTATCGATAATTTACACCTTAGGCTCTGCTTCTAACTTGGGCCCAAATTGTAAAATGGTCTTATCTATTGGCGATTTCGTTCCAATTCACATTCCAAGTAATATTCGGCATGCTAATTACATTGCCGGTTGCCAAATTGCATTATCTCTTAAAGTTTCCGAGATATGGACTATCGATAATTTACACCATAGGCTCTGCTTCTAACTTGGGCCCAAATTGTAAAATGGTCTTATCTATTGGCGATTTCGTTCCAATTCACATTCCAAGTAATATTCGGCATGCTAATTACATTGCCGGTTGCCAAATTGCATTATCTCTTATAGTTTCCGAGATATGGACTATCGATAATTTACACCTTAGGCTCTGCTTCTAACTTGGGCCCAAATTGTAAAATGGTCTTATCTATTGGCAATTTCGTTCCAATTCACATTCCAAGTAATATTCGGCATGCTAATTACATTGCCGGTTGCCAAATTGCATTATCTCTTATAGTTTCCGAGATATGGACTATCGATAATTTACACCTTAGGCTCTGCTTCTAACTTGGGCCCAAATTGTAAAATGGTCTTATCTATTGGCGATTTCGTTCCAATTCACATTCCAAGTAATATTCGGCATGCTAATTACATTGCCGGTTGCCAAATTGCATTAACTCTTATAGTTTCCGAGATATGGACTATCGATAATTTACACCTTAGGCTCTGCTTCTAACTTGGGCCCAAATTGTAAAATGGTCTTATCTATTGGCGATTTCGTTCCAATTCACATTCCAAGTAATATTCGGCATGCTAATTACATTGCCGGTTGCCAAATTGCATTATCTCTTATAGTTTCCGAGATATGGACTATCAATAATTTACACCTTAGGCTCTGCTTCTAACTTGGGCCCAAATTGTAAAGTGGTCTTATCTATTGGCGATTTCGTTCCAATTCACATTCCAAGTAATATTCGGCATGCTAATTACATTGCCGTTTGCCAAATTGCATTATCTCTTATAGTTTCCGAGATATGGACTATCGATAATTTACACCTTAGGCTCTGCTTCTAACTTGGGCCCAAATTGTAAAATGGCCTTATCTATTGGCGATTTCGTCCCAATTCACATTCCAAGTAATATTCGGCATGCTAATTACATTGCCGGTTGCGAAATTGCATTATCTCTTATAGTTTCAGAGATATGGACTATCGATAATTTACACCTTAGGCTCTGCTTCTAACTTGGGCCCAAATTGTAAAATGGTCTTATCTATTGGCAATTTCGTTCCAATTCACATTCCAAGTAATATTCGGCATGCTAATTACATTGCCGGTTGCCAAATTGCATTATCTCTTATAGTTTCCGAGATATGGACTATCGATAATTTACACCTTAGGCTCTGCTTCTAACTTGGGCCCAAATTGTAAAATGGTCTTATCTATTGGCGATTTCGTTCCAATTCACATTTCAAGTAATATTCGGCATGCTAATTACATTGCCGGTTGCCAAATTGCATTAACTCTTATAGTTTCCGAGATATGGACTATCGATAATTTACACCTTAGGCTCTGCTTCTAACTTGGGCCCAAATTGTAAAATGGTCTTATCTATTGGCGATTTCGTTCCAATTCACATTCCAAGTAATATTCGGCATGCTAATTACATTGCCGGTTGCCAAATTGCATTATCTCTTAAAGTTTCCGAGATATGGACTATCGATAATTTACACCATAGGCTCTGCTTCTAACTTGGGCCCAAATTGTAAAATGGTCTTATCTATTGGCGATTTCGTTCCAATTCACATTCCAAGTAATATTCGGCATGCTAATTACATTGCCGGTTGCCAAATTGCATTATCTCTTATAGTTTCCGAGATATGGACTATCGATAATTTACACCTTAGGCTCTGCTTCTAACTTGGGCCCAAATTGTAAAATGGTCTTATCTATTTGCGATTTCGTTCCAATTCACATTCCAAGTAATATTCGGCATGCTAATTACATTGCCGGTTGCCAAATTGCATTATCTCTTATAGTTTCCGAGATATGGACTATCGATAATTTACACCTTAGGCTCTGCTTCTAACTTGGGCCCAAATTGTAAAATGGTCTTATCTATTGGCGATTTCGTTCCAATTCACATTCCAAGTAATATTCGGCATGCTAATTACATTGCCGGTTGCCAAATTGAATTATCTCTTATAGTTTCCGAGATATGGACTATCGATAATTTACACCTTAGGCTCTGCTTCTAACTTGGGCCCAAATTGTAAAATGGTCTTACCTATTGGCGATTTCGTTCCAATTCACATTCCAAGTAATATTCGGCATGCTAATTACATTGCCGGTTGCCAAATTGCATTATCTCTTATAGTTTCCGAGATATGGACTATCGATAATTTACACCTTAGGCTCTGCTTCTAACTTGGGCCCAAATTGTAAAATGGTCTTATCTATTGGCTATTTCGTTCCAATTCACATTCCAAGTAATATTCGACATGCTAATTACATTGCCGGTTGCCAAATTGCATTATCTCTTATAGTTTCTGAGATATGGACTATCGATAATTTACACCTTAGGCTCTGCTTCTAACTTGGGCCCAAATTGTAAAATGGTCTTATCTATTGGCGATTTCGTTCCAATTCACACTCCAAGTAATATTCGGCATGTTAATTTCATTGCCGGTTGCGAAATTGCATTATCTCTTATAGTTTCCGAGATATGGACTATCGATAATTTACACCTTAGGCTCTGCTTCTAACTTGGGCCCAAATTGTAAAATGGTCTTATCTATTGGCGATTTCGTTCCAATTCACATTCCAAGTAATATTCGGCATGCTAATTACATTGCCGGTTGCCAAATTGCATTATCTCTTATAGTTTCCGAGATATGGACTATCGATAATTTACACCTTAGGCTCTGCTTCTATCTTGGGCCCAAATTGTAAAATGGTCTTATCTATTGGCGATTTCGTTCCAATTCACATTCCAAGTAATATTCGGCATGCTAATTACATTGCCGGTTGCCAAATTGCATTATCTCTTATAGTTTCCGAGATATGGACTATCGATAATTTACACCTTAGGCTCTGCTTCTAACTTGGGCCCAAATTGTAAAATGGTCTTATCTATTGGCGATTTCGTTCCAATTCACACTCCAAGTAATATTCGGCATGCTAATTACATTGCCGGTTGCGAAATTGCATTATCTCTTATAGTTTCCGAGATATGGACTATCGATAATTTACACCTTAGGCTCTGCTTCTAACTTGGGCCCATATTGTAAAATGGTCTTATCTATTGGCGATTTCGTTCCAATTCACATTCCAAGTAATATTCGGCATGCTAATTACATTGCCGGTTGCCAAATTGCATTATCTCTTATAGTTTCCGAGATATGGACTATCGATAATTTACACCTTAGGCTCTGCTTCTAACTTGGGCCCAAATTGTAAAATGGTCTTACCTATTGGCGATTCCGTTCCAATTCACATTCCAAGTAATATTCGGCATGCTAATTACATTGCCGGTTGCCAAATTGCATTATCTCTTATAGTTTCCGAGATATGGACTATCGATAATTTACACCTTAGGCTCTGCTTCTAACTTGGGCCCAAATTGTAAAATGGTCTTATCTATTGGCGATTTCGTCCCAATTCACATTCCAAGTGATATTCGGCATGCTAATTATATTGAAGGTTGCGAAATTGCATAATCTCTTATAGTTTCCGAGATATGGACTATCGATAATTTACACCTTAGGCTCTGCTTCTAACTTGCTCCCAAATTGTAAAATGGTCTTATCTATTGGCGATTTCGTTCCAATTCACATTCCAAGTAATATTCGGCATGCTAATTACATTGCCGATTGCCAAATTGCATTATCTCTTATAGTTTCCGAGATATGGACTATCGATAATTTACACCTTAGGCTCTGCTTCTAACTTGGGCCCAAATTGTAAAATGGTCTTATCTATTGGCGATTTCGTTCCAATTCACATTCCAAGTAATATTCGGCATGCTAATTACATTGCCGGTTGCCAAATTGCATTATCTCTTATAGTTTCCGAGATATGGACTATCGATAATTTACACCTTAGGCTCTGCTTCTAACTTGGGCCCAAATTGTAAAATGGTCTTATCTATTGGCGATTTCGTTCCAATTCACATTCCAAGTAATATTCGGCATGCTAATTACATTGCCGGTTGCCAAATTGCATTATCTCTTATAGTTTCCGAGATATGGACTATCAATAATTTACACCTTAGGCTCTGCTTCTAACTTGGGCCCAAATTGTAAAATGGTCTTATCTATTGGCGATTTCGTTCCAATTCACATTCCAAGTAATATTCGGCATGCTAATTACATTGCCGGTTGCCAAATTGCATTATCTCTTATAGTTTCCGAGATATGGACTATCGATAATTTACACCTTAGGCTCTGCTTCTAACTTGGGCCCAAATTGTAAAATGGTCTTACCTATTGGCGATTCCGTTCCAATTCACATTCCAAGTAATATTCGGCATGCTAATTACATTGCCGGTTGCCAAATTGCATTATCTCTTATAGTTTCCGAGATATGGACTATCGATAATTTACACCTTAGGCTCTGCTTCTAACTTGAGCCCAAATTGTAAAATGGTCTTATCTATTGGCGATTTCGTTCCAATTCACATTCCAAGTAATATTCGGCATGCTAATTACATTGCCGGTTGCCAAATTGCATTATCTCTTATAGTTTCCGAGATATGGACTATCGATAATTTACACCTTAGGCTCTGCTTCTAACTTGGGCCCAAATTGTAAAATGGTCTTACCTATTGGCGATTCCGTTCCAATTCACATTCCAAGTAATATTCGGCATGCTAATTACATTGCCGGTTGCCAAATTGCATTATCTCTTATAGTTTCCGAGATATGGACTATCGATAATTTACACCTTAGGCTCTGCTTCTAACTTGGGCCCAAATTGTAAAATGGTCTTATCTATTGGCGATTTCGTTCCAATTCACATTCCAAGTAATATTCGGCATGCTAATTACATTGCCGGTTGCCAAATTGCATTATCTCTTATAGTTTCCGAGATATGGACTATCGATAATTTACACCTTAGGCTCTGCTTCTAACTTGGGCCCAAATTGTAAAATGGTCTTATCTATTGGCGATTTCGTTCCAATTCACATTCCAAGTAATATTCGGCATGCTAATTACATTGCCGGTTGCCAAATTGCATTATCTCTTATAGTTTCCGAGATATGGACTATCAATAATTTACACCTTAGGCTCTGCTTCTAACTTGGGCCCAAATTGTAAAATGGTTTTATCTATTGGCGATTTCGTTCGAATTCACATTCCAAGTAATATTCGGCATGCTAATTACATTGCCGGTTCCAAATTGCATTATCTCTTATAGTTTCCGAGATATGGACTATCGATAATTTACACCTTAGGCTCTGCTTCTAACTTGGGCCCAAATTGTAAAATGGTCTTACCTATTGGCGATTCCGTTCCAATTCACATTCCAAGTAATATTCGGCATGCTAATTACATTGCCGGTTGCCAAATTGCATTATCTCTTATAGTTTCCGAGATATGGACTATCGATAATTTACACCTTAGGCTCTGCTTCTAACTTGGGCCCAAATTGTAAAATGGTCTTATCTATTGGCGATTTCGTTCCAATTCACATTCCAAGTAATATTCGGCATGCTAATTACATTGCCGGTTGCCAAATTGCATTATCTCTTATACTTTCCGAGATATGGACTATCGATAATTTACACCTTAGGCTCTGCTTCTAACTTGGGCCCAAATTGTAAAATGGTCTTATCTATTGGCGATTTCGTCCCAATTCACATTCCAAGTGATATTCGGCATGCTAAGTATATTGCCGGTTGCGAAATTGCATTATCTCTTATAGTTTCCGAGATATGGTCTATCGAAAATTTACACCTTAGGCTCTGCTTCTAACTTGGGCCCAAATTGTAAAATGGTCTTATCTATTGGCGATTTCGTCCCAATTCACATTCCAAGTGATATTCGGCATGCTAATTACATTGCCGGTTGCGAAATTGCATTATCTCTTATAGTTTCCGAGATATGGACTATCAATAATTTACACCTTAGGCTCTGCTTCTAACTTGGGCCCAAATTGTAAAATGGTCTTATTTATTGGCGATTTCGTTCCAATTCACATTCCGAGTAATATTCGGCATGCTAATTTCATTGCCGGTTGCCAAATTGCATTATCTCTTATAGTTTCCGAGATATGGACTATCGATAATTTACACCTTAGGCTCTGCTTCTAACTTGGGTCCAAATTGTAAAATGGTCTTATCTATTGGCGATTTCGTTCCAATTCACATTCCAAGTAATATTCGGCATGCTAATTACATTGCCGGTTGCCAAATTGCATTATCTCTTATAGTTTCCGAGATATGGACTATCGATAATTTACACCTTAGGCTCTGCTTCTAACATGGGCCCAAATTGTAAAATGGTCTTATCTATTGGCGATTTCGTTCCAATTCACATTCCAAGTAATATTCGGCATGCTAATTACATTGCCGGTTGCCAAATTGCATTATCTCTTATAGTTTCCGAGATATGGACTATCGATAATTTACACCTTAGGCTCTGCTTCTAACTTGGGCCCAAATTGTAAAATGGTCTTATCTATTGGCGATTTAGTTGCAATTCACATTCCAAGTAATATTCGGCATGCTAATTACATTGCCGGTTGCCAAATTGCATTATCTCTTATAGTTTCCGAGATATGGACTATCGATAATTTACACCTTAGGCTCTGCTTCTAACTTGGGCCCAAATTGTAAAATGGTCTTATCTATTGGCGATTTCGTTCCAATTCACATTCCAAGTAATATTCGGCATGCTAATTACATTGCCGGTTGCCAAATTGCATTATCTCTTATAGTTTCCGAGATATGGACTATCGATAATTTACACCTTAGGCTCTGCTTCTAACTTGGGCCCAAATTGTAAAATGGCCTTATCTATTGGCGATTTCGTTCCAATTCACACTCCAAGTAATATTCGGCATGCTTATTACATTGCCGGTTGCGAAATTGCATTATCTCTTATAGTTTCCGAGATATGGACTATCGATAATTTACACCTTAGGCTCTGCTTCTAACTTGGGCCTAAATTGTAAAATGGTCTTATCTATTGGCGATTTCGTTCCAATTCACATTCCAAGTAATATTCGGCATGCTAATTACATTGCCGGTTGCCAAATTGCATTATCTCTTATAGTTTCCGAGATATGGACTATCGATAATTTACACCTTAGGCTCTGCTTCTAACTTGGGCCCAAATTGTAAAATGGTCTTACCTATTGGCGATTCCGTTCCAATTCACATTCCAAGTAATATTCGGCATGCTAATTACATTGCCGGTTGCCAAATTGCATTATCTCTTATAGTTTCCGAGATATGGACTATCGATAATTTACACCTTAGGCTCTGCTTCTAACTTGGGCCCAAATTGTAAAATGGTCTTATCTATTGGCGATTTCGTTCCAATTCACATTCCAAGTAATATTCGGCATGCTAATTACATTGCCGGTTGCCAAATTGCATTATCTCTTATAGTTTCCGAGATATGGACTATCGATAATTTACACCTTAGGCTCTGCTTCTAACTTGGGCCCAAATTGTAAAATGGCCTTATCTATTGGCGATTTCGTTCCAATTCACATTCCAAGTAATATTCGGCATGCTAATTACATTGCCGGTTGCCAAATTGCATTATCTCTTATAGTTTCCGAGATATGGACTATCGATAATTTACACCTTAGGCTCTGCTTCTAACTTGGGCCCAAATTGTAAAATGGTCTTATCTATTGGCAATTTCGTTCCAATTCACATTCCAAGTAATATTCCGCATGCTAATTACATTGCCGGTTGCCAAATTGCATTATCTCTTATAGTTTCCGAGATATGGACTATCGATAATTTACACCTTAGGCTCTGCTTCTAACTTGGGCCCAAATTGTAAAATGGCCTTATCTATTGGCGATTTCGTCCCAATTCACATTCCAAGTAATATTCGGCATGCTAATTACATTGCCGGTTGCGAAATTGCATTATCTCTTATAGTTTCAGAGATATGGACTATCGATAATTTACACCTTAGGCTCTGCTTCTAACTTGGGCCCAAATGGTAAAATGGTCTTATCTATTGGCAATTTCGTTCCAATTCACATTCCAAGTAATATTCGGCATGCTAATTACATTGCCGGTTGCCAAATTGCATTATCTCTTATAGTTTCCGAGA
This sequence comes from Rhynchophorus ferrugineus, assembly GCF_030347505.1. Classification (NCBI taxonomy): domain Eukaryota; kingdom Metazoa; phylum Arthropoda; class Insecta; order Coleoptera; family Curculionidae; genus Rhynchophorus; species Rhynchophorus ferrugineus. Next base: position 569,120 of record NW_027472625.1, read on the forward strand.
TATGGACTATCGATAATTTACACCTTAGGCTCTGCTTCTAACTTGGGCCCAAATTGTAAAATGGTCTTATCTATTGGCGATTTCGTTCCAATTCACATTCCAAGTAATATTCGGCATGCTAATTACATTGCCGGTTGCCAAATTGCATTAACTCTTATAGTTTCCGAGATATGGACTATCGATAATTTACACCTTAGGCTCTGCTTCTAACTTGGGCCCAAATTGTAAAATGGTCTTATCTATTGGCGATTTCGTTCCAATTCACATTCCAAGTAATATTCGGCATGCTAATTACATTGCCGGTTGCCAAATTGCATTATCTCTTATAGTTCCCGAGATATGGACTATCGATAATTTACACCTTAGGCTCTGCTTCTAACTTGGGCCCAAATTGTAAAATGGTCTTATCTATTGGCGATTTCGTTCCAATTCACATTCCAAGTAATATTCGGCATGCTAATTACATTGCCGGTTGCCAAATTGCATTATCTCTTATAGTTTCCGAGATATGGACTATCGATAATTTACACCTTAGGCTCTGCTTCTAACTTGGGCCCAAATTGTAAAATGGTCTTATCTATTGGCGATTTCGTTCCAATTCACATTCCAAGTAATATTCGGCATGCTAATTACATTGCCGGTTGCCAAATTGCATTATCTCTTATAGTTTCCGAGATATGGACTATCAATAATTTACACCTTAGGCTCTGCTTCTAACTTGGGCCCAAATTGTAAAATGGTCTTATCTATTGGCGATTTCGTTCCAATTCACATTCCAAGTAATATTCGGCATGCTAATTACATTGCCGGTTGCCAAATTGCATTATCTCTTATAGTTTCCGAGATATGGACTATCGATAATTTACACCTTAGGCTCTGCTTCTAACTTGGGCCCAAATTGTAAAATGGTCTTACCTATTGGCGATTCCGTTCCAATTCACATTCCAAGTAATATTCGGCATGCTAATTACATTGCCGGTTGCCAAATTGCATTATCTCTTATAGTTTCCGAGATATGGACTATCGATAATTTACACCTTAGGCTCTGCTTCTAACTTGGGCCCAAATTGTAAAATGGTCTTATCTATTGGCGATTTCGTCCCAATTCACATTCCAAGTGATATTCGGCATGCTAATTATATTGCCGGTTGCGAAATTGCATTATCTCTTATAGTTTCCGAGATATGGACTATCGATAATTTACACCTTAGGCTCTGCTTCTAACTTGCTCCCAAATTGTAAAATGGTCTTATCTATTGGCGATTTCGTTCCAATTCACATTCCAAGTAATATTCGGCATGCTAATTACATTGCCGGTTGCCAAATTGCATTATCTCTTATAGTTTCCGAGATATGGACTATCGATAATTTACACCTTAGGCTCTGCTTCTAACTTGGGCCCAAATTGTAAAATGGTCTTATCTATTGGCGATTTCGTTCCAATTCACATTCCAAGTAATATTCGGCATGCTAATTACATTGCCGGTTGCCAAATTGCATTATCTCTTATAGTTTCCGAGATATGGACTATCGATAATTTACACCTTAGGCTCTGCTTCTAACTTGGGCCCAAATTGTAAAATGGTCTTATCTATTGGCGATTTCGTTCCAATTCACATTCCAAGTAATATTCGGCATGCTAATTACATTGCCGGTTGCCAAATTGCATTATCTCTTATAGTTTCCGAGATATGGACTATCAATAATTTACACCTTAGGCTCTGCTTCTAACTTGGGCCCAAATTGTAAAATGGTCTTATCTATTGGCGATTTCGTTCCAATTCACATTCCAAGTAATATTCGGCATGCTAATTACATTGCCGGTTGCCAAATTGCATTATCTCTTATAGTTTCCGAGATATGGACTATCGATAATTTACACCTTAGGCTCTGCTTCTAACTTGGGCCCAAATTGTAAAATGGTCTTACCTATTGGCGATTCCGTTCCAATTCACATTCCAAGTAATATTCGGCATGCTAATTACATTGCCGGTTGCCAAATTGCATTATCTCTTATACTTTCCGAGATATGGACTATCGATAATTTACACCTTAGGCTCTGCTTCTAACTTGGGCCCAAATTGTAAAATGGTCTTATCTATTGGCGATTTCGTTCCAATTCACATTCCAAGTAATATTCGGCATGCTAATTACATTGCCGGTTGCCAAATTGCATTATCTCTTATACTTTCCGAGATATGGACTATCGATAATTTACACCTTAGGCTCTGCTTCTAACTTGGGCCCAAATTGTAAAATGGTCTTATCTATTGGCGATTTCGTCCCAATTCACATTCCAAGTGATATTCGGCATGCTAAGTATATTGCCGGTTGCGAAATTGCATTATCTCTTATAGTTTCCGAGATATGGACTATCGATAATTTACACCTTAGGCTCTGCTTCTAACTTGCTCCTAAATTGTAAAATGGTCTTATCTATTGGCGATTTCGTTCCAATTCACATTCCAAGTAATATTCGGCATGCTAATTACATTGCCGGTTGCCAAATTGCATTATCTCTTACAGTTTCCGAGATATGGACTATCGATAATTTACACCTTAGGCTCTGCTTCTAACTTGGGCCCAAATTGTAAAATGGCCTTATCTATTGGCGATTTCGTTCCAATTCACATTCCAAGTAATATTCGGCATGCTAATTACATTGCCGGTTGCCAAATTGCATTATCTCTTATAGTTTCCGAGATATGGATTATCGATAATTTACACCTTAGGCTCTGCTTCTAACTTGGGTCCAAATTGTAAAATGGTCTTATCTATTGGCGATTTCGTTCCAATTCACATTCCAAGTAATATTCGGCATGCTAATTACATTGCCGGTTGCCAAGTTGCATTATCTCTTATAGTTTCCGAGATATGGACTATCAATAATTTACACCTTAGGCTCTGCTTCTAACTTGGGCCCAAATTGTAAAATGGTCTTATCTATTGGCGATTTCGTTCCAATTCACATTCCAAGTAATATTCGGCATGCTAATTACATTGCCGGTTGCCAAATTGCATTATCTCTTATAGTTTCCGAGATATGGACTATCGATAATTTACACCTTAGGCTCTGCTTCTAACTTGGGCCCAAATTGTAAAATGGTCTTATCTATTGGCGATTTCGTTCCAATTCACATTCCAAGTAATATTCGGCATGCTAATTATATTGCCGGTTGCCAAATTGCATTATCTCTTATAGTTTCCGAGATATGGACTATCGATAATTTACACCTTAGGCTCTGCTTCTAACTTGGGCCCAAATTGTAAAATGGTCTTATCTATTGGCGATTTCGTTCCAATTCACATTCCAAGTAATATTCGGCATGCTAATTACATTGCCGGTTGCCAAATTGCATTATCTCTTATAGTTTCCGAGATATGGACTATCAATAATTTACACCTTAGGCTCTGCTTCAAACTGGGGCCAAATTGTAAAATGGTCTTATCTATTGGCGATTTCGTTCCAATTCACATTCCAAGTAATATTCGGCATGCTAATTACATTGCCGGTTGCCAAATTGCATTATCTCTTATAGTTTCCGAGATATGGACTATCGATAATTTACACCTTAGGCTCTGCTTCTAACTTGGGCCTAAATTGTAAAATGGTCTTACCTATTGGCGATTCCGTTCCAATTCACATTCCAAGTAATATTCGGCATGCTAATTACATTGCCGGTTGCCAAATTGCATTATCTCTTATAGTTTCCGAGATATGGACTATCGATAATTTACACCTTAGGCTCTGCTTCTAACTTGGGCCCAAATTGTAAAATGGTCTTATCTATTGGCGATTTCGTCCCAATTCACATTCCAAGTGATATTCGGCATGCTAATTATATTGCCGGTTGCGAAATTGCATTATCTCTTATAGTTTCCGAGATATGGACTATCGATAATTTACACCTTAGGCTCTGCTTCTAACTTGCTCCCAAATTGTAAAATGGTCTTATCTATTGGCGATTTCGTTCCAATTCACATTCCAAGTAATATTCGGCATGCTAATTACATTGCCGGTTGCCAAATTGCATTATCTCTTATAGTTTCCGAGATATGGACCATCGATAATTTACACCTTAGGCTCTGCTTCTAACTTGGGCCCAAATTGTAAAATGGTCTTATCTATTGGCGATTTCGTTCCAATTCACATTCCAAGTAATATTCGGCATGCTAATTACATTGCCGGTTGCCAAATTGCATTATCTCTTATAGTTTCCGAGATATGGACTATCGATAATTTACACCTTAGGCTCTGCTTCTAACTTGGGCCCAAATTGTAAAATGGTCTTATCTATTGGCGATTTCGTTCCAATTCACATTCCAAGTAATATTCGGCATGCTAATTACATTGCCGGTTGCCAAATTGCATTATCTCTTATAGTTTCCGAGATATGGACTATCAATAATTTACACCTTAGGCTCTGCTTCTAACTTGGGCCCAAATTGTAAAATGGTCTTATCTATTGGCGATTTCGTTCCAATTCACATTCCAAGTAATATTCGGCATGCTAATTACATTGCCGGTTGCCAAATTGCATTATCTCTTATAGTTTCCGAGATATGGACTATCGATAATTTACACCTTAGGCTCTGCTTCTAACTTGGGCCCAAATTGTAAAATGGTCTTACCTATTGGCGATTCCGTTCCAATTCACATTCCAAGTAATATTCGGCATGCTAATTACATTGCCGGTTGCCAAATTGCATTATCTCTTATAGTTTCCGAGATATGGACTATCGATAATTTACACCTTAGGCTCTGCTTCTAACTTGGGCCCAAATTGTAAAATGGTCTTATCTATTGGCGATTTCGTTCCAATTCACATTCCAAGTAATATTCGGCATGCTAATTACATTGCCGGTTGCCAAATTGCATTATCTGTTATACTTTCCGAGATATGGACTATCGATAATTTACACCTTAGGCTCTGCTTCTAACTTGGGCCCAAATTGTAAAATGGTCTTATCTATTGGCGATTTCGTCCCAATTCACATTCCAAGTGATATTCGGCATGCTAAGTATATTGCCGGTTGCGAAATTGCATTATCTCTTATAGTTTCCGAGATATGGACTATCGATAATTTACACCTTAGGCTCTGCTTCTAACTTGCTCCTAAATTGTAAAATGGTCTTATCTATTGGCGATTTCGTTCCAATTCACATTCCAAGTAATATTCGGCATGCTAATTACATTGCCGGTTGCCAAATTGCATTATCTCTTATAGTTTCCGAGATATGGACTATCGATAATTTACACCTTAGGCTCTGCTTCTAACTTGGGCCCAAATTGTAAAATGGCCTTATCTATTGGCGATTTCGTTCCAATTCACATTCCAAGTAATATTCTGCATGCTAATTACATTGCCGATTGCCAAATTGCATTATCTCTTATAGTTTCCGAGATATGGACTATCGATAATTTACACCTTAGGCTCTGCTTCTAACTTGGGTCCAAATTGTAAAATGGTCTTATCTATTGGCGATTTCGTTCCAATTCACATTCCAAGTAATACTCGGCATGCTAATTACATTGCCGGTTGCCAAATTGCATTATCTCTTATAGTTTCCGAGATATGGACTATCAATAATTTACACCTTAGGCTCTGCTTCTAACTTGGGCCCAAATTGTAAAATGGTCTTATCTATTGGCGATTTCGTTCCAATTCACATTCCAAGTAATATTCCGCATGCTAATTACATTGCCGGTTGCCAAATTGCATTATCTCTTATAGTTTCCGAGATATGGACTATCGATAATTTACACCTTAGGCTCTGCTTCTAACTTGGGCCCAAATTGTAAAATGGCCTTATCTATTGGCGATTTCGTCCCAATTCACATTCCAAGTAATATTCGGCATGCTAATTACATTGCCGGTTGCGAAATTGCATTATCTCTTATAGTTTCAGAGATATGGACTATCGATAATTTACACCTTAGGCTCTGCTTCTAACTTGGGCCCAAATTGTAAAATGGTCTTATCTATTGGCAATTTCGTTCCAATTCACATTCCAAGTAATATTCGGCATGCTAATTACATTGCCGGTTGCCAAATTGCATTATCTCTTATAGTTTCCGAGATATGGACTATCGATAATTTACACCTTAGGCTCTGCTTCTAACTTGGGCCCAAATTGTAAAATTGTCTTATCTATTGGCGATTTCGTTCCAATTCACATTCCAAGTAATATTCGGCATGCTAATTACATTGCCGGTTGCCAAATTGCATTAACTCTTATAGTTTCCGAGATATGGACTATCGATAATTTACACCTTAGGCTCTGCTTCTAACTTGGGCCCAAATTGTAAAATGGTCTTATCTATTGGCGATTTCGTTCCAATTCACATTCCAAGTAATATTCGGCATGCTAATTACATTGCCGGTTGCCAAATTGCATTAACTCTTATAGTTTCCGAGATATGGACTATCGATAATTTACACCTTAGGCTCTGCTTCTAACTTGGGCCCAAATTGTAAAATGGTCTTATCTATTGGCGATTTCGTTCCAATTCACATTCCAAGTAATATTCGGCATGCTAATTACATTGCCGGTTGCCAAATTGCATTATCTCTTATAGTTTCCGAGATATGGACTATCGATAATTTACACCTTAGGCTCTGCTTCTAACTTGGGCCCAAATTGTAAAATGGTCTTATCTATTGGCGATTTCGTTCCAATTCACATTCCAAGTAATATTCGGCATGCTAATTACATTGCCGGTTGCCAAATTGCATTATCTCTTATAATTTCCGAGATATGGACTATCGATAATTTACACCTTAGGCTCTGCTTCTAACTTGGGCCCAAATTGTAAAATGGTCTTATCTATTGGCGATTTCGTTCCAATTCACATTCCAAGTAATATTCGGCATGCTAATTACATTGCCGGTTGCCAAATTGCATTATCTCTTATAGTTTCCGAGATATGGACTATCGATAATTTACACCTTAGGCTCTGCTTCTAACTTGGGCCCAAATTGTAAAATGGTCTTATCTATTGGCGATTTCGTTCCAATTCACATTCCAAGTAATATTCGGCATGCTAATTACATTGCCGGTTGCCAAATTGCATTATCTCTTATAGTTTCCGAGATATGGATTATCGATAATTTACACCTTAGGCTCTGCTTCTAACTTGGGTCCAAATTGTAAAATGGTCTTATCTATTGGCGATTTCGTTCCAATTCACATTCCAAGTAATATTCGGCATGCTAATTACATTGCCGGTTGCCAAATTGCATTATCTCTTATAGTTTCCGAGATATGGACTATCAATAATTTACACCTTAGGCTCTGCTTCTAACTTGGGCCCAAATTGTAAAATGGTCTTATCTATTGGCGATTTCGTTCCAATTCACATTCCAAGTAATATTCGGCATGCTAATTACATTGCCGGTTGCCAAATTGCATTATCTCTTATAGTTTCCGAGATATGGACTATCGATAATTTACACCTTAGGCTCTGCTTCTAACTTGGGCCCAAATTGTAAAATGGTCTTATCTATTGGCGATTTCGTTCCAATTCACATTCCAAGTAATATTCGGCATGCTAATTATATTGCCGGTTGCCAAATTGCATTATCTCTTATAGTTTCCGAGATATGGACTATCGATAATTTACACCTTAGGCTCTGCTTCTAACTTGGGCCCAAATTGTAAAATGGTCTTATCTATTGGCGATTTCGTTCCAATTCACATTCCAAGTAATATTCGGCATGCTAATTACATTGCCGGTTGCCAAATTGCATTATCTCTTATAGTTTCCGAGATATGGACTATCAATAATTTACACCTTAGGCTCTGCTTCAAACTGGGGCCAAATTGTAAAATGGTCTTATCTATTGGCGATTTCGTTCCAATTCACATTCCAAGTAATATTCGGCATGCTAATTACATTGCCGGTTGCCAAATTGCATTATCTCTTATAGTTTCCGAGATATGGACTATCGATAATTTACACCTTAGGCTCTGCTTCTAACTTGGGCCTAAATTGTAAAATGGTCTTACCTATTGGCGATTCCGTTCCAATTCACATTCCAAGTAATATTCGGCATGCTAATTACATTGCCGGTTGCCAAATTGCATTATCTCTTATAGTTTCCGAGATATGGACTATCGATAATTTACACCTTAGGCTCTGCTTCTAACTTGGGCCCAAATTGTAAAATGGTCTTATCTATTGGCGATTTCGTCCCAATTCACATTCCAAGTGATATTCGGCATGCTAATTATATTGCCGGTTGCGAAATTGCATTATCTCTTATAGTTTCCGAGATATGGACTATCGATAATTTACACCTTAGGCTCTGCTTCTAACTTGCTCCCAAATTGTAAAATGGTCTTATCTATTGGCGATTTCGTTCCAATTCACATTCCAAGTAATATTCGGCATGCTAATTACATTGCCGGTTGCCAAATTGCATTATCTCTTATAGTTTCCGAGATATGGACCATCGATAATTTACACCTTAGGCTCTGCTTCTAACTTGGGCCCAAATTGTAAAATGGTCTTATCTATTGGCGATTTCGTTCCAATTCACATTCCAAGTAATATTCGGCATGCTAATTACATTGCCGGTTGCCAAATTGCATTATCTCTTATAGTTTCCGAGATATGGACTATCGATAATTTACACCTTAGGCTCTGCTTCTAACTTGGGCCCAAATTGTAAAATGGTCTTATCTATTGGCGATTTCGTTCCAATTCACATTCCAAGTAATATTCGGCATGCTAATTACATTGCCGGTTGCCAAATTGCATTATCTCTTATAGTTTCCGAGATATGGACTATCAATAATTTACACCTTAGGCTCTGCTTCTAACTTGGGCCCAAATTGTAAAATGGTCTTATCTATTGGCGATTTCGTTCCAATTCACATTCCAAGTAATATTCGGCATGCTAATTACATTGCCGGTTGCCAAATTGCATTATCTCTTATAGTTTCCGAGATATGGACTATCGATAATTTACACCTTAGGCTCTGCTTCTAACTTGGGCCCAAATTGTAAAATGGTCTTACCTATTGGCGATTCCGTTCCAATTCACATTCCAAGTAATATTCGGCATGCTAATTACATTGCCGGTTGCCAAATTGCATTATCTCTTATAGTTTCCGAGATATGGACTATCGATAATTTACACCTTAGGCTCTGCTTCTAACTTGGGCCCAAATTGTAAAATGGTCTTATCTATTGGCGATTTCGTTCCAATTCACATTCCAAGTAATATTCGGCATGCTAATTACATTGCCGGTTGCCAAATTGCATTATCTCTTATACTTTCCGAGATATGGACTATCGATAATTTACACCTTAGGCTCTGCTTCTAACTTGGGCCCAAATTGTAAAATGGTCTTATCTATTGGCGATTTCGTCCCAATTCACATTCCAAGTGATATTCGGCATGCTAAGTATATTGCCGGTTGCGAAATTGCATTATCTCTTATAGTTTCCGAGATATGGACTATCGATAATTTACACCTTAGGCTCTGCTTCTAACTTGCTCCTAAATTGTAAAATGGTCTTATCTATTGGCGATTTCGTTCCAATTCACATTCCAAGTAATATTCGGCATGCTAATTACATTGCCGGTTGCCAAATTGCATTATCTCTTATAGTTTCCGAGATATGGACTATCGATAATTTACACCTTAGGCTCTGCTTCTAACTTGGGCCCAAATTGTAAAATGGCCTTATCTATTGGCGATTTCGTTCCAATTCACATTCCAAGTAATATTCTGCATGCTAATTACATTGCCGATTGCCAAATTGCATTATCTCTTATAGTTTCCGAGATATGGACTATCGATAATTTACACCTTAGGCTCTGCTTCTAACTTGGGTCCAAATTGTAAAATGGTCTTATCTATTGGCGATTTCGTTCCAATTCACATTCCAAGTAATACTCGGCATGCTAATTACATTGCCGGTTGCCAAATTGCATTATCTCTTATAGTTTCCGAGATATGGACTATCAATAATTTACACCTTAGGCTCTGCTTCTAACTTGGGCCCAAATTGTAAAATGGTCTTATCTATTGGCGATTTCGTTCCAATTCACATTCCAAGTAATATTCCGCATGCTAATTACATTGCCGGTTGCCAAATTGCATTATCTCTTATAGTTTCCGAGATATGGACTATCGATAATTTACACCTTAGGCTCTGCTTCTAACTTGGGCCCAAATTGTAAAATGGCCTTATCTATTGGCGATTTCGTCCCAATTCACATTCCAAGTAATATTCGGCATGCTAATTACATTGCCGGTTGCGAAATTGCATTATCTCTTATAGTTTCAGAGATATGGACTATCGATAATTTACACCTTAGGCTCTGCTTCTAACTTGGGCCCAAATTGTAAAATGGTCTTATCTATTGGCAATTTCGTTCCAATTCACATTCCAAGTAATATTCGGCATGCTAATTACATTGCCGGTTGCCAAATTGCATTATCTCTTATAGTTTCCGAGATATGGACTATCGATAATTTACACCTTAGGCTCTGCTTCTAACTTGGGCCCAAATTGTAAAATTGTCTTATCTATTGGCGATTTCGTTCCAATTCACATTCCAAGTAATATTCGGCATGCTAATTACATTGCCGGTTGCCAAATTGCATTAACTCTTATAGTTTCCGAGATATGGACTATCGATAATTTACACCTTAGGCTCTGCTTCTAACTTGGGCCCAAATTGTAAAATGGTCTTATCTATTGGCGATTTCGTTCCAATTCACATTCCAAGTAATATTCGGCATGCTAATTACATTGCCGGTTGCCAAATTGCATTAACTCTTATAGTTTCCGAGATATGGACTATCGATAATTTACACCTTAGGCTCTGCTTCTAACTTGGGCCCAAATTGTAAAATGGTCTTATCTATTGGCGATTTCGTTCCAATTCACATTCCAAGTAATATTCGGCATGCTAATTACATTGCCGGTTGCCAAATTGCATTATCTCTTATAGTTTCCGAGATATGGACTATCGATAATTTACACCTTAGGCTCTGCTTCTAACTTGGGCCCAAATTGTAAAATGGTCTTATCTATTGGCGATTTCGTTCCAATTCACATTCCAAGTAATATTCGGCATGCTAATTACATTGCCGGTTGCCAAATTGCATTATCTCTTATAATTTCCGAGATATGGACTATCGATAATTTACACCTTAGGCTCTGCTTCTAACTTGGGCCCAAATTGTAAAATGGTCTTATCTATTGGCGATTTCGTTCCAATTCACATTCCAAGTAATATTCGGCATGCTAATTACATTGCCGGTTGCCAAATTGCATTATCTCTTATAGTTTCCGAGATATGGACTATCGATAATTTACACCTTAGGCTCTGCTTCTAACTTGGGCCCAAATTGTAAAATGGTCTTATCTATTGGCGATTTCGTTCCAATTCACATTCCAAGTAATATTCGGCATGCTAATTACATTGCCAGTTGCCAAATTGCATTATCTCTTATAGTTTCCGAGATATGGACTATCAATAATTTACACCTTAGGCTCTGCTTCTAACTTGGGCCCAAATTGTAAAATGGTCTTATCTATTGGCGATTTCGTTCCAATTCACATTCCAAGTAATATTCGGCATGCTAATTACATTGCCGGTTGCCAAATTGCATTATCTCTTATAGTTTCCGAGATATGGACTATCGATAATTTACACCTTAGGCTCTGCTTCTAACTTGGGCCCAAATTGTAAAATGGTCTTACCTATTGGCGATTCCGTTCCAATTCACATTCCAAGTAATATTCGGCATGCTAATTACATTGCCGGTTGCCAAATTGCATTATCTCTTATAGTTTCCGAGATATGGACTATCGATAATTTACACCTTAGGCTCTGCTTCTAACTTGGGCCCAAATTGTAAAATGGTCTTATCTATTGGCGATTTCGTTCCAATTCACATTCCAAGTAATATTCGGCATGCTAATTACATTGCCGGTTGCCAAATTGCATTATCTCTTATAGTTTCCGAGATATGGACTATCGATAATTTACACCTTAGGCTCTGCTTCTAACTTGGGCCCAAATTGTAAAATGGTCTTATCTATTGGCGATTTCGTTCCAATTCACATTCCAAGTAATATTCGGCATGCTAATTACATTGCCAGTTGCCAAATTGCATTATCTCTTATAGTTTCCGAGATATGGACTATCGATAATTTACACCTTATGCTCTGCTTCTAACTTGGGCCCAAATTGTAAAATGGCCTTATCTATTGGCGATTTCGTCCCAATTCACATTCCAAGTAATATTCGGCATGCTAATTACATTGCCGGTTGCGAAATTGCATTATCTCTTATAGTTTCAGAGATATGGACTATCGATAATTTACACCTTAGGCTCTGCTTCTAACTTGGGCCCAAATTGTAAAATGGTCTTATCTATTGGCAATTTCGTTCCAATTCACATTCCAAGTAATATTCGGCATGCTAATTACATTGCCGGTTGCCAAATTGCATTATCTCTTATAGTTTCCGAGATATGGACTATCGATAATTTACACCTTAGGCTCTGCTTCTAACTTGGGCCCAAATTGTAAAATGGTCTTATCTATTGGCGATTTCGTTCCAATTCACATTCCAAGTAATATTCGGCATGCTAATTACATTGCCGGTTGCCAAATTGCATTATCTCTTATAGTTTCCGAGATATGGACTATCAATAATTTACACCTTAGGCTCTGCTTCTAACTTGGGCCCAAATTGTAAAATGGTCTTATCTATTGGCGATTTCGTTCCAATTCACATTCCAAGTAATATTCCGCATGCTAATTACATTGCCGGTTGCCAAATTGCATTATCTCTTAAAGTTTCCGAGATATGGACTATCGATAATTTACACCATAGGCTCTGCTTCTAACTTGGGCCCAAATTGTAAAATGGTCTTATCTATTGGCGATTTCGTTCCAATTCACATTCCAAGTAATATTCGGCATGCTAATTACATTGCCGGTTGCCAAATTGAATTATCTCTTATAGTTTCCGAGATATGGACTATCGATAATTTACACCTTAGGCTCTGCTTCTAACTTGGGCCCAAATTGTAAAATGGTCTTACCTATTGGCGATTTCGTTCCAATTCACATTCCATGTAATATTCGGCATGCTAATTACATTGCCGGTTGCCAAATTGCATTATCTCTTATAGTTTCCGAGATATGGACTATCGATAATTTACACCTTAGGCTCTGCTTCTAACTTGGGCCCAAATTGTAAAATGGTCTTATCTATTGGCGATTTCGTCCCAATTCACATTCCAAGTGATATTCGGCATGCTAATTACATTGCCGGTTGCGAAATTGCATTATCTCTTATAGTTTCCGAGATATGGACTATCGATAATTTACACCTTAGGCTCTGCTTCTAACTTGGGCCCAAATTGTAAAATGGTCTTACCTATTGGCGATTTCGTTCCAATTCACATTCCATGTAATATTCGGCATGCTAATTACATTGCCGGTTGCCAAATTGCATTATCTCTTATAGTTTCCGAGATATGGACTATCGATAATTTACACCTTAGGCTCTGCTTCTAACTTGGGCCCAAATTGTAAAATGGTCTTATCTATTGGCGATTTCGTCCCAATTCACATTCCAAGTGATATTCGGCATGCTAATTACATTGCCGGTTGCGAAATTGCATTATCTCTTATAGTTTCCGAGATATGGACTATCGATAATTTACACCTTAGGCTCTGCTTCTAATTTGGGCCAAATTGTAAAATGGTCTTATCTATTGGCGATTTCGTTCCAATTCACATTCCAAGTAATATTCGGCATGCTAATTACATTGCCGGTTGCCAAATTGCATTATCTCTTATAGTTTCCGAGATATGGACTATCGATAATTTACACCTTAGGCTCTGCTTCTAACTTGGGCCCAAATTGTAAAATGGTCTTATCTATTGGCGATTTAGTTGCAATTCACATTCCAAGTAATATTCGGCATGCTAATTACATTGCCGGTTGCCAAATTGCATTATCTCTATAGTTTCCGAGATATGGACTATCGATAATTTACACCTTAGGCTCTGCTTCTAACTTGGGCCCAAATTGTAAAATGGTCTTATCTATTGGCGATTTCGTTCCAATTCACATTCCAAGTAATATTCGGCATGCTAATTACATTGCCGGTTGCCAAATTGCATTATCTCTTATAGTTTCCGAGATATGGACTATCGATAATTTACACCTTAGGCTCTGCTTCTAACTTGGGCCCAAATTGTAAAATGGTCTTATCTATTGGCGATTTAGTTGCAATTCACATTCCAAGTAATATTCGGCATGCTAATTACATTGCCGGTTGCCAAATTGCATTATCTCTTATAGTTTCCGAGATATGGACTATCGATAATTTACACCTTAGGCTCTGCTTCTAACTTGGGCCCAAATTGTAAAATGGTCTTATCTATTGGCGATTTCGTTCCAATTCACATTCCAGGTAATATTTGGCATGCTAATTACATTGCCGGTTGCCAAATTGCATTATCTCTTATAGTTTCCGAGATATGGACTATCGATAATTTACACCTTAGGCTCTGCTTCTAACTTGGGCCCAAATTGTAAAATGGTCTTATCTATTGGCGATTTCGTTCCAATTCACATTCCAAGTAATATTCGGCATGCTAATTACATTGCCGGTTACCAAATTGCATTATCTCTTATAGTTTCCGAGATATGGACTATCGATAATTTACACCTTAGGCTCTGCTTCTAACTTGGGCCCAAATTGTAAAATGGTCTTATCTATTGGCGATTTCGTTCCAATTCACACTCCAAGTAATATTCGGCATGCTAATTACATTGCCGGTTGCGAAATTGCATTATCTCTTATAGTTTCCGAGATATGGACTATCGATAATTTACACCTTAGGCTCTGCTTCTAACTTGGGCCCAAATTGTAAAATGGTCTTATCTATTGGCGATTTCGTTCCAATTCACATTCCAAGTAATATTCGGCATGCTAATTACATTGCCGGTTGCCAAATTGCATTATCTCTTATAGTTTCCGAGATATAGACTATCGATAATTTACACCTTAGGCTCTGCTTCTAACTTGGGCCCAAATTGTAAAATGGTCTTATCTATTGGCGATTTCGTTCCAATTCACATTCCAGGTAATATTCGGCATGCTAATTACATTGCCGGTTGCCAAATTGCATTATCTCTTATAGTTTCCGAGATATGGACTATCGATAATTTACACCTTAGGCTCTGCTTCTAACTTGGGCCCAAATTGTAAAATGGTCTTATCTATTGGCGATTTCGTCCCAATTCACATTCCAAGTGATATTCGGCATGCTAATTACATTGCCGGTTGCCAAATTGCATTATCTCTTATAGTTTCCGAGATATGGACTATCGATAATTTACACCTTAGGCTCTGCTTCTAACTTGGGCCCAAATTGTAAAATGGCCTTATCTATTGGCGATTTCGTCCCAATTCACATTCCAAGTAATATTCGGCATGCTAATTACATTGCCGGTTGCGAAATTGCATTATCTCTTATAGTTTCAGAGATATGGACTATCGATAATTTACACCTTAGGCTCTGCTTCTAACTTGGGCCCAAATTGTAAAATGGTCTTATCTATTGGCAATTTCGTTCCAATTCACATTCCAAGTAATATTCGGCATGCTAATTACATTGCCGGTTGCCAAATTGCATTATCCCTTATAGTTTCCGAGATATGGACTATCGATAATTTACACCTTAGGCTCTGCTTCTAACTTGGGCCCAAATTGTAAAATGGTCTTATCTATTGGCGATTTCGTTCCAATTCACATTCCAAGTAATATTCGGCATGCTAATTACATTGCCGGTTGCCAAATTGCATTAACTCTTATAGTTTCCGAGATATGGACTATCGATAATTTACACCTTAGGCTCTGCTTCTAACTTGGGCCCAAATTGTAAAATGGTCTTATCTATTGGCGATTTCGTTCCAATTCACATTCCGAGTAATATTCGGCATGCTAATTACATTGCCGGTTGCCAAATTGCATTATCTCTTATAGTTTCCGAGATATGGACTATCGATAATTTACACCTTAGGCTCTGCTTCTAACTTGGGCCCAAATTGTAAAATGGTCTTATCTATTGGCGATTTCGTCCCAATTCATATTCCAAGTGATATTCGGCATGCTAATTACATTGCCGGTTGCGAAATTGCATTATCTCTTATAGTTTCCGAGATATGGACTATCAATAATTTACACCTTAGGCTCTGCTTCTAACTTGGGCCCAAATTGTAAAATGGTCTTATCTATTGGCGATTTCGTTCCAATTCACATTCCAAGTAATATTCGGCATGCTAATTACATTGCCGGTTGCCAAATTGCATTATCTTTTATAGTTTCCGAGATATGGACTATCGATAATTTACACCTTAGGCTCTGCTTCTAACTTGGGCCCAAATTGTAAAATGGTCTTATCTATTGGCGATTTCGTTCCAATTCACATTCCAAGTAATATTCGGCATGCTAATAACATTGCCGGTTGCCAAATTGCATTATCTCTTATAGTTTCCGAGATATGGACTATCGATAATTTACACCTTAGGCTCTGCTTCTAACTTGGGCCCAAATTGTAAAATGGTCTTATCTATTGGCGATTTCGTTCCAATTCACATTCCAAGTAATATTCGGCATGCTAATTACATTGCCGGTTGCCAAATTGCATTATCTCTTATAGTTTCCGAGATATGGACTATCAATAATTTACACCTTAGGCTCTGCTTCTAACTTGGGCCCAAATTGTAAAATGGTCTTATCTATTGGCGATTTCGTTCCAATTCACATTCCAAGTAATATTCGGCATGCTAATTACATTGCCGGTTGCCAAATTGCATTATCTCTTATAGTTTCCGAGATATGGACTATCGATAATTTACACCTTAGGCTCTGCTTCTAACTTGGGCCCAAATTGTAAAATGGTCTTATCTATTGGCGATTTCGTTCCAATTCACATTCCAAGTAATATTCGGCATGCTAATTACATTGCCGGTTACCAAATTGCATTATCTCTTATAGTTTCCGAGATATGGACTATCGATAATTTACACCATAGGCTCTGCTTCTAACTTGGGCCCAAATTGTAAAATGGTCTTATCTATTGGCGATTTCGTTCCAATTCACATTCCAAGTAATATTCGGCATGCTAATTACATTGCCGGTTGCCAAATTGCATTATCTCTTATAGTTTCCGAGATATGGACTATCGATAATTTACACCTTAGGCTCTGCTTCTAACTTGGGCCCAAATTGTAAAATGGTCTTATCTATTGGCGATTTCGTTCCAATTCACATTCCAAGTAATATTCGGCATGCTAATTACATTGCCGGTTGCCAAATTGCATTATCCATTACAGTTTCCGAGATATGGACTATCGATAATTTACACCTTAGGCTCTGCTTCTAACTTGGGCCCAAATTGTAAAATGGTCTTATCTATTGGCGATTTCGTTCCAATTCACATTCCAAGTAATATTCGGCATGCTAATTACATTGCCGGTTGCCAAATTGAATTATCTCTTATAGTTTCCGAGATATGGACTATCGATAATTTACACCTTAGGCTCTGCTTCTAACTTGGGCCCAAATTGTAAAATGGTCTTACCTATTGGCGATTTCGTTCCAATTCACATTCCAAGTAATATTCGGCATGCTAATTACATTGCCGGTTGCCAAATTGCATTATCTCTTATAGTTTCCGAGATATGGACTATCGATAATTTACACCTTAGGCTCTGCTTCTAACTTGGGCCCAAATTGCAAAATGGTCTTATCTATTGGCTATTTCGTTCCAATTCACATACCAAGTAATATTCGGCATGCTAATTACATTGCCGGTTTCCAAATTGCATTATCTCTTATAGTTTCCGAGATATGGACTATCGATAATTTACACCTTAGGCTCTGCTTCTAACTTGGGTCCAAATTGTAAAATGGTCTTATCTATTGGCGATTTCGTTCCAATTCACACTCCAAGTAATATTCGGCATGCTAATTACATTGCCGGTTGCGAAATTGCATTATCTCTTATAGTTTCCGAGATATGGACTATCGATAATTTACACCTTAGGCTCTGCTTCTAACTTGGGCCCAAATTTTAAAATGGTCTTATCTATTGGCGATTTCGTTCCAATTCACATTCCAAGTAATATTCGGCATGCTAATTACATTGCCGGTTGCAAAATTGCATTATCTCTTATAGTTTCCGAGATATAGACTATCGATAATTTACACCTTAGGCTCTGCTTCTAACTTGGGCCCAAATTGTAAAATGGTCTTATCTATTGGCGATTTCGTTCCAATTCACATTCCAAGTAATATTCGGCATGCTAATTACATTGCCGGTTGCCAAATTGCATTATCTCTTATAGTTTCCGAGATATGGACTATCGATAATTTACACCTTAGGCTCTGCTTCTAACTTGGACCCAAATTGTAAAATGGTCTTATCTATTGGCGATTTCGTTCCAATTCACATTCCAAGTAATATTCGGCATGCTAATTACATTGCCGGTTGCCAAATTGCATTATCTCTTATAGTTTCCGAGATATGGACTATCGATAATTTACACCTTAGGCTCTGCTTCTAACTTGGGCCCAAATTGTAAAATGGTCTTATCTATTGGCCATTTCGTTCCAATTCACATTCCAAGTAATATTCGGCATGCTAATTACATTGCCGGTTGCCAAATTGAATTATCTCTTATAGTTTCCGAGATATGGACTATCGATAATTTACACCTTAGGCTCTGCTTCTAACTTGGGCCCAAATTGTAAAATGGTCTTACCTATTGGCGATTTCGTTCCAATTCACATTCCAAGTAATATTCGGCATGCTAATTACATTGCCGGTTGCCAAATTGCATCATCTCTTATAGTTTCCGAGATATGGACTATCGATAATTTACACCTTAGGCTCTGCTTCTAACTTGGGCCCAAATTGTAAAATGGTCTTATCTATTGGCGATTTCGTTCCAATTCACATTCCAAGTAATATTCGGCATGCTAATTACATTGCCGGTTGCCAAATTGCATTATCTCTTATAGTTTCCGAGATATGGACTATCGATAATTTACACCTTAGGCTCTGCTTCTAACTTGGGCCCAAATTGTAAAATGGTCTTCTCTATTGGCGATTTCGTCCCAATTCACATTCCAAGTGATATTCGGCATGCTAATTACATTGCCGGTTGCGAAATTGCATTATTTCTTATAGTTTCCGAGATATGGACTATCGATAATTTACACCTTAGGCTCTGCTTCTAACTTGGGCCCAAATTGTAAAATGGTCTTATCTATTGGCGATTTCGTTCCAATTCACATTCCAAGTAATATTCGGCATGCTAATTACATTGCCGGTTGCCAAATTGCATTATCTCTTATAGTTTCCGAGATATGGACTATCGATAATTTACACCTTAGGCTCTGCTTCTAACTTGGGCCCAAATTGTAAAATGGTCTTATCTATTGGCGATTTAGTTGCAATTCACATTCCAAGTAATATTCGGCATGCTAATTACATTGCCGGTTGCCAAATTGCATTATCTCTTATAGTTTCCGAGATATGGACTATCGATAATTTACACCTTAGGCTCTGCTTCTAACTTGGGCCCAAATTGTAAAATGGTCTTATCTATTGGCGATTTCGTTCCAATTCACATTCCAAGTAATATTTGGCATGCTAATTACATTGCCGGTTGCCAAATTGCATTATCTCTTATAGTTTCCGAGATATGGACTATCGATAATTTACACCTTAGGCTCTGCTTCTAACTTGGGCCCAAATTGTTAAATGGTCTTATCTATTGGCGATTTCGTCCCAATTCACATTCCAAGTGATATTCGGCATGCTAATTACATTGCCGGTTGCGAAATTGCATTATCTCTTATAGTTTCCGAGATAAGGACTATCAATAATTTACACCTTAGGCTCTGCTTCTAACTTGGGCCCAAATTGTAAAATGGTCTTATCTATTGGCGATTTCGTTCCAATTCACATTCCAAGTAATATTCGGCATGCTAATTACATTGCCGGTTGCCAAATTGCATTATCTCTTATAGTTTCCGAGATATGGACTATCGATAATTTACACCTTAGGCTCTGCTTCTAACTTGGGCCCAAATTGTAAAATGGTCTTATCCATTGGCGATTTCGTTCCAATTCACATTCCAAGTAATATTCGGCATGCTAATTACATTGCCGGTTGCCAAATTGCATTATCTCTTATAGTTTCCGAGATATGGACTATCGATAATTTACACCTTAGGCTCTGCTTCTAACTTGGGCCCAAATTGTAAAATGGTCTTATCTATTGGCGATTTCGTTCCAATTCACATTCCAAGTAATATTCGGCATGCTAATTACATTGCCGGTTGCCAAATTGCATTATCTCTTATAGTTTCCGAGATATGGACTATCGATAATTTACACCTTAGGCTCTGCTTCTAACTTGGGCCCAAATTGTAAAATGGTCTTATCTATTGGCGATTTCGTTCCAATTCACATTCCAAGTAATATTCGGCATGCTAATTACATTGCCGGTTGCCAAATTGCATTATCACTTATAGTTTCCGAGATATGGACTATCGATTATTTACACCTTAGGCTCTGCTTCTAACTTGGGCCCAAATTGTAAAATGGCCTTATCTATTGGCGATTTCGTCCCAATTCACATTTCAAGCAATATTCGGCATGCTAATTACATTGCCGGTTGCGAAATTGCATTATCTCTTATAGTTTCAGAGATATGGACTATCGATAATTTACACCTTAGGCTCTGCTTCTAACTTGGGCCCAAATTGTAAAATGGTCTTATCTATTGGCAATTTCGTTCCAATTCACATTCCAAGTAATATTCGGCATGCTAATTACATTGCCGGTTGCCAAATTGCATTATCTCTTATAGTTTCCGAGATATGGACTATCGATAATTTACACCTTAGGCTCTGCTTCTAACTTGGGCCCAAATTGTAAAATGGTCTTATCTATTGGCGATTTCGTTCCAATTCACATTCCAAGTAATATTCGGCATGCTAATTACATTGCCGGTTGCCAAATTGCATTATCTCTTATAGTTTCCGAGATATGGACTATCGATAATTTACACCATCGGCTCTGCTTCTAACTTGGGCCCAAATTGTAAAATGGTCTTATCTATTGGCGATTTCGTTCCAATTCACATTCCAAGTAATATTCGGCATGCTAATTACATTGCCGGTTGCCAAATTGCATTATCTCTTATAGTTTCCGAGATATGGACTATCGATAATTTACACCTTAGGCTCTGCTTCTAACTTGGGCCCAAATTGTAAAATGGTCTTATCTATTGGCGATTTCGTTCCAATTCACATTCCAAGTAATATTTGGCATGCTAATTACATTTCCGGTTGCCAAATTGCATTATCTCTTATAGTTTCCGAGATATGGACTATCGATAATTTACACCTTAGGCTCTGCTTCTAACTTGGGCCCAAATTGTTAAATGGTCTTATCTATTGGCGATTTCGTCCCAATTCACATTCCAAGTGATATTCGGCATGCTAATTACATTGCCGGTTGCGAAATTGCATTATCTCTTATAGTTTCCGAGATAAGGACTATCAATAATTTACACCTTAGGCTCTGCTTCTAACTTGGGCCCAAATTGTAAAATGGTCTTATCTATTGGCGATTTCGTTCCAATTCACATTCCAAGTAATATTCGGCATGCTAATTACATTGCCGGTTGCCAAATTGCATTATCTCTTATAGTTTCCGAGATATGGACTATCGATAATTTACACCTTAGGCTCTGCTTCTAACTTGGGCCCAAATTGTAAAATGGTCTTATCTATTGGCGATTTCGTTCCAATTCACATTCCAAGTAATATTCGGCATGCTAATTACATTGCCGGTTGCCAAATTGCATTATCTCTTATAGTTTCCGAGATATGGACTATCGATAATTTACACCTTAGGCTCTGCTTCTAACTTGGGCCCAAATTGTAAAATGGTCTTATCTATTGGCGATTTCGTTCCAATTCACATTCCAAGTAATATTCGGCATGCTAATTACATTGCCGGTTGCCAAATTGCATTATCTCTTATAGTTTCCGAGATATGGACTATCGATAATTTACACCTTAGGCTCTGCTTCTAACTTGGGCCCAAATTGTAAAATGGTCTTATCTATTGGCGATTTCGTTCCAATTCACATTCCAAGTAATATTCGGCATGCTAATTACATTGCCGGTTGCCAAATTGCATTATCACTTATAGTTTCCGAGATATGGACTATCGATAATTTACACCTTAGGCTCTGCTTCTAACTTGGGCCCAAATTGTAAAATGGCCTTATCTATTGGCGATTTCGTCCCAATTCACATTTCAAGCAATATTCGGCATGCTAATTACATTGCCGGTTGCGAAATTGCATTATCTCTTATAGTTTCAGAGATATGGACTATCGATAATTTACACCTTAGGCTCTGCTTCTAACTTGGGCCCAAATTGTAAAATGGTCTTATCTATTGGCAATTTCGTTCCAATTCACATTCCAAGTAATATTCGGCATGCTAATTACATTGCCGGTTGCCAAATTGCATTATCTCTTATAGTTTCCGAGATATGGACTATCGATAATTTACACCTTAGGCTCTGCTTCTAACTTGGGCCCAAATTGTAAAATGGTCTTATCTATTGGCGATTTCGTTCCAATTCACATTCCAAGTAATATTCGGCATGCCAATTACATTGCCGGTTGCCAAATTGCATTATCTCTTATAGTTTCCGAGATATGGACTATCAATAATTTACACCTTAGGCTCTGCTTCTAACTTGGGCCCAAATTGTAAAATGGTCTTATCTATTGGCGATTTAGTTGCAATTCACATTCCAAGTAATATTCGGCATGCTAATTACATTGCCGTTTGCCAAATTGCATTATCTCTTATAGTTTCCGAGATATGGACTATCGATAATTTACACCTTAGGCTCTGCTTCTAACTTGGGCCCAAATTGTAAAATGGTCTTATCTATTGGCGATTTCGTTCCAATTCACATTCCAAGTAATATTTGGCATGCTAATTACATTGCCGGTTGCCAAATTGCATTATCTCTTATAGTTTCCGAGATATGGACTATCGATAATTTACACCTTAGGCTCTGCTTCTAACTTGGGCCCAAATTGTAAAATGGTCTTATCTATTGGCGATTTCGTTCCAATTCACATTCCAAGTAATATTCGGCATGCTAATTACATTGCCGATTGCCAAATTGCATTATCTCTTATAGTTTCCGAGATATGGACTATCGATAATTTACACCTTAGGCTCTGCTTCTAACTTGGGCCCAAATTTTAAAATGGTCTTATCTATTGGCGATTTCGCTCCAATTCACACTCCAAGTAATATTCGGCATGCTAATTACATTGCCGGTTGCGAAATTGCATTATCTCTTATAGTTTCCGAGATATGGACTATCGATAATTTACACCTTAGGCTCTGCTTCTAACTTGGGCCCAAATTGTAAAATGGTCTTATCTATTGGCGATTTCGTTCCAATTCACATTCCAAGTAATATTCGGCATGCTAATTACATTGCCGGTTGCCAAATTGCATTATCTCTTATAGTTTCCGAGATATAGACTATCGATAATTTACACCTTAGGCTCTGCTTCTAACTTGGGCCCAAATTGTAAAATGGTCTTATCTATTGGCGATTTCGTTCCAATTCACATTCCAAGTAATATTCGGCATGCTAATTACATTGCCGGTTGCCAAATTGCATTATCTCTTATAGTTTCCGAGATATGGACTATCGATAATTTACACCTTAGGCTCTGCTTCTAACTTGGGCCCAAATTGTAAAATGGTCTTATCTATTGGCGATTTCGTTCCAATTCACATTCCAAGTAATATTCGGCATGCCAATTACATTGCCGGTTGCCAAATTGCATTATCTCTTATAGTTTCCGAGATATGGACTATCAATAATTTACACCTTAGGCTCTGCTTCTAACTTGGGCCCAAATTGTAAAATGGTCTTATCTATTGGCGATTTCGTTCCAATTCACATTCCAAGTAATATTCGGCATGCTAATTACATTGCCGGTTGCCAAATTGCATTATCTCTTATAGTTTCCGAGATATTGGCTATCGATAATTTACACCTTAGGCACTGCTTCTAACTTGGGCCCAAATTGTAAAATGGCCTTATCTATTGGCGATTTCGTCCCAATTCACATTCCAAGTAATATTCGGCATGCTAATTACATTGCCGGTTGCGAAATTGCATTATCTCTTATAGTTTCAGAGATATGGACTATCGATAATTTACACCTTAGGCTCTGCTTCTAACTTGGGCCCAAATTGTAAAATGGTCTTATCTATTGGCAATTTCGTTCCAATTCACATTCCAAGTAATATTCGGCATGCTAATTACATTGCCGGTTGCCAAATTGCATTATCTCTTATAGTTTCCGAGATATGGACTATCGATAATTTACACCTTAGGCTCTGCTTCTAACTTGGGCCCAAATTGTAAAATGGTCTTATCTATTGGCGATTTCGTTCCAATTCACATTCCAAGTAATATTCGGCATGCTAATTACATTGCCTTTTGCCAAATTGCATTAACTCTTATAGTCTCCGAGATATGGACTATCGATAATTTACACCTTAGGCTCTGCTTCTAACTTGGGCCCAAATTGTAAAATGGTCTTATCTATTGGCGATTTCGTTCCAATTCACATTCCAAGTAATATTCGGCATGCTAATTACATTGCCGGTTGCCAAATTGCATTATCTCTTATAGTTTCCGAGATATGGACTATCGATAATTTACACCTTAGGCTCTGCTTCTAACTTGGGCCCAAATTGTAAAATGGTCTTATCTATTGGCGATTTCGTTCCAATTCACATTCCAAGTAATATTCGGCATGCTAATTACATTGCCGGTTGCCAAATTGCATTATCTCTTATAGTTTCCGAGATATGGACTATCGATAATTTACACCTTAGGCTCTGCTTCTAACTTGGGCCCAAATTGTAAAATGGTCTTATCTATTGGCGATTTCGTTCCAATTCACATTCCAAGTAATATTCGGCATGCTAATTACATTGCCGGTTGCCAAATTGCATTATCTCTTATAGTTTCCGAGATATGGACTATCGATAATTTACACCTTAGGCTCTGCTTCTAACTTGGGCCCAAATTGTAAAATGGTCTTATCTATTGGCGATTTCGTTCCAATTCACATTCCAAGTAATATTCGGCATGCTAATTACATTGCCGGTTGCCAAATTGCATTATCTCTTATAGTTTCCGAGATATGGACTATCGATAATTTACACCTTAGGCTCTGCTTCTAACTTGGGCCCAAATTGTAAAATGGTCTTATCTATTGGCGATTTCGTTCCAATTCACATTCCAAGTAATATTCGGCATGCTAATTACATTGCCGGTTGCCAAATTGCATTATCACTTATAGTTTCCGAGATATGGACTATCGATAATTTACACCTTAGGCTCTGCTTCTAACTTGGGCCCAAATTGTAAAATGGCCTTATCTATTGGCGATTTCGTCCCAATTCACATTTCAAGCAATATTCGGCATGCTAATTACATTGCCGGTTGCGAAATTGCATTATCTCTTATAGTTTCAGAGATATGGACTATCGATAATTTACACCTTAGGCTCTGCTTCTAACTTGGGCCCAAATTGTAAAATGGTCTTATCTATTGGCAATTTCGTTCCAATTCACATTCCAAGTAATATTCGGCATGCTAATTACATTGCCGGTTGCCAAATTGCATTATCACTTATAGTTTCCGAGATATGGACTATCGATAATTTACACCTTAGGCTCTGCTTCTAACTTGGGCCCAAATTGTAAAATGGCCTTATCTATTGGCGATTTCGTCCCAATTCACATTTCAAGCAATATTCGGCATGCTAATTACATTGCCGGTTGCGAAATTGCATTATCTCTTATAGTTTCAGAGATATGGACTATCGATAATTTACACCTTAGGCTCTGCTTCTAACTTGGGCCCAAATTGTAAAATGGTCTTATCTATTGGCAATTTCGTTCCAATTCACATTCCAAGTAATATTCGGCATGCTAATTACATTGCCGGTTGCCAAATTGCATTATCTCTTATAGTTTCCGAGATATGGACTATCGATAATTTACACCATAGGCTCTGCTTCTAACTTGGGCCCAAATTGTAAAATGGCCTTATCTATTGGCGATTTCGTTCCAATTCACATTCCAAGTAATATTCGGCATGCTAATTACATTGCCGGTTGCCAAATTGCATTATCTCTTATAGTTTCCGAGATATGGACTATCGATAATTTACACCTTAGGCTCTGCTTCTAACTTGGGCCCAAATTGTAAAATGGTCTTATCTATTGGCGATTTCGTTCCAATTCACATTCCAAGTAATATTCGGCATGCTAATTACATTGCCGATTGCCAAATTGCATTATCTCTTATAGTTTCCGAGATATGGACTATCGATAATTTACACCTTAGGCTCTGCTTCTAACTTGGGCCCAAATTGTAAAATGGTCTTATCTATTGGCGATTTAGTTGCAATTCACATTCCAAGTAATATTCGGCATGCTAATTACATTGCCGTTTGCCAAATTGCATTATCTCTTATAGTTTCCGAGATATGGACTATCGATAATTTACACCTTAGGCTCTGCTTCTAACTTGGGCCCAAATTGTAAAATGGTCTTATCTATTGGCGATTTCGTTCCAATTCACATTCCAAGTAATATTTGGCATGCTAATTACATTGCCGGTTGCCAAATTGCATTATCTCTTATAGTTTCCGAGATATGGACTATCGATAATTTACACCTTAGGCTCTGCTTCTAACTTGGGCCCAAATTGTAAAATGGTCTTATCTATTGGCGATTTCGTTCCAATTCACATTCCAAGTAATATTCGGCATGCTAATTACATTGCCGATTGCCAAATTGCATTATCTCTTATAGTTTCCGAGATATGGACTATCGATAATTTACACCTTAGGCTCTGCTTCTAACTTGGGCCCAAATTTTAAAATGGTCTTATCTATTGGCGATTTCGCTCCAATTCACACTCCAAGTAATATTCGGCATGCTAATTACATTGCCGGTTGCGAAATTGCATTATCTCTTATAGTTTCCGAGATATGGACTATCGATAATTTACACCTTAGGCTCTGCTTCTAACTTGGGCCCAAATTGTAAAATGGTCTTATCTATTGGCGATTTCGTTCCAATTCACATTCCAAGTAATATTCGGCATGCTAATTACATTGCCGGTTGCCAAATTGCATTATCTCTTATAGTTTCCGAGATATAGACTATCGATAATTTACACCTTAGGCTCTGCTTCTAACTTGGGCCCAAATTGTAAAATGGTCTTATCTATTGGCGATTTCGTTCCAATTCACATTCCAAGTAATATTCGGCATGCTAATTACATTGCCGGTTGCCAAATTGCATTATCTCTTATAGTTTCCGAGATATGGACTATCGATAATTTACACCTTAGGCTCTGCTTCTAACTTGGGCCCAAATTGTAAAATGGTCTTATCTATTGGCGATTTCGTTCCAATTCACATTCCAAGTAATATTCGGCATGCCAATTACATTGCCGGTTGCCAAATTGCATTATCTCTTATAGTTTCCGAGATATGGACTATCAATAATTTACACCTTAGGCTCTGCTTCTAACTTGGGCCCAAATTGTAAAATGGTCTTATCTATTGGCGATTTCGTTCCAATTCACATTCCAAGTAATATTCGGCATGCTAATTACATTGCCGGTTGCCAAATTGCATTATCTCTTATAGTTTCCGAGATATTGGCTATCGATAATTTACACCTTAGGCACTGCTTCTAACTTGGGCCCAAATTGTAAAATGGCCTTATCTATTGGCGATTTCGTCCCAATTCACATTCCAAGTAATATTCGGCATGCTAATTACATTGCCGGTTGCGAAATTGCATTATCTCTTATAGTTTCAGAGATATGGACTATCGATAATTTACACCTTAGGCTCTGCTTCTAACTTGGGCCCAAATTGTAAAATGGTCTTATCTATTGGCAATTTCGTTCCAATTCACTTTCCAAGTAATATTCGGCATGCTAATTACATTGCCGGTTGCCAAATTGCATTATCTCTTATAGTTTCCGAGATATGGACTATCGATAATTTACACCTTAGGCTCTGCTTCTAACTTGGGCCCAAATTGTAAAATGGTCTTATCTATTGGCGATTTCGTTCCAATTCACATTCCAAGTAATATTCGGCATGCTAATTACATTGCCTTTTGCCAAATTGCATTAACTCTTATAGTCTCCGAGATATGGACTATCGATAATTTACACCTTAGGCTCTGCTTCTAACTTGGGCCCAAATTGTAAAATGGTCTTATCTATTGGCGATTTCGTTCCAATTCACATTCCAAGTAATATTCGGCATGCTAATTACATTGCCGGTTGCCAAATTGCATTATCTCTTATAGTTTCCGAGATATGGACTATCGATAATTTACACCTTAGGCTCTGCTTCTAACTTGGGCCCAAATTGTAAAATGGTCTTATCTATTGGCGATTTCGTCCCAATTCACATTCCAAGTGATATTCGGCATGCTAATTACATTGCCGGTTGTGAAATTGCATTATCTCTTATAGTTTCCGAGATATGGACTATCAATAATTTACACCTTAGGCTCTGCTTCTAACTTGGGCCCAAATTGTAAAATGGTCTTATCTATTGGCTATTTCGTTCCAATTCACATTCCAAGTAATATTCGGCATGCTAATTACATTGCCGGTTGCCAAATTGCATTATCTCTTATAGTTTCCGAGATATGGACTATCGATAATTTACACCTTAGGCTCTGCTTCTAACTTGGGCCCAAATTGTAAAATGGTCTTATCTATTGGCGATTTCGTTCCAATTCACATTCCAAGTAATATTCGGCATGCTAATTACATTGACGGTTGCCAAATTGCATTATCTCTTATAGTTTCCGAGATATGGCCTATCGATAATTTACACCTTAGGCTCTGCTTCTAACTTGGGCCCAAATTGTAAAATGGTCTTATCTATTGGCGATTTCGTTCCAATTCACATTCCAAGTAATATTCGGCATGCTAATTACATTGCCGGTTGCCAAATTGCATTATCTCTTATAGTTTCCGAGATATGGACTATCAATAATTTACACCTTAGGCTCTGCTTCTAACTTGGGCCCAAATTGTAAAATGGTCTTATCTATTGGCGATTTCGTTCCAATTCACATTCCAAGTAATATTCGGCATGCTAATTACATTGCCGTTTGCCAAATTGCATTATCTCTTATAGTTTCCGAGATATGGACTATCGATAATTTACACCTTAGGCTCTGCTTCTAACTTGGGCCCAAATTGTAAAATGGCCTTATCTATTGGCGATTTCGTCCCAATTCACATTCCAAGTAATATTCGGCATGCTAATTACATTGCCGGTTGCGAAATTGCATTATCTCTTATAGTTTCAGAGATATGGACTATCGATAATTTACACCTTAGGCTCTGCTTCTAACTTGGGCCCAAATTGTAAAATGGTCTTATCTATTGGCAATTTCGTTCCAATTCACATTCCAAGTAATATTCGGCATGCTAATAACATTGCCGGTTGCCAAATTGCATTAACTCTTATAGTTTCCGAGATATGAACTATCGATAATTTACACCTTAGGCTCTGCTTCTAACTTGGGCCCAAATTGTAAAATGGTCTTATCTATTGGCGATTTCGTTCCAATTCACATTCCAAGTAATATTCGGCATGCTAATTACATTGCCGGTTGCCAAATTGCATTATCTCTTATAGTTTCCGAGATATGGACTATCGATAATTTACACCATAGGCTCTGCTTCTAACTTGGGCCCAAATTGTAAAATGGTCTTATCTATTGGCGATTTCGTTCCAATTCACATTCCAAGTACTATTCGGCATGCTAATTACATTGCCGGTTGCCAAATTGCATTATCTCTTATAGTTTCCGAGATATGGACTATCGATAATTTACACCTTAGGCTCTGCTTCTAACTTGGGCCCAAATTGTAAAATGGTCTTATCTATTGGCGATTTCGTTCCAATTCACATTCCAAGTAATATTCGGCATGCTAATTACATTGCCGGTTGCCAAATTGCATTATCTCTTATAGTTTCCGAGATATGGACTATCGATAATTTACACCTTAGGCTCTGCTTCTAACTTGGGCCCAAATTGTAAAATGGTCTTATCTATTGGCGATTTCGTTCCTATTCACATTCCAAGTAATATTCGGCATGCTAATTACATTGCCGGTTGCCAAATTGAATTATCTCTTATACTTTCCGAGATATGGACTATCGATAATTTACACCTTAGGCTCTGCTTCTAACTTGGGCCCAAATTGTAAAATGGTCTTACCTATTGGCGATTTCGTTCCAATTCACATTCAAAGTAATATTCGGCATGCTAATTACATTGCCGGTTGCCAAATTGCATTATCTCTTATAGTTTCCGAGATATGGACTATCGATAATTTACACCTCAGGCTCTGCTTCTAACTTGGGCCCAAATTGTAAAATGGTCTTATCTATTGGCTATTTCGTTCCAATTCACATTCCAAGTAATATTCGGCATGCTAATTACATTGCCGGTTGCCAAATTGCATTATCTCTTATAGTTTCCGAGATATGGACTATCGATAATTTACACCTTAGGCTCTGCTTCTAACTTGGGCCCAAATTGTAAAATGGTCTTATCTATTGGCGATTTCGTTCCAATTCACACTCCAAGTAATATTCGGCATGCTAATTACA